>NW_006790467.1:275233-303568 GCF_000442215.2 Lipotes vexillifer | reverse complement strand
TGCTCCCCTCTCCTCCAGTCCACTCCCCTCCCCTCCCCTCCTCTCCCACTCCTGCTCCACTGTCAATACTGAACACTGAGGGATTCTGGTGATAGCCCAAACACAGTTATTTCAGCAACTGCAGTAAAGTCAAGATCCCCACAGTGCCCTATGAATAACCTTAATCATGACCTCAGAGGTTTCCTCTCTAAGAAAAGCAACTTTATTTTTCAGGCTTACTGAAAATGCTTATGAATTTGATAGAACTAAATTAAAAGGAGCTAAAACGTATGGTGTTTGCTAAGTCTTATACAGGGTATTAATGGCACCTGATTATTTCATAACACCTTTTAATAAGGATTCTGAAAACTTATAAATTATGTCTTATATGTTATGTTAGAGATAGGTAATTATGTGTGCACTGAAAGATGTAAATTTTTCAAAGTTTAACAGTATGGCAATATTAGTCATACAGATCTTAAGCCAGCTAATTAATGTAACCTGATAAAATGCTCATGCTTTTGTTATTCCTCTACATTCTACATTAAATCAATTCAGTCATTGTGAATTTTTATTCTTCTTTGTTAACACTTATTTAATGAAGGGAAAACACAACAAGTTCCATGTATTTTAGTTCAAAGAAAAATATATTTTTCCTTTAGCTCTTAACACTAAACACCAAACACTAAAGTATATTTAAATAATAAAATATATTTTGTACTATTTTTCTGGTAACCCATCTCATTCCTTTAATATTGCTTTTCATTGACTGTTATGCAAAATGCATTTTGTGCATGTGGAATGCACAAATGTTATTAAAATTTATTTTACTTTTCAGGAGACCTCACTTATGTATCTCAACTTACATAACTAAATAGGATACGTGACATTTATTGGTTATGTTTGGACTTTAACATACAGGTGCATTTTTTTTCTTAATATATGATTTTAGAAAATAGCAAATAGTTGATTTATTGGGATTGTAACATTTCTTCCTTGATAAACATAAAAAATAGAATTAGTATTTTTACCAAAAATTTCTTAAATAACCACTTAAAAAGAAAGATTAAGGGTAAAGAGGTTTTTTTTTTTAAATTTTCATTCAACACCATATTTGTTAAGTGATACATGGACAGTTTGAAGGAAATTCTGCACTGTATCTTGAGTAAATAATAGCTGTGACTGATGGACAGTAATGCCTTTCAAAGACCTCTTGTGATGCTCAAAACCACATGAATGAGGCCTTGAGTGGTTTTTGCGGCCATCAGGACTTCAACATAGAATTGTAACCAAAATAGGAACTGACCTGAACATTTATAGAAAAGTAAACTAACAACCTTCTTGAGTGCTCTCCGTGGTTTCTAGAATCCAAGTTTACCCTTTTCCTACTGGTTTTAGTGTTTTCTCTAAATGTCCTCTGCAAGTAAATCTCCTTTAAACAAACCATCCTGGAGAAAGTGCTGTCTTCTTGGTATTAGATTCAGATGCAAGAATACAATAGGAAAAGCAGGACAAAGACATTGGTTATTTTTATGTATCTTGAGAGTAGGTCATTTTTAAGTCCGGTTAAGATGGTCAACATGGTACAGCCACCCGGCAAGTCAGGATATACCACTTGATTGAACCTACATAGTTCCTGTGTCACTAAGTGTAGCATTTTACAGAAAGTATTCCCCATTCTCCCAGGCAGCTGGGAAGATACAAACCATCATTTCTCACAGCTCAGTTTTGCATCATACATATATATTAAATCAGCTGCTGGGATTTGAGCAACTAGTCCACAATAAAAGGACTTTGTGGTAAGAGGGAATCTACAGCCTAAGACATGTATAGTCTCTCTCTTTCTTCATATATACATAGATGGAGAGAAAGAGAGAGAGAGAATACAAACATACCTTAGGCTGCTGATAACGGCATTTCTGACAATAAGATTAATCTAAACTTATTTTTTTCCAGAAATGAATATGCAGGATATATATACTACCATTGCCTTCTTTTCTTGGTGTTGTAAGTTCTAAACATTTACATTGTTATGATATTTTTATATTAGAGGAGTGAAATGCTCATGAACTTTTCCACTGTTGTTACTTGAGAGTTGTAATTAAAAAAAAAAATTACATGATATATATTATTGTAGATACCCTCAATAAGGACATAAATGCAATCCACATATCTCTATTCTGATTGCTATTAGCTGCATTTACTTTTATTTTTGATATTTTTATGGTGCTTAAAATCCACTTTGTATTCACAATAACATTTCTATTGAGGGATTAACTTCCTTGACCCTGTTTTGCAAATGAAAACTGAATACATGCTAAGCTGGTAAAAGAATCTGTTTCGAATCAATAGCTCTCTGAATCTTCTTTGTTTATCCTACTAAACCATCTCTCTTTGTACTAAGTTTCAGTAAAACCAAATGGCAACCGTATGACTATTAGAAATATTTTGAACATCGTTGGAAATCAAAATTTCAACCATCTGAGTTGAACAAAAAAAACCAGATTCTCATAAAATTGCTCGTGTTGGATACATTTCAAAGTGCAATATCATGCACCTGAATTTTGGGACGTTTTTGCAGTTCTTGAGAGATATATTTTTATATTTTTGTCCTTAGTTGTTATTCATTTTTAACATGATATATTATTACATGTCTGTCAAATTTATCATGACTCAAATTGCAGGACCTCAACAACACTAATTTTTGCCAAGTGAATGCAATTGAGAATTTGAAGCTACACATTCATCTGAAGTTGCAGTACAGTCTAAAATGCATGTTAGTCCTTGAATTTCATTTACTTTTTCAAAGGTCAAAGTTGATATCAACTTAATTTTTTTAATTTTATTTTAGGGACTTCAAGGCATGTTAAAACTCTAAATGGATAATAGAATTACCTTCTGATTCTATAAAAATCATAAGGTTTCATTAAATCTCAAAACCCTGATGTTTAATTGTTAGGAGATAATTTTTTCATGAATCTCCCACACTTATGCACATCTGATGAACAGAGGAACTCTTAAGCAAAAGGATACTTTTAAAATAACCTTGAGAAGTAGAGACATTGTCTCCCTCAGAGCAAAGGGCAGTTATGCTCACCTGCAGGTATAATGAACATAACATCTTCCTCAAAATGTAATGGCCAGGATGCTTATGCCTAGTATAAAATGTTCAGGTTCCCTCAACCCAGAGTTCCTCTACTGTAATGCACCTCACTGCATGTGCAGGTGTCACGTGGACCTCTTCTCACTGCCCAGTGGGAATTGGAGCTTGGGTAACTGGCATGAGAAATGCTGATACTTTGACTACTGATATTTCTGTAAATAATAAGGTCATTTATCTCTGATTCAGGAGCTGTATATCTTCTGCCAGCATCTGCAAAACTGTGTCAGGGTAGCTGGTTATCTTACAAGTAGAGCAGAATCATAGACCCTTTACTGTTCCTGATAATATTGATTATAAGTTTTTGTGGGCACCCTAGCTGACCTCACAAACGAAAGACTATGGTCACTTTATTCATTTTTAAGTATGATTCCATGATGAAATTTGATGATACTTCAGGTATATAGACAACTGATTCCTGATGAGAGCAAGTGAAAGACTTCTTATTAGATGTCACAGAAATGAGCATTCAAATTTTCATGTGCATTCATGTGTGTATGTTTATTTCTGCTTGGAGGTAAATAACAGGCAGACTGATAACAGTTTAAATTCAGTATTCAAAGAATACTAGTAATAATGATAGCTAACATCTATTGAAGCTTACTATGTATACTAGGTATTATTCTAAATCATTTCTTTGATTAACTAATTTATGTAACTCCTTTTTGGTTATAAGATACACATTTCCTTTCAAAGGATGTAGTTCCAGCTTACCTAAGTGACACACCACAATTCTGCCACAGCTATTGAGAAACAATTGCTATATTTGCTGTTTGACTGTGACAATGATTCATACCATCTACCACTTTGATAAAAAGAGTGATTATAAGTTTATAATTTATAGTCCTTACTGTTGGAGGACTGGAATTTTATGAAAATTCTAATGAACAAAATATAACTCGCCTTTGTAACAGGAATGAGCACAGATTAATATTCAAAACCAATTTTATTAAATCCACCTCTCATTACCACCAATTATGGGTTTAACCTCTTTTAACTGTACTTAAGAAGAAATGAACAATTCATAATAGACTTCTTGCCCAAGTCATGGCACAGTGTGTGGAATGGTGTGAAAGTTAAGTAGACGTGAAAATATTCTAACCAACAAATGGATGATTGATTATTTAAAGAATAAGATGTTACTCTTCCGTTAATAAGTGCTAGGCATCATACTATGTACTTTGCACAGATGTGTCATTAATACCAATTTTAGTTGAAGAAACTGAGGCTCAGAAGTCCTAAATAACTTTCTTGTAGTCACATAGCAAACGGAAAATGATGCTTTAATAATTCTAACCCCTGTCTGACTGACTTTTAAAGCATCAGATTTGTATAGGTAACTACCTTCATGGTATTTCTATTTTATCACTTTGATTTTATTACTTTTATTCTATGTTTTTCTTAAATTCTTCAGGAATACCTTTTCAAATGTAAATACATACCCAAGAATAAGTAACATTTTCATTAAATATTAATAAATGTAAACAAATTTTTTAATTCTAAAGTTTAAACTTTTAACTGTATTCAGAAATTATTTTTAAAATTAATATATATGAATACATAATATATATACATATAAATGTGTGTATAATCCACATATATTATATATATGGAGTATATGTCTAAATGGATTATTGTAAATGGTTAAAGAGCCTCCATTTATTAGAATATATGTTAAGAGAATATTTTATATTATTAATTAATTATATAATAGCATTTAGTACTTTGAATATTAAGGATTTCAACCAAAATTTTTTTACTTTTGATATTAGACAAGGCAGAGCGTAGAAAAGAGGTATATATGAATTTTAAGAAAGCATTCCTCTAGGGCTTCCCTGATGGCACAGTGGTTGAGACTCCGCCTGCCGAGGCAGGGGACACGGGTTCGTGCCCCGGTCCGGGAAGATCCCACATGCCTTGGAGCAGCTGGGCCCGTGAGCCATGGCCGCTGAGCCATCGCCCCTGAGCCTGCGCATCCCGAGGCTGTGCTCCACAGCTGGAGAGGCCACAACGGTGAGAGGCCCGTGTACCGCAAAAAAAAAAAAATATATATATATATATATAGCATTCCTCTAAAATCTGGATTTCATTTTTTTTCTCCTTCCTTAAAGCTACATCTCATATGTGATTACAGATGCAATTCATCTCCCTTATTTGAGTATTAAATTCATTCATGATAAATGCATATATGTTAGAATTAATATGCCAGCTAATTCTGTCCACAATAAATCTCTTTAGATTGTAAATCTACCTACTTGGTGTAAACCATTGACTTAGTTGCCCTAAGGCATGAGCACTAAGTATTCAACAACCTTGCATAATATTGGAAACCACAGAATGTCATTATTGAAATCAGAGTAAGGTTTTTGACTACATGATAGTTCTGGTTTGGCAGGAAGAAATATTCAGGTTGGTTTCGCATAGTATTTTACAATTGTTTGCATTTATGTGAATATGAGATGAAGAAAGGTTATGCTAAGTACATATTGTATGGACCACCCACAATCAAATAACTCCAGTGAGTGGTACAAATGTAATAATTAATTAGATCGATAGCACAATGTAAAATAAAAGCCAAAAGTAGACATTATCAGCTTCTCTGGTCCATATAACACTTCAAAGTGAAATTGCTCAAAGCTCCTTTAAATAGTAGAAGAGAATCACATTGGCTAACTTTTGCTAATACCATGGTCTGTAGTGCTTAGGCATATAATTTTGACCAAGTTTGAAGGTTTCAAGTAATTTGAAAGAAAAATGTTTATAGAATCTTAATCAGTATTTCTAGAACTTCAAAACAGATAGTCAATCCAGAGGTGAAAAACCAGTCAAATGGGATGCTTAATTGAAATGAGCATTTAAGTAAAATGTTTTGGTATCCTTGGGCAGGAGTCTTCATTTAGTCTATCACATCATTGAAACCAAGTTAGAATTCCTTTGCTAATTGTCATGGATTTGAAGATGATATAGTTCAGTTAATATGAATAGACTCAGATACTTAAATAACTAGCCATGAAGTAATGCCATCTTTGTTGTCCTAGTTGAATCAGTATGTTTAAAAAAAATTCTCTGAAATCAAAACAAAACAAAACATTGAAGTGGAAAGGTCCATTGGTTTGATTATGCCATCATTCTTCTTAAAAAGGAAGGGGAAAATGTCTCCCCAGATGGACAGAACAGGCTACTCACTATTTCATCAGGTGGATATTAAAAAGTTCCAAGTCACAAATTCAACATTAGATGGCTAAGACTATAAATAGGACACAGTTAAGTCTTAGTTCTATTAGACATGCCTCTTTGAAGAAGAGATTTCTAACATCCTTTAGTGAATGCTGAGGTATTAGGAAGACATGATTATGGATGGTCTGATCACAGCTGTAATAGCACAGTGTTAAAAGAAAAAAAGACAAAACATTATTGCTAGGTAAGCATGGAACAGCTTAAATACAGAGAGGGATGAAGTGATTGACGGGAACAATCTCACGGATTACTGCTTTGGCACGAAGATTCTCGCATTCAGCCAGCTTGCCAAATAAATTGACCAGAGAAAAAGAAAGTCAACAGATAAACTTCAGGAATTAAGCTTATTAATGGATTTTCATGCAGAAATGTATCCACCCACCATGATAGGAAAAGGCTTCCTTTGCTTTCCCAGCTGCTACATTATACATTAAAATATTTCAACATAAATTGCTGATGGGATAGAGACATTTTTCCTTTTTAAATGAATGTTCACTGACCTGAGGCAATGTTGTACTATATCCATTAATGTTGAGCTGATTTATATTTGAACTAGAACAAGTTGTTTGATTTAATCATGAACTGAATATATTTAAATATAGATTGTTCATCTTCACAGCCTTCTCTCCTCTTTTCTTTTATTTAGAGTAAAATTTCACTGCTCCATCCATAATTTAAGAACAGGCAAGGAGGTAATTGGAATTGGAGGTAAATTACATTCTTTTATAGAAAGTGTAATTATCAGAAGTTAGTTAAAAACACCTCTATTCTGTTTTAATTTTCATGCATGGAGCAGTTGTTTTGACAGATGGATGGACTTTATTTTTGTAACTGTCCAGGAAAAGTCTTTGTAACACACTCTAATCAGTGCTGCATATTTGTGATGTTTGTTTTTGAATCACTGTGCATTTGGCTTCTATATCCTTTTCTGGGGGTAGACATTTTCTTTCTAAGTTATTTTTCCAGGCTAATATCTCTGTGTGTAATTCCTCTCTACATTTGACCTGAAGGCACTAGAAACTCTTAAAAAATAAGTGTAAATGGTTTGTCACTAGGGATAAATCATTGGTCTTCATGTGTGGCCTTGGGTTTGCTGGTTTATAACTGCCTTTACTTTTACTACTAGGCTAAGCTAACAATTTATAATGCTGTTGTTCTGGAGTACATTTCAGTAAAATAAGAGGTCAGTATGGTTGCCTGACTCTCGGGAAGCCAACTCGTGGCTAAACTTGTCTGTGTGTATCAACTTAAATTCCAAAAAGGACCAGGTTTGAAAAATGAATTCATTTTGAACTGATTACATTCTCTTTATTACGTTGTAAATCCACCAGTGCTGAGCAAAGCAGTGCAGAAGTTGAATGCCAAAAAGTACATTACATTCTGAGTTTTAAGAATCGTCACGGTTCAAGAAAAGGTCAGAAACACTCTTCTTCTGTCTCCCTAGAGCAGAAATGTGTGAAGTGTGTTTCCTTTTTCTGCCATGCTTCCTTTTTTTTAAGAGGAATGTCCAGGCTGCTTCCAAATAAAATGAATATCCCGTTTTGGAACACTCAAAAACCTTGGCAGCAACACGCTGGAGAATGAAGGCAAATGAATGACAGGGATTGATAACTCTTTTATGTAGGTTTTCTATTTAAAGAACAGTCATTACTCACAATGTCTCTTTCAAGTTTTGGGTTCTTCTCTGTGCAGTTCTTTTAATTCACTGTTTCTTCCTAAGTTGTTATTGATGAGTTTTCTTGCAGCTATTTTAAACCAATTTTGAAAGTATTTCATTCAATTTCTTTGTTTCAGTTCAAGTGTCTTAACATACTCTCTAAACCCCAGAAATTTCTCTCCATTCTATTTGCATCAACCTTCACTTCAAAATAATGTTGAGCTAGCCCCCAGGCACAGAGACAGTACAACCTGCTGCCACCTGGGAAAGTTCACTGGGAAAATCATTCCAGGCCTCAGGCCAGTAGGCTGGGTCTAGCTGCTTTGTAGGACAGATAGAATCCTTATCAACATTCTCAGTAGAACCCTTTGCCAGGTTTCACAACTATAGTCCTGTGATTTTTTCCAGCAGCTCTGTAGAGGAATAGTTGTCATATTAGAGTGGTGCTTCTTTGACAGTTAATAGAGAACAAAATAAAATTAGGATATTCAGTGTGGCTCAGTTCCCTAGTTCTCAAGAATCCTGAGAATTTTTCAGTCAATAATTATTGCTAATCAGTTACCCAATCTATGAGATAAGAACCCACAGATTCTATAATCTTAGAATTCGTAACAGTTGCAGAAGTGACATAGCCTTCATTTGTATGCACAAGTATCTGTGCTCATGAAATATTTCCTTCCTTTTTTTTCCTTTATTGCAGAGAACTAGGGTCTGTTCTCAAATTTCTAGGATGCCCTGAGGTGTTAGTAATGAGATTAGAGAAATTGGGTTTTAAATTGCCTGCATATCTTTATAGATATGACTGTGGGCAAACTAAAACCCTGTTCTTTTCTAAAATGAACAATACATCCATCTGGGTGTGCCACTACTCTTTATTAGAATATTCGTTTGCTTACCAATATGTGTGTGCACATCCAGTTTCTCAATTTCAACATATGGTGCTGGAACTGGTTGTTTATAATCTTGAATGCTATAATATTGAGTCCACTGTCATGGATAGCTGTCTTTATGTAAAAGCAGAGTATGTGACCACCTACATGTTTCAAAGAAAGAGGTGCCATAAAACATTTTCCTGAAAATGACTTATTTCCAAAGGACTGCATTTTCTTAAGAGTACAAGGTTAAGCCCTTTGGGTAAGACTCATGAATGTCTTATTTGTAAATGAGTTTATCAGATGTTTCCCTGTCCACAGCCTCTTTCCTCTGCCCAAGAATCCATGCCCTATCCTCTTGGGGAAGGAGGAGAAACTGCTACAGAATGGGGAGTTTGTGACTAAAAGTCTTGGAAGTTAGGTTATATCTGAGCTTATCTAAGGTTATGTCTAAGATGTACCGTGTTCATAGTGGTACATGGATAAGATGCATGTACTCTTTAAGTTAGGAAATTTCTCTTCTTAGAAAGTTGCAAAATCAGTTGATTTCAGTGCTTAATTTTCTATGTTATGCCTTGCCAGACAAAAGAAGGATTCAGGATCTAAGTAGCAAAACAGTGGGAGAAATTAGATGTGTATTTTAGTTACTCCCCTCAACTACTCAGCATATAATAAGAGAGCATGAGGAGTCGTAACTGGCAAGTTTCATATTTTTCCTTAAAAAGATCTAATTCACCTTTGGGATGATGTTTATAGGTCATCCTCAGATGTCATCTAGAAAAATCAGTGATGATGGAAAGCAAGTATTTGAATTTAACAATTATTCTTCTCAGATTTGGTCTGCTCTTTATTTTATGGAGGCAATAAAGTTAATACCAAAATCATCAGCTACAATCACAGAATACAAGTGTCATGTGGAAATGTACTTAAATAATTGTAACACCTCAGTTATAAACACCAACGGACTACATAAGTCTAAATGTATTCTGAGCTTTCACTTGAAGAGTCATATGTTGTAGAGAGTGACTTTGGGAGTGTTACACACTTGGAGGCGCAAGAACAAACCCAATCCACTGTTATGTTTGCCAGCATTACTTGCACTATAGTCTGCTTTTGATCTTTATCTGCATTTTTAGTTACATATTTGGCTCTTATTTATAAATGTTTAATAGGCAAAAACACAAAACTACGTGTATAAGAAAGTCTATGATCAATAACAATTTTCAATGTAATTATTATTTACCATATGAATACTCAATTGGATATTAAAAATGGGTATTGTATATTCCATGACAAACTCATATTTTCTACTTATATGTATTTAATTTTTAAGATTTTCTGTATGGTTAATAGACCATAACATTTTATTTGAAAATATTTTGATAGTTTGAATTTCTCTTTTCATTGTTTTATTTTTACAGTATTGATATGGACTCATCTATTTAAAAATAGTTGGCAAAAATTATGTCTTTTCTGCTCTGGATTTCTTTGGCAATAAAATTATCTAGTTTATATTTTGACTGTCTGATTTTTTCCCCTAAATCTTTCCTTAACAGGAACAAAAGGCTAAGATTCCTATTTGTTTGTAGAACTACATTTTCTTTCACAGGATCTATAGATATAATAGAGTATATAGAAAAAATATAAAGAGCTCTGTCCATTTATCTCTTAGGTGACATTTTATTTGGGTAATAAAATGGCAGGAATGTCTAAACTTCTATAAATAATAAAAAGATATGACTATAATTCCCTCTTAGTAGCTGTTTTTTACTGGGGGATCCATGACTCATTGGGCAGGGGATCCACGTATGGGTTTAGGATGTACGTGAACTGCATGAAAATATTTATTAATTATAGCCACTCTAATAAAGACCCTTCAGCCTATAGACATTCCAGACTCTAACACCTTCTCTATCTCATCTTATACCCAAATTGCCTTTGGGGGTTAAACGACTTTTTCAAGAGAAGGTGGTTTTGTCTTCTTAGGGTCTATAAAGCTCACTAGTAAGAAGCACTACTGAAGTTCAAAGTCAATCACCCATCATTATGAGTTACTAATGATGTTTCAAATTCATATTTAATAGAAGGTTGTATTACCTTTTATTTTTGATTTACTTTTCCAAAATTAAACTCAGAGCTGACTTTTGAAATTTTCACCATTGTTATGATTTAAATAATTCATTAACCATATAATTTGCTGTTTCCCTCATTTCTAGAAAAGTCACATATGATAATCGGTTATCTATAACTTTATTCCACTTTTGTATAAATAAATTATAAATAGTTTTAATAAAAACATTAAAGAGAATATTATATTTTGCCCCCCCCAAAAATAAGAACTTCTATATTTCATGTAATAATGCAAGCAGACACCTTCTGTATTTTATGTAATAATGTGAGCAAACAATAGAATATTAAGCCCTAAAAATGATGTGAAAGGACACAAAAGAAATCTGTTCAAACATGCCTAGCTCCCTAGAGGATACTTCAGCCATGCTGACCACTAGAACTCACTGGTTTTCCTTTTGTTTTACAGAAAGAATGTGCTAATTTCATCAAGGTGCTTAAGGCTTATAATCAGACTCACTTGTATGCCTGTGGAACAGGGGCTTTTCATCCAGTTTGCACCTACGTTGAAATTGGACATCATCCTGAGGTAAAGCTGGCTTTTAAAAAAAGGTGTTTGTCCATGACCCCTTCCTATTCAAATGCTTCATTACTAATTTCTTCAGTTCATTTAGCTTCTAGTTGCTATTCATTGGGACCTACTTCGAATTCAGATGCTGTTATTAATTTTAATCTGTGAATGCAAAAAGAATGAGACCATCACTCAACAATAACTGTGGAACAGGAGGAAGGAAGGAAGCATTTGCTTTCACTGTGGATTACAGAGTCCAATCCATTTTGCATGTGCAGCAGATGTCAGCAGGCTGAATGTGTACTGTTTTCTCCTTCATTTGTATATTGCCAACTTTTCCCCTCCATTTCCATCCTTAGCCAGAAGTGTCTGCCACCGCAGTTGTTTTCTTCTGCCTAGGGATTAAGAAAGGATGCCATACATGTACACAATGATCTGATCTCATGTTTGACCTAAATTACTCACATTTATGTTCTTGCTTAGCTAGGCTTTGCTTTTATATTTTGGGCTATTATTTTGTCAGTATAAAAAAGGAAAAAAAATGTTTATTTGTCTATTACTCCCACAAGATGTTTTAGTGAGGAAATTAAAGTTAGGGAAATTTAAGTACAACTTGCAATTAGAGATGTATTTAAAGGAAAAGTTACTAGTAGGAAAGCAGTTCCAT
Source organism: Lipotes vexillifer (assembly GCF_000442215.2). Taxonomy (NCBI): domain Eukaryota; kingdom Metazoa; phylum Chordata; class Mammalia; order Artiodactyla; family Lipotidae; genus Lipotes; species Lipotes vexillifer. Next base: position 291,358 of record NW_006790467.1, on the reverse strand, counting down.
GAGTTGGATTTATCAATAGCCTTAAATTATAAGCCCTTTTATAATTTTTGGCACAAAATCCTAAGAAGAACAAAAGTGTTCATGTGGTGAGAAAATCATTTGTGACAGAATTTTCTTTCAGACTGGAATTCAGAAATACTCAACAGATAAAGAATTTGTTCCCAGAATATTTCTAGAATCCTAAAGATAAAATATAATTTACATGTTAGCCACTTCTTTATAACTTAAACTCTAGAGCCTTTCTCTATATTTTCTTAATGGGTACAAAAGTGTTACAAATATGTTCTTTCAACCCAAAGACTTAGAAATCAAAACAGTTTGTGTTGTGCCTTCTTTGTATAAGAAAACACCTTTGAGGCTATGTGGTTTCTAGACTGAACACAATTATTATGACTTTCCTGATGATCCTGGGAAGATAAAAACCCTTTACCGGGCTTCCCAGGTGGCGCAGTGGTTGAGAGTCCGCCTGCCGATGCAGTGGACGCAAGTTCGTGCCCCCGTCTGGGAGGATCCCACATGCCGCGGAGCGGCTGGGCCCGTGAGCCATGGCCGCTGAGCCTGCGCGTCCGGAGCCTATGCTCCGCAGCGGGAGAGGCCACAACAGTGAGAGGCCCACGTACCGTAAAAAACAAACAAACAAACAATCAAAAAACCCTTTACCAAGGTCTCATCGGCATAGACAGTTGCCCTCATCAGCCTCTTCTCCCACTGCATCCTTCTTCCTTCCTTTACAAGTATGCATACTGTCCTTGCTGACATACCCAAGAGTTTTAAGTAAAAATTAACTTTAAGGAAGGGCAGTTCCACCTAAATTACTTGTTTCATATTGATGAAATTAGGAATAATTTCCTGCACGCGGTCCTGGACACTTTACATACTTAACTTTTCAGTAACTTCTGGATAAATCTCTCCCTCTTTCTTTCCTTCTCAGCTCTTTCCTATAGTCAGGCACCCTAAAATTGGGGCTCACTTCTCTGTTTACTGGAGACAGCTCTGGAGAACTTTCCCCATGTCGTATTGCACTTTTTACATCTGCCAGGCATCATGCTGTATAAGACAGTGGGGTCCGGACAGCTGAGCTCCAAGCACAGGTTGGTGGAAAAGATATAGGCTTTAGGGACAGATCTGACTTCTGATCATGGTCGGCAACTTACTAGCTGTGGAACACTGGAAGAATTACTTAACCTCTCTGAGACTCTGTCTCATAATATGTAAAAACAAAACAAATCTCTGTGATTCTCAGTGTCCATATGTTTTAAATGAGAAATTGACTTATTACCTCCAACTGCCTTCCAACCCTCCCAGCGGGGCATGACCCACTGACATTTTTTGCTGTAGAAACTCAGGGAGTTCTAATCCCATCATTGTTAAAGGCAGGTCACCTGGCCTCACACTGCAGGGCTTTGGTCCAACCTCAATTCAGTACTGGATGCTTGATAAGGAGCAAGCTACTAACTTTCTTTGTGTCTTTGTTTCTGCTCTAGAAAGTGGTCATGAGAATGGTCTCCACCTCATATAGTTGTTGTAAGAGTTTAATGTTGTCTAATAGGTAGTAGATACTGAAAAAAAAAACGTGGATTATCATTTTAAAAATAGAAATGGGGCCTTCCCTGGTGGCGCAGTGGTTGAGAGTCCGCCTGCCGATGCAGGGGACACGGGTTCGTGCCCCGGTCCGGGAGGATCCCACATGCCGCGGAGCGGCTGGGCCCGTGAGCCATGGCTGCTGGGCCTGCGCGTCCGGAGCCTGTGCTCCGCAACGGGAGAGGCCACAACAGTGAGAGGCCCGCGTACCGCAAAAAAAAAAAAAAAAAAAAAAAAAAAAATAGAAATGTGTATCTCAGGCTGAAAGCAGTTTCAGGGTTTATGGTGATAATTATCACCTTGTTGTTAAATGTACCTCATTCATCAGAGGTTGTATGTTACTGCACTGGGCTCTCATTGTTGCCAGGTCATTCTGTACTTAGCTTAATTTCCTCCATTTTTAAATTTGAAGCTTAGATGATCTTGGTGGCCGTTTAAATTAAAATATCATATATTGTTCCTGTATTTTTACCATTTTCCCCAAAATGTAGTTTTGTTTTGTGTTTTTTTCTTTTTGAAGTTGCTCTTTAGCATAGTTCCTTCCTTCTCATCTCATCAACTACTTTATTGCTGCTTTATGGATGGGTGGGAAAATGCAGAGGTGCAGCTTCTGGAGCCAGGCCATTTACCCAGGAAAATGGAGCAGGCCATTTCCTCCACTGAAATAGATAAATAAAGCTTCCCATCTCCTTAAGGTGGGATATTGATGTACAAGTATTTTCCTGAAATCCTAAAACTCAGAACCTTTGAGCGAAGTCCTCCTTCAGAAGCTCAGTGATCTTGATTTGCATGGCAACTATACATGGGGAGATACTGTTCCAGACTGTTTAGGGGGTCAGAGGGAAAATGATTATGCAATTACCTGGGGGAATTTGGAGCAGTCTAGACAGTCAATCTAGGAAATTCTGGAAAAGATATTATCACGATGGCTTGTCTAGACAACATAAAATTTAATTTTCAATGCTTAAGCTGCCTTAAGAGACAATCTGCTTTAAATTGATCTATATTGGTACTAAAAATACTACACTCGGATTTAAACAGTTATGCTGTTTTTGAAGTTGAGAAAAAAGAGACAATATGTGCTTCATGCCGTTAGCAAAATAATGCTGGTAATGGAAAGATTGGAAGAATAAGAAATAAAATAATAATCAGGACTGAGGCCAGGATTGGATAAGAGTTCATAAGGTCTCATGAAGTTTGAATTTAGTAACTTTTATTTATAAGGATGGATCTTCAGAAAGAACCAAGACAAATCTTTCTCCTATATTCTGGTTGAAAAGTAGCATGTATACTTTGCTGTTCCTGCCCCATTCTACATAAAATAGTGAAATCGTTTACTTTTTAAACTTCTGTCCAGCCTTTACATATTACAAATAATTTTATCATACAAAAAAGGACATTTTGCTTTTGGTTTTATCATGAATTCATGGACATTTTAACATCCAGTTTTTTCTTTGCAGTGCTCTTCCTTTAAAGTAACTCTTTGTCTTACATTGAGTCCCCAAGATTGTTGAAATTCATTGTTAGAAATTATGGACTTACCATTCCAGATGGCTGGATGCCACAGAAGACATCACTTTTGAAACAAAGCAAGACTTCCTTCATCATTTAATAGCTTCAGATCTTATACGAGGATATAGCAATTCCTTTTAAATAATCATGAACAGTTTGCAAAAAAAAAAAAAAGAAAAAATCTTGTTTAGTCTTCTAATTATGAAAATAGACCCAATTTTGCTCTTCTAGCATTTTAATAGCAATATTTAAACTCCTGAATACTGTATTCCAAAACTACTCTTGCTATATAGTGAATGCCTTATGACCACACACGGTATGTCATTTATTGCTGTATTAAGCAGATTTTGTGTTTGTGTTTCCTGTAGTACAATTGGGAATTGGTAGACCTATTAATTAACTCCAGTTCTATAAGATGTGTCAGTCAATTCTTGGTTATCCTCCAGTAGTACTTGACATTGCAGATAACTCCCAGTGAGGTCACATGCTCCATACGCATGTGTGTGTTTATTATTAAAATGCATGCAGAGTTCGCGGAAGGAATGATTCAGAGCTAGAGTACAGATGAGTTTTGTGTTTAAGCTTTCAGCATCCATGCCATTCAAATGAAAAGTGTAAGTCATCCTTACGAGACAGAATATTCCCAAAAGGCTTATAGTATATGGTATTTCCCTTTCAAATTTACATCTGTTAATAAAAAAAAATGTATGAATTTAGGAGGAGTATAGCTTTTCGAAGAAGTGTCTGGATGTTTTCTCAAATTCTAAACGGGCCTCCTCCTTGTACTGGGAAGGAAATCTAAAGAAAGATGGACCCAGATGAGAGCTGGAAAATATTAACTCTATAAATACTCTCATAATGTCATGATCTCAATTTATGATAGAACCAAAGGGACATTAAGAAATGCAATGAAGCTTAATGGCTATCTCTAAGGTCATTTCTACCATGACAACTAATATATCAAGATGTAAAATGAAATGTTTTGTCTGGTTCTTCTCTTCCACCAAGAATAAGAGTTTGCTTTTATGTAAAACTTTGAATCACATGCTCTTAGTAACAGTCTCCAGGTCCAAATACTACTTAAGTGGTAGCTAGTGCTCTCTCGACTAATTTATACATCTAATCTAGCTTTTTCTAATTGAGTTATCTCTCTCAGTGTGTTATGTCATTGAGTCCAATAGAGTACAAGTTTATTTCTAAGAGGAAATGCTAAAGCTCAGAAATTTAGATATCTTGGTAAAGCAATGAGGCGTTGTTTTGGGGTTGGTTACATCATTCCATCTTTCTTAGATCATGTCTTGGAGTCTGACTTTTCCCACTTATGTTAGTAGGTTAGGTGGGAAAAGTCAGGATTCCTTGGTGATTTCTTCTCGGCTTCATCATTTCCACCAGAGGCAGTGTGTCCCTCATTTGCACTCTCAAACTGAGCCAAGCGTGGTTAGAGCAAGACCATTATGGTTTCCAGGTTTTTCTTCCCTAATCTTTCGATACTTGAATCATGTTGGAAGGTGGACCATACAAGTTACCATGCTGAGTAAACAATACCACCGTTTATATTGCAGATGAAATTTTAAAATGCTTTGCTGTTTGTATTTGAGAAAAAGAATCACAGTTCATAAATTCTGTGACCTTAACAGCTCAGCAGTGTATTTCTTGTGAGCTATTCACATTCTAAACTCTAGATATTATCAGTGAGGCTGTTTCTCAAAATCAGCAGAACTAGTGTCCAAGTGAGGTAGTAGGGAGACCTAAGTTATGATTAGAAACAAGTTTAGGAAAAAAAAAAAATCACAAATGGTGAAAGAGAGAGAGAGAGAGAACCAAAAATCCAAACCAGCATCTCCTATACCCTATTTAAAAGATTTCAAATCACCATTTTATATTTTGACTGGTTTGCTCTAAATATAGGGTATGAAAACACCATAGTTATGAGATTAATACACTTTTACCCTCTACACTTATTTGGCTCAATTGTAAAATGTTTTCTTTTTTCCCCCCTCATAGTATTTCATCACTTTTTATTCCTAAGAACAATGACAGAAAAAATAGAAATGTTAGCATTCAGTTCTTAACTTGCAGAGTATTTAGTTTCATGTTTTGTCAGATCTGGTTCACCTAGTGCCAGAAAAAGAATTTGAATAAAATTAAACAGTTTTCTTAAGGCCGTATTGGTGCCGTGATGTCATTATCAATTACTTATTAAAAGACTATGTTATCCGTAGTACTCAATTTCTCAGTGACATCTTCATTCACAATCAATACAGACATAAGGACTAAATCATAAACAGCACATTGACCAATATATATTTTTCTTTTCTTCATAACTACTAGTAGGTAGTTTGGATCGAAGACTTTATATTTCTTGGAGCTAATCTGTCACTGGAGGTGTGTACTCCAACTTAAATCTTTCTCTTACTGTGCCCTTTTTGATTGATTGCTTTGCACTCATTCCCTGTATAATCTATTTTAAAAGGAAGTTTCTGTTTATAAAACCTGTAATTTGTTATCAATATTATATTTTTCAAAAAACACAAAGAGTAGTGCTAAACCCCATTGCCTGCTCACCTGTTTGGGCTGTTTTCATCTCTTTTGTTCTTCCTCTTCATGACCCTTTCTTTGCCCTTGAACTCTAGTTCTGTTTTTCTTCCTTTATCTCTTTGTCTTCTTGCCTAAATTACTTCATTTGGAACCAAAGTTTAAGGTAGTGGAAGTACAGCTTGGATATATAGGTGAGAAGGAAGGCATTAATTTAATATATTTGAAACTTGGGGAAAATACCAAGATAAATTTAGACTGAATTTCCACAAATCAGAATATGTTTACCTCCTCTTGGAGTGTGTTTCAAATAGGCCTCAGCAAGCTATCTTGTAGATTTGTTTTAAATCATGATTGTTCACTTTGATGATAACCTGAGGAAATGATACAAGTCCATTCTAAATTATTTGGATAACTGCCTCATAATCATGTAAAATCTTAAGATTTTAGTGCTCTCGTTTGCTTAAGGCTTATAAGCATGTGAGTGCCAAGGATATACCTTTAATATTCTTGGGCTAATAAGAAGGAAACAAAGGTTGAGTTGTTATGCAAACACTGTCTTCCTGCCAAGTAAAGGCCAAAATGGGGTCAGAGTGGGCTTTGTGAAGGAAGATCTTGCTGTGGTTCAAAAAGAGAAAAGTAAATTACCCCAGAGCACAAAGGAAGGTAGAACTGCTAGCTTCAAAGACTAGCTTCTGGTCACTAGAACCATGTTCATATTGTAAGAAGGTATTTACTTTTCAAGATACACAAAGATATTATTGTCCCATTGCTTTGCTATTGCTAATTTCAATTGTATTTGCTTTCTAGTTCTGTTGGTACTTAATTTTAATCAGGAAGAACCTATATTTAGCTTTATAATTTTATAAATTTAGTTACTATTAGAAAATATGCTATGTAAGGTAACTGGTGGCACACTAAGAAGATACCTTGTGGTAGCTTTTAAGCAGATAGTGTCACCTGTTTTTCACATCTGAGGACACTCCCCTTGCTCTAGTGTAATGGCCTCTGGTCTAGGTTCCTCATGGCTCTCAGCTGCTTCATGTAGTCAATTTGGACGTGATGCGAGCTGAGGAAATAGAAAGAGCAAAGGCTGGTGCTGTGAATCAGCGTGAGGTGATGAGCATAGCACTGAAGTGAAAAGGAAAGACATAATGAGAAAACCAGAAGTTCTGGAATAAAGGTTTTATTTATTAAATAGATTTGGGGGAATACTAGGAGATAATGGAGGCTTAACATTTATATGTAGGGCTCTTCAGCTTTGTAGCTACAATTCTGTTCAACTGCTACAATCAATGCCCAAGTGATCTTGGAAGCAATTTGTATTCAGAAGCAATTTATATTCAATAGAGATAAAATTGACTTTAATAAAAATATAAGAAACATTTTTCCTAAGCAAGGTTCTAACAGTAATGGTGAGGAACATAAACAAAAATGTCTGCCCTCAAAGGTTTAACATATACGTAAATATGTAACTTCAACATGGTGAAACATCAGTAATAATAACAACTATACTCCAAACAACTAGTATTTACTTAGCAGTAATTACGCTCTCTACTGGCTGCTTTGAATGTATTACCTTACTCAGTGTTCACAAAATCTGATGAGGTAGGCACTCTTCACATCCTCACTGTACTGATGAAAAATTAAGGGTTTCGTAGGTATTTTATAATGGGCCTGAGGCAATCATGCTATTCTTAGGTTTATGTCTGAGTGGAGAACCTGCTCCTTTAAAAGGAAGTACCAGCCCGGTACAGAGTGAGAGAAGGGTTAAAATCACTAATTCTGGGCTTCCCTGGTGGTGCAGTGGTTGAGAGTCCGCCTGCCGATGCAGGGGACACAATGATTTTGTAAAAATTGCAAATTGATAGATATCGCTAGTCAGATACTGAGATATATTTTCCTCTAGAATTGATGAGTGACATCTTGTGTCCCTAAGGTTTAAGAAGCCCCAAGCCTACTTGTGCTTTGTATGGGCTGCCCTAAGTACACACACCCCTCTAGCTTTTCTCTAGTGGAGTGGGAATATATTGGAGAATTGAAATCCAAAGGAAACCTAGAAAACAAAGAAAAAGAAAAGAGCACCTCTTCTTAACAAAACTCCCTGCAGCATCACAGACATGCAGAGGCTCCATGAGCCCAGAGAGCTCAGTGGTCTGTATCATTGCTCTCACAAACTCTTCTAAAGACCCTTGTAAGAGCCAAAATGGTGCAGAAGAGGGGGAGTCAGAGAGGAAGTGTTTGGGGGGGGGAAGCCCCATGGCATGTGAATACCTGGGCTCCGCCCCCCCCCCCCAGTTGCCACTAACCAGTTATGTCACCTGAGCAAGTCCCCCACCTGCCTTGGTAATTGTGAGCATCTTATCTACTTGCCAGGGGGGTTCAGTTGTGGACGGCGTGACATAATGCAAGTGGATACTGCTTTCTGATAGAAAAGATTGTCTTTAATTTCTCTCCAAGGGTTCCATTTACAAAAGAGAACGAAAACCTACTAATAGAAGTTTGCTCTGACTACCACTATTTGAGGTGAAAGGTCTTGTACAAGTGGAGCTATTCTTGGTTCCCACTAAGCCACAGGAGTCTGGCAGACAGGAATAGGTTGCAGATAGTGAGAGACCTGTTACAGAAGGAATGGGGACAATAAACTACTATTCAGCACTAGAAAGAAATGAGCTGCAAAGGCATGAAAAGACATGGGGGAACCTCAGATGAATATTATGAAGTGAAAGAAGCCAGTCTGAAAAAAGCTACATGCATTATGATTCCAAATGTGTGACATTCTGGAGGAAAACAATATACTATGGAGACAGTAAAAAGATCAGTGGTAGCCAGGTTTTGGGAAGGGGAGGGATGGTTAGGTGGAACACAGAGGATTTTTAGGGCAGTGAAAATACTCTGTATGATACCGTAATGGTGGATGCACGTCACTAGCCATTTGTCCAAACTCATAGAATGGACACCACCAAGAGTGAACCCCAATGTAAACTATGGATTTGGGTGATGGTGATGTGCCCGTGTAGGTCCATCACTTGTAACAAATGTGCATCTGGTGAGAGGTGTTGCCGATGGGGACGTTGCGTGTGTCTGAAGGCAGGGGTGTATGGGAAGTCTCTCTACTCTCTCCTCAAGCTTTCTGTGATTCTAAAACGGCTCTAAAATATCAAATTTACTAATTAAAAACCTAGAAGAGAGAATGGCATGTGGCCGTCTGCTGTTCCACCATTTCAGGTGGCCCAGCTGCTACAGCACACAGAGACGGACGGATGAGGGGTAGATGTCTCCGGGCTGTCCTAAAAAAGAAAAATGTCGATTTTATATTAACCATCTTTTTGAATTAGGTTACTCTTACTTCCGCCAAATAGACCAGTAGTAAGGAAGTAACAGATATATTTCCTGCAGGGTTTTTCTCTAGAAGCATGGTGAAAATCTCTTTGCAATCAAGCTCCACGGTCTGTCAGGAGGGAAAATCAATGTGGGTCACACACAGGGAAAAACAACCTGAATTTAAAGTAAATTTACTGAGAAAACTTCTGTTTCATATCCTGGCAGTTAAGGTTTCTTTCACTGGAAAGTGAAGGGAAGGGTCAGTCAAAAAAGAAAGGAAACTGTTAAAACTTTTAAAAGAGAGAAAGGAAAGGCAGGGAGAGACTAAAAAGAAATAAAGGTTTGGTGTTTAGGAAAGAACTGTATTAAAAGGGAGAGAAATACTGGGATTGCATAGGAAGAATAACAGACTTGAGATGTAAATTTCTCTTGAGATCCCTCTGGACCACTTAGGCTATGGGCTTAAGATTCATTATCACCTGTTGTCACTCCTCTGTGAAATTCACATGAGCTCTTCTGCAGTTTGGAATCACTTTTTTTTTTTTACAAATGCAAGACAGATTTCCCATGTCTACTTTCAACTTTTATGGGTGCTTTGAAAAAAAGATGTATTCTCCCCATGAAATTCTTAAGCCTTTGCAAATGCTGAAGTAATGAGTTAGCTTTAGAAATTGTGAAAGTACAGCATTATCCACGTATTTACTATTTTAGAATGGATTTTACTTGACTCAAAATATGTATTTGCTTCTTGCTTTCTTTAGCTTTTAAATTTTTTTAAAAAATTTTTATTTAGTTTTGGCTGCATTGGGTCTTTGTTGCTGTGCGCGGACTTTCTCTAGCTGTGGCGAGCGGGGGCTACTCTTCGTTGTGGTGCACGGGCTTCTCACTGCGGTGGCTTCTCTTGTTGTGGAGCATGGGCTCTAGGCACACGGGCTTCAGTAGTTGTGACTCGCGGGCTCTGGAGTGCAAGCTCAGTAGTTGTGGCACATGGGCTTAGTTGCTCTGCAGCATGTGGGATCTTCCCGGACCAGGGCTTGAACCCATGCCCCCTGCTTTGTCTGGTGGAATCTTAAGCATTGTGCCACCAGGGAAGCCCAAGAGTTGTGATTCTTTTTTACGCAAAGGGGATAACCAGAATCTGTAGCATTAATATACAGAAACAGATTTGAAATAGATTTCTTAAAATATATATATATTTTTTTAGATGTTGGGGGTAGGAGTTTATTAATTTATTTATTTTTTGCTGTGTTGGGTCTTCGTTTCTGTGCGAGGGCTTTCTCTGGTTGTGGCAAGCGGGGGCCACTCTACATCGCGGTGCGTGGGCCTCTCACTATCGCGGCCTCTCTTATTGCAGAGCACAGGCTCCAGACGCACAGGCTCAGTAGTTGTGGCTCACGGGCCTAGTTGATCTGTGGCATGTGGGATCCTCCCAAACTGGGGCTCGAACCCGTGTCCCCAGCATTAGCAGGCAGATTCTCAACCACTGCACCACCAGGAAAGCCCCTTATTCCTTAAAATATTTTAAAAATTAATGTTTCTCAATTCTCATTCAAAGTAAGTTTAGCAATGAAACATGCCCTTTTACTATTTCTCAATATTTTGATCACGTAATAAATATTTCAAGAACACAGAAGAATCTGGATATTACTATACATGGAATTTTAGATGATCTGATAAGCAGAAAATACTTAATTTTACATGGCACACAAATGATCAAATAACAGAAAATTGGTATAGTCTTTATTTCATTTTCCTTAATGTAAATGGGCCTTATCAAGCTATCTCTGCCTGTGAAGATATTGAAATATTAACATATTTTTTTAAAAAGCTACATTTTTACTCAAAATTAATTTTGTACTTGTGAGTCTTTAGAGTTTCCAGCTAGAATAAATGTATTTGGAAAAATATATTTTTATGTGAAAGGACATCTTTTAATCATTGCCTCAAAAATTGAATGACATAGGCTTTCAACTTTCACTTAACACATTATTTCTATCTTTGTCTGTTTTACTCAGATACTTTAGTAATTTCAATCCATTCCTATAGAAATGATAGAAAGTTAGATGTTAGTACCTGAGTACAGTGTTGAGATTTGTATGTTTACATGCAGGAATTATATTGTTTCAAATTGTCAGAAATCAAACCACATAGAATGACTACTTTCCATTTTTATTTCATTTTATTTTTCCTGTCTGCCGTTTTAATTCGATTGTGCATCTCTGGCCACTGAAAGCAATCTCAGGAATTGCTGAGTGGTTAAAAAGGGAGTCAAATGGGATCTAAAATCAATCCACCGGTCTGTCACTAATTCATTGTGTGACTTTTGCTGCCACTGAAATGACATTACACTGGTCTCCTCAACATTTTTATACCTCAGGATTTCTCTTGTGGTAAATAAATACCTATCTAATATGCATTATGGATATATATACTTTAAAAAGTAGGTGATGATGAAGAACTACAAGACTAGCTTCTGTTTTAACAAGTTACTTCACTTGAGATTACTACAAAGCTTTATACAGAAGGCTAAGAGTCTGGATATTTCTAGTGTTGCAAATGGGGTTTTGTATACATGCTCCTTTTAAGTGCTTTTATCCTGGCAAACTTTTCTTCTTTTGATTTTATTTTGTTGGCATTTAATAGCTGTTGTACTACATATTTAAATTAACCTGGAAAGGATAGATGTTTAGTGTCCCATATTGACTTGCCCTTTGCTGGCCTAAATCTCAGAGGCAAATGGAAGATTTGCAGGGAGGAACACCTATTCTCTGTATTATGTCATGCTAGATAGCCGTCCTAGGTACTACCTTAACTCTAGGTACTACCTTAACACTACGTCAGATTTTTGCAAATTTTTGCAGATTTTTCCTAACAACAGTATGGAATTTTTAAACGTTCATGCTAAGATTGCACAGTCTCTTAGACATATATGAATTTTTTTCTAGAATAAGGTGTAATAACTTATCTGACAGAGGAATAGGAAAATATTATGCCATTGATAAGCAAAATATTTCCATTTTTACCATGCAAACGACCAGAAAACTAGATGTGAATTGACTCCCCTTTGTTCATAAATTCATCAGAGGCGATCAATAGTTTCCAATCTCTTTTTTTTAAAATAAATTTATTTGTTTTATTTATTTATTTTTGGCTGCGTTGGGTGTTCATTTCTACACGTGGGCTTTTCTCTAGTTGCAGAGAGCAGGGGATACTCTTTGCTACGGTGTGCAGGCTTCTCATTGCAGTGTGCAGGCTTCTCATTGCCGTGGCTTCTTCTGTTGCAGAGCACAGGCTCTAGGCATGCAGGCTTCAGTAGTTGTGGCTCGCAGGCTCTAGAGAGCAGGCTCTAGAGAGCAGGCTCAGTAGTTGTGGTGTACGGGCTTTGTTGCTCCACAGCGTGTGGGATCTTCCTGGACCAGGGCTCGAACCCATGTTCCCTATATTGGCAGGTGGATTCTCAACCACTGTGCCACCAGAGAAGCCCTCCAGTCTCTTGATTAAAATCAACTTCAGGTAAAATGAAAAAACAAAATGAAATGATGTGTTTGCCACATGGATGACAAAAATGTAATCCCATTCACTTTTCTACCTTATACTACTCAAGAGTCTGAAAATTTTAATAAGCTCCTAAGAAAGAAGTGAAAAGTACTTTTCAACTGTGCTGCTAAGAAAAATATTTTGATCTGGAAGATTTTAGTACTAAAAATTAAGTTGGAAAATTCGATATGCACAAGTCTACTGAAGCCCAGTACCATCCTAAGCAGAAAGCTCAGCAATATCTGATATCTTACTTTTTTTTTGATATCTTTTTAAAAAATGATGTGTCCAGAGTTAACATCTGACCACAATTTCCATGAATTTTTGCTTAAAAATATATGTTTATAAAATACTGTATCTTACAGTTACTGCATAGCTCCTCTAATTCCTGTCCTTCATTTCATAATATAGGAAATTTAAACTCAGATTGCTTAAATAGTATTCTCAAATCCAATGGCTACTTAGTGGTAAAAGCTGAACTTAAACTCAGCTCTCCTGACAGCCAATTCAGAGTTCTTTCCATTGCACTACATTGCCTTCACTCTCACTATCAAACATGGAAAAGGACGTGAAAGGCACAATTTTTCATTTACATCAAGCTGTTTATAAGTTTTTATTAAAATAAAGTGAATAAGTAAATAACATTAGATAATTACTTTTAAAATATAGTTTTACTTTATTTCTCCATGCATTCATGGTCTGATTATAAACTATATAATGTAATGTCAGGGAAAAATTGTATGATTTCTTTTACAAAATTTCTTTTCCTTATTCAAAATAAGTCAGTTGTTTCTTCAAAATAGACAAAATTTGAATGTTGTTTCAATACTTTATACTATTTTCCTTTATTCTCATTTAAGGTAGCTAGATTAAAGATGATTTCTATTAGTTGAAACAGTCAACATATATCAAATATTATCAAAGAAAATAATTGAAACATTAGGAAGGCAACCTGAACACTGTGAACACCAGAATCATGCAAAATTTCACCCACACACCTCTGCATACAATGGACAAGAACGACTAAACTCTTTGATCTCTCCTGGATGACATGAAAGAGTAAAAGGGGGAAAACAGTGTCTGTTAGAAAAAGGTTTTAATGAACAGGGTGGAGACCAGCTGAGTGTTGACATAGAGCATGAGAAAAGAAAAAGAATGCAGAAACAAATTTATAGTCATAGACTTCAATAGATCCAAAGAAAGTCTGATTTAGAAAAAAGATATTAAAATAATTGCAGTTTGATTTATATGTAAAATATTTATAATTCCTGTAGTGAGTTCTCTACAAATGTTTTCAATAGGAAAAATATATATATATTACATATGTATATAACTTTTATATATAAAACTATATATTACATATTATATATATGTGTATGTTTATAAACATAGTGATGACAACATCTTAGACAGAAATGTGAAGGTGTAATATAAGGAATGTAAGTCAGTTTAAACTGCCTGAACATTTATTGTAAATATAAATTTTAGTCTATTTTTCCTTTAACTTAAGGAAGTTGTGGGAAAAGTAGGTGTTTTGAAATGGATCAATTCTACAGGGATAGAATTTGCCTAGGTGTTGTCCATCATTCAACTTGCAACTATCCAAAGCAAAAATATTTTATCAGTACTTTATAAATTTGGGCGACTTTCAGGCTTGTGAGTTTTTGTATCCCAAAGGGTGGTGGTGATGGTTTTTCTTTTTTATGATTGGCATCATATGCTGTTATAAGTATAGATTCTGCTATCATGTGATTTATTATTTTCTAGGATTCTGACTGTTACACCAGCCGTTCCAAACCTTATGTCTGGTAGATAACATGTACCTATGTGACATTCTCTCCTGGGCACACCCATCATTATATGCATAAGAATATTCTGAAATATGAGCAGCTAAAAATAATGACATCAGAGCCTTAACTTTGAAAAATAATGACATAAGAGCCTTAAGCTTGAACTGGCCGTAGTTTCTTTAAAATAATAATAAAGTAAAAAGAAAACTATTGAAAATGTACATATTTAAGTTCAGGGAAGGAAGCCATGTTTGAGGTTAGGGAAAGTGAATCATGGGCAAAAATGACAAGAAGCCATGATCTTAGATGGGTGAGAAAGTATTTAGGAAATATGAAAAGAAAGATATTTGCCTCTACGATCATGCCTGTATGTAGTAGACTAAGTGGACTCTTCTGCTGGACACTAGACAAGTTGTGTAAAGGTCACCATGACTACAGTTCCACTTGGTGAAACAATGCTGTTAACTCAGATCCTGCCCCCTCCCTGCTGCTCACCACTTGGCCTGTCCAATCAGGTTATCACACTGAAGCCAGAGCAATTTTCTCAGGAAGCAAACAGTAGCCCACCACCTCTGTTTAAAGATAGCAACTAGGAAAATCTACTTTTTGGTTTTGGTCCTTTCTATCTCAGAATCCTTTTCTCGACCTTTATCCCCTTACCCTCTACTAACATTCTGGAGTTCCTTTTCTTTTCCTGGTTCCTTTAATTCCCTGTCTCTTTTCTTTTAGGTCTTTTCACTTATTGTGCCTCTTCCTTGGATCCCTTGGATATTTGCTTTAATAAATCATTCTCATCCTTCTGATTCCCAACTCAAGCATCACTTCCTTAGAGCAAGTTTCTATCACTTCTCTTGTATTGTAGATAATGCTACTATTATATATGCTCTCATAGCAGCACAGGTGAAAGGGCAGACAAATAAATAGATGCATATATTGTGTTAAGTCCTATAATAGGGATTAGAGAAATTTATCTGAAATAGGATATATATTTGCAGGAAGGATTCACCTTATAAACTCTGAACTGCTAAGGGTCATTTCTTCATCTCTCAAGGGTTAATTGTGATTAACAATTGTGATTCTTTTGTGCAAAAAGCCACAGGGTGTAGATCAGAATGAGGACCTGAAACAAAGATCCCCAGACAGTTTGAACCCTTGAATAACACCAAATAGTCCCTTTTTTAAAATGTGGGTACTCCATATTTTAATACAAGCCATTTTATAAATTTGACATATATCACCATTTTCATGTCAGGAATAATCCATATTGATGAACATATAAGTATGCTGAAATTTTAGCACTTTTGGGTTTTTTTTTGTCATTGGTATAATTGTTTTATCTCTGATATGCATAAGACCCTAAGCAGAGAACAGATTTAAGTAAAATTTTCACGGTAACGTTTGATCTGCAGTTGAAAGTTATTCTGCTGTCAGGGCCCTTATGTAGCAAGTCAGAAAAGAAGTAAATGAAGGATACACATGACTAAACTTATAGGAGGGAAGGGGGCCTAAGAGAAGAAAGGATTGAAGCAATATGCCTCCAAATCCATTTTGTTAAAATAGGTTGAGCTAACAGTGGAATTTATTGCATAATAATAGTAATGATAATAATAACATACCTATTACTTTTTATTTTGGGCCCTTTGTTTAAAATAATAGAAATTCTTGGCAGATTTCAGTGTTGTGAATCAAGTATGACACTTAAGATTCTGTGAGTGCTGTCACTTGTAATGTAACGTAACGTTTATGTTGACGTCTACATTTCTGTCCTGAAGACTAACACAGAGGAAGCAATAAATATAATTAGCAATGTAATGTTCAGCAGCAGCTTTTCCTGGCAGTGTAGGGA
>NW_006790467.1:252775-275198 GCF_000442215.2 Lipotes vexillifer | reverse complement strand
GGCAGTGTAGGGAAGTGGGAGTTTTAAGGTGAGAGGGCCAAAGAGACAAGGGGAGGGCAAAGGCAGAAATATGTTCACGCTAACATTAAAAAGATAATAACTGAAGTTAGCATTACCAGAAAACTATGCTCCATTGTTTGAGTTTCGAATTAAAGCTCTCTGAGGATAAAGGCAAATTCTATTTTGGTCAAAGAATTGCCTTTCATCTCCCCCCATCAGGATGTAATTGGCAGGAGATGACACAACCTGCTTAACAATCAGGTATTTCAGAGGTTCCCAGTCGACAGTGAGCAAGATTCCCTTAACTCTCCTTAAATGCCTTTTTTTTTCCTCTTTGTGAACAGCATGTATCTGGCATCTGTAAAACATTAATTCACTAGTATTCTCAGAGAGTAGACCGTGGGTTGACAAGAATTCCAACTTTAGAATTTAGCAGAGTGTACAAAGTTATGAAAAAATGTAGCCTGCATGTCCATCTCTTGGGAAAAATGAGACATTGTAATATTATGGCATTTAATTGTGTTCATAATATACTGATTTAAATTCTAGAGGAATCATCTCAGAATTCTATAATGTTTGGCAGGTTAGAAAAAAAGCATTATAATAAAAATCACTGCCTATTTTTGACAAACTGAAAATGACAGACTCTTCTGAGTTATTAATAGATCAATACATTTCTGGATATTCATTGTGAGGAACGTATGGAGATATTGCCCAAAACATGGAGTCAAAGTAAAGCAGTTTTCCCTAAGCCTGACTGACTTTTTAGAAACCACTTCGGATTAACCATAGTGTTAGCTAGATTAAGGTTTAATTTTATTCTTTTACCTCAAAGGGATATTGTGATCAAATGTGTTTTACCTAGTAAGGCATTGTGCCTAATAGGTTCTGAATGGTACCAGGAAATACTGCTTACTCTAGTTCTCCTCCCACTTCCCCGGCCCAGCACTCTGATGATAAGGTGTGTACTTTCAGTTTGGAGTTTTTTTATTCAGATTGGGTCTGAAATATAAAACATTTTGTGTAAAAGCATACTCTTTTTATCAGTCTACACAGTTTTCTACAGCACACAGTGTGACATACTTTAGACACTTGATAATATTTGTTAAGTAAATGAATAACCACTAGTGGCATAATTATTATGACATTAAAAGTGTCAACTTTAAATATCTTTTTTTTTGGCGGTACTCGGGCCTCCCACTGCTGTGGCTTCTCCCGCTGCAGAGCACGGGCTCCGGACGCGCAGGCCCAGCGGCCATGGCTCACGGGCCCAGCCGCTCCGCGGCGTGTGGGATCTTCCCGGACCGGGGCACGAACCCGCGTCCCCTGCGTCGGCAGGCGGACTCTCAACCGCTGCGCCACCAGGGAAGCCCATCCTTATTTTTAATAGGAAAACAATCAGTTAATATCGTGCATTCAGTCCCACTTTGATTTATTTTCTTGGCTTCTAGGTGTAAGCTTAAATTCTATTTTGCATTTATTTGTTCAACTCTATGTTGTGTGTTTCCTTTTCTTTGCATTTGGGTTAAATCTTTCCTTCTTGCAGAGAAAACATGCTACTGCCATGCTGTAGGCTATTTCTGCGCATATTTAGGCAAATCATCTGCAAACATTGTGTTACCTGTCCATTGTTTAAGGAGCAAATGTTAAAGCATACATGTTTCAGGAATTGGAATGGAGGATACATCGTGATTTAGCAACTGTCAGTACTCTGATTGTCAAATTCCTAAATTTTTATTAAACACACATGTTGATTTTTTCCTTTGAGATAGTCCAACTGACTTATCCCCTGAACTTCCATGGTTTTACTTTTAAAGTTCTTACCAGGTTCTTTCCAAATCAAACTTTAAATCCAAGAAGTGTGTGCACTCACACCTCCACTGTAATCTAAAAAGTAAAAACAATCTTTTATAATATTTGTATTATTTTATTACCCAGAGAATATATGAGATCAAACTTCAAAATCTTTCAAATATTCACAAGCATAATTCTCTTGTTTATTTCTTATAATTGGACAGATCTAACTTCAGATCCTTCCTAATATAATAATAATGAGTTTTACAAATATATTGTCCTAAGAATGAATGTTTTAAATGTCTTATTAATTTGGTCTCTATATATCTGTTAAATATTTCAAGCTTATACAGCAATTTTGCATCCTCAGTACATTTCATAACCTTTAAAACGTAGTTTGATAACACAGAAGGTTTCCTTGCTACTTCATAAATCTAGGTATTTAAAGTAATACCCAGTATACTTAAACTATGAGTTGTTTGTATATAATAGTTTTATGTGTAAGATAAATATATATGAATATAGATACCACCCTTTAGAAGCTGCATAATTATTTCTAAAAAAGTACTCATTTGTAAAATGAGCCCTATAATGAATTTACCATAAGAAATGTTAATAACTACTTTGAAGGAATGACTGTGTTTCATTAGATGTATAGGTAATTTGAAATTATAACTTTATGTGATTTAGATACGTATCATTTCTGTGAAGTGATTGAAGGTTACAGACTGTTAAATGGTTATCTTTAAAACTATAATTGCACTAAATCAGTAATTTTAACCTTGTCTATTTTTATCTATTTTTATCTATGAAATAATATTTGCAGTCTGGTATATGTCAAAATATCAGTGGTTGATAAGTTTTTGTAGATTTGTATATATGAAGTTAAAAATATTCTTGTTGAAGAATTTACAATCAATAAGGACTTGATTTATTTTTAAAAAAGCAAAATTTGTACCAGTTATACTAATAGCAACATGTGTAGCACATATTCTTTTGCCAGTGGAGTACCAAACTGATAGCTGAACTGAGGTCTTGAGATTTCTGTTCCTATTTAAGGGGAAGTATTTTGCACTACTAGGAAAACATGTTGCAAAGTGGTGCTTGAGATGAGTGTTTACATATAATTTTTCACCAAATGTTTTTTTTTCCCCCTAACAGCTCTAAATTGACTCATCATTGGGTCTTAGGAGAATTATTACTTCAGTGCCTTTTTTACCCTTAGTATAAGCTCAAAAACTATGCAAATAACCTTAAATAACTTTAAAAAACCCTTTCCATTGTTTCAAATCCTGGAAAAAATAGTAGCATGTAAGAACATTTAGAGCAGCAACAAAGACTTCTCACCAGCAAAAGAATAATTCTATCTTATTTACTTTTAAATTCTCAAGCTAATATTTCATATTATAGTGGTTTTCATCTTGTTGGACAGGAAGTTGGGAAAAATGAGTAGGATGGTGTATTTCGTATCATTTTTCTAAGTATGTCAGATTTTATAGTCAAAGGATAATAAAATATTCTATTATCTTTAAATAGATATGAAAAATGTCTTCATAATGAGTCAGCATAAAACTCACACAGAATACCACTTGTGCCATAGTATTATAGTGATAAATAAAATTGAACTAAGGAATCTTGCCTTAAATAACTTAGAATTTACTTAGAGACATGACATAAAACTGTCAAAGTCAAAAAACATATTTTCAACAAACAGTTTTTTGGTGCTCATTTTATGATGATACCAACTTCATGGATTTATATAGTTGGAAGATAAATTTAACATGTTTTCTGCCCTCAGGACTGCAAGGGTATTTGGGAAAGAAATCATTTTTAACATACAACAATTGCCAGTTATATACAGTTATGTAGAAGGTGCCATGGAAGCCCCTATTTTGCAGTATCCAGTTTTGCCTAAGAATCTTTAAGCTACTTCCAGAACAGGTCAAGACAAGAATAGAGACATTTCAGAAAATGGGAAGAACCTTGCAAGACACAGAGGAACAAGATTAAAACAAAATGCAGAGACATAGAGGAAGAGAAATGCTAGTAAAAGAATATAATACAATGCAGTAGATTTTCAGAGAACAGAGGTCAGTGGTAATGAAGTGTTCGTGAAAGATTTCGAGAGGATAGTAATAACAGTGCTAGCAATAAAACAACAATACTAAACTACTGTTTTGAGTTACTCCTGAACGCTTTGCTGTATAACTTCTGTTCATCTTCCGGATCTCCACTGAGATGCCCGTCTCTAAGGGAAGCCTTCTCTGGCTGCTTCATTCCCAGTCTCCACCTAAGTAAAGTCGCCCTTGTATTTTTAATATACTGTCCTTTAGAAACACACATTAAAATTGCATATATATTGTGTATGTGTGTGTGTATACATATATACATAGGTATAAATAGGGAATACAGACATATGTTTAATGTCTGTATCCCCTATAACACTATAAACGCCAGAACATTGATACTGTGTCTGTCTTATCTAGCTTTGCAATCACAGCTCCTGGCATGAGGTAGGATCATTGAAAATTAATGATTACATGTCTAAACACTGTGCCAAGTAGTTATCTTAGTTCGTCACTCCAACAGTCTAACTAGGCAGATGGAATTTTTTTCCATTTTATAATGAGAAAAATGGGAATTAGAGGGGTTCATTGATCTAGGGAATTCCAGAGTCACGTTTTGAACCCAGGTCTTTATAACTACTATAACCTCCTATTACAGTAACTGTGGTAAGTTACTTGAAAGTGAATTCTGATAATGGCCTGCAAGAGTTTGGATAAAAGGATAGAACAAGGTAAATATTTTCATTACAAAAGGAAACCAAAAAAACAAAAGACATGAAATTAATAGCAGATGCACTATTTTGGGATATGGAGTGGGGGTAATAGAATGTGCTGAATAAGCCATTTTGCATATTAGAAAATAGGAAGAAATAGAGTTGGACATTTGGATTAGGCCAAATTATGAGGAATCTTGAAAGAAAATTATATATACGAAAAAGAAAGCTACTGAGGATGGCTGAATGGGAAATTAATATGAAGAAAGCAGGTTTTATACAGCTTTAAAGCGCTAGTGAAGCATGTGATAATGCAATTGGATAAAAAGGGACAGAGCATCAAATCTAGGAAGCTAAGCAGAAATCTAATCTTGATATTTTAATCCTATTGATGAAATCTAATTTTGAAAAATTGCAAACAGATAATCTTTTTTTACTGCATTAATTACCTAATACAAAAGGATGCAATCAGAAAAAGAAAAGCTTCTTCCAGGTTCAAAGAACATTTATAACATTTCAGAAGAACATTCTGAAAACCCACTATAGCATAATAACTCTTAGAAATAGTTGCAATTTAAAGAGGCATGTCTAAGCATTTCTTTAACCAGGAACCTTTGTTAAGGCTATGATGAGTTCTATTCATCCCCAAAGCTTCGATGAACTATATCAAAAAGCAAGAAAATGTGATTCTTTAAAAAAAAAAAAATTACACATTTGAGTTCAGCAAATTCATTCGTTTATTAATTAACTCATTCATTTATTTAGGAGTGATGTTCTGTTTCAGAAATTATACTGGAAGAACTAGGAAAATATAGAGAGATCAGCTTACAAGAATAGAGGGGAAAGAAAACAAATTATTAAATAGAGTTTTATGGATTCTGATTGAGGAATATGCACCAGGTGCCAGGGAACGGTTTGTATGTTAAAAGGTGGTAGACCATACAAGGTGGTTTGGAGAAGGTGAGGCCAGAAGCAGGGAAGACTTTGAATGTGGCTGCCAGGAGAGAAGAGATAAGGGCCTACATTTGGGTAGCTGCAGTGAGATAGATTCAAAATAAATGTTTAGTATATATAGAAGCTGAAGGTAAGAGAGGGAGAAATATAGGGCAAATGCCTATCATAACAAATATGAAGATGAACACAATAGAAAAAGAATTAAGTGATATAGAAGAGGTAGAAGCAAACTTTCCTCCATGTTCTGTGAGACAAATGCCTGTGAAGATGGTAGATGTGTTGTCTTCTAGAATGATATGCAGGTTCACTAAGGGGCTAAAGAAGGGAAACTGTGGTCAGTTCTACTGGAAGGTAAGTCGACGTTAGTTCGTGGATGATGTGGATTGCCCTTAGTTTATTTTCTGTATCAGAGACAGTGTGAATAATGAAACTGACAAGGTTTCCCACTTTCCTCTTGTGCTAGAAAGTTCTGAACCAAAACCGTGGCCCGTCTTAAGCAGGTGTATTGATGAATGTGGTATCTCCTTTTAGGCCTGTTACTGGCCCAGAGCAATATCAGCCCTATTGCCCTTTCTGCTTGCCACACCTTAATTTATGCCACTTTGTCATATCCTATGACACTTGAAATCTGTTCTGGAAAATATGTGGTGTAGATGCATTTGTATTTATTTCTGCAGCACTGCATGGATGATGGCTTAGAAGAAATAGATAATACATGTGGAAGACCAGTTAGATGATTGCATAGCCAACATTTTAACGGTAAAGGTAGAAGAAAAAACTGTAAGAGCCTTTTTGGTTAAAGGGTAAACAAATTGATAATTGATAGTAAAGGATACATGAAACTGATAAACCAAAGTATGTTCTGGGCTTTGAACATGTGTAATAATGATGATTTCATTGATAAGATTTGGAGCATCATTAGGAGAATTGGCTTGATTATAGGATCCTGGTGTTAAGAGAGAACTTGCAGTGCTTGGTTTCCACTCTATCGAGGTTATGATTTGGATGAGACATCCAAGCAGTATGTCACTTAGGCAGATAATTAAGCTGAAGGGAAAAAAAGAGTAAAATGTAGACGAGGGAGTCATGACAGTGAAGTTTTGAGTGATGATTAAATGGAAATAAAATACAAAAAAGCCAAAGGCTAAACTTGAATGAAAGTACTTTTGGTGAAGTTACATAAGAAATGATGAAGAAAGAGGAAATAGGGGTAGAACAAACACAGAACAGAGTCAAAACAGAAAGTCTTACCTTGTAATAGGCACTCAGAATTTCCATAGTCAGTGAAAATGCCAAGGAACAACAACAAAAAGCCTTGGGAAAACTCCAGGGGAGTTGGAACAAGAAAGTTATTGGTGTTTATGGCCCTATAAGTAGAAGAGTGGGAATGGAATTCAGAATAAAATGTTAACGTGGAAGGGATCGTTAAGAACAAGGGATAAGAATAAAACAATTTACATGTGAAATTTGGAATATGTGAAAGGAATCAAATTCAAGGCAGTGTCAGTCAACAAGAAAAACAAATTGTGCAGCCAGCCAACTTTATGTGTCTAAAATATATTTCCCAATTAATCCTTGGGAAAAAACAAAAACTTATCTCTTTTTCTCAGGTCTATCATGTGTTACACAGTCCCCTGGTTATCATTTTGAACATGTGAAGAAACAAGTTAAGACAACTTGTGGTAGAACAAGATTAGAAATAATAGTTCTTTGTTCCCAGAAATTTTTCTCAGTATACAAACCACAACTTTTTTGGTATGAATTTTTACAATCACACATTTCATGTAGCAGTACCTGAACAGTTAAGCCTATCTTCTACTATAATACCTTGGCCATGAACATAATTATTGTGAATTCCAGCTCTGTTAATTATTAGTTGTACCCCCTGGAGCATAGACATTCTCCTTAACTGTCAAGTGAATAAAATAATATCTGCCTCCTAGCAAGTTTGTGGGGAATAGAAATATGATTTGAAAATAACAATAATAAATCTAATAGCAAAGAGTTTATATGGTCCAGTCGCATAGGAGAAAACAGCTTTAGGTGAAAGTCAGAGTCACACAACTACAGAGCAGCAGAGCCTGGGCTCAAACCCAGGTGCTCTAATCCCAGAGACTGTGAAAGTAGCCGGCACAGGACTCGCATCTTCCTATGTTCTCAACTTGGGCTGCTGTAATTTAATGCTAGTATCAGAGAGAGGGCAGGCAAAGGGGACCGTGGTAATAGTAATTGTAGTAGCCACATCAATAGCAGCAGGCTTTGATGTTCACGCTTTGGTTCTGCAAAGTGATCACACAGAGCACCTATAATTTATAATAGCTATAGGGGTAGGAAAACAGTAAAAACAGCATTGCTCTGGCCTCTTCCCTGATTCTGTGTGGCACCTATGTTTGGGCACTGAAGCATTTATAAAGTGCCAAACAACAAGAAGATGGGAAAAATAAAACCAAAAAATTAGTGGAAGGTGAGCAGTCCGGTTTGATTATACATTTAAGGTTCAGTTGTACTTCCCTCTTCCAAAATATTGTATGTGTCAAAGCTTCTGACTCGCAACAGCCATGTCTTCATGATAATCCACTCATATGTGTTTTTTTCCATTTTGCCTCTTTTATTTTTAAAAGTGCAAAGGGGATGCAAAATAGAGGATGGCTTCATTTACTTTTAAAAGGTTAAAGAAGATACAAAAAAATTAGAGTAATATAAGGGTATACTTAAGATAAAATTAATTTTATGGTGTAAATAGCTCAACAAATTTATTTCATGTTTTCTAATTATTTTTTCTCTGTTAAATGTTATTGGAATTTTATCTACAAAAACTTCCAGATTTCAAATTTTCCAATTGTGCTACAGTTTATAACTTTAGCACATGATTCAGGATATTCCTCAACTTAGTTCCTGTCGTATTTTCTCCTTTCTTGATCATGTAGCAGTTTTCCATTTCCATCTGTGTTCACTCACTGCCCTCATCTCAGCCCACCAGTTACTTTTCCCCCACCAGAACAGTGTCTAAGAGTTAAGATCAGTTTCAAAGCTCTGTGTAATGTGATATCCTCCTACATCTATGCTCTGTGTAATGTGATATCCTCCTACATCTATGTTCTCATTTCCTAGACACCCCCTCTCATCCTCCCTTTGCTCCTCCTAAACTTCAATACAGTCCATTCCTGCAGTTAGCAAAAAAAAAAAAAAAAAAAATCCACATGTAGCATCCTCCTTCACTAATACTGACATATTCTTATCCTTTATTCTTAACATCCCTTGAGAAACCCACATGGTTAGGCATCACATTTCATAGGCATTTTTAGGTTTCAACATACTGTAACTTTATTTTTCCTAATGGCATTGTCTTTGACAATTATAATATCAGTGAATAGAGAAAACCTCACAAGCAGGTTTCCAGAATATTGGACAGTCTGTATCTATAAAGACAAAAGTAATTCACCTACTGTTGAGGACAGATTCCTACTTTATTTTGCTCATATTCAGAAATTTTGACCTAAGATATGGGATATGTGAAGCAAATGGGTGCTGTAGCTTTTTATTAACCAGCTGGAAAGCTGCCTATTTTTCCTTATGCGTACTACCTTGGCATTAGCAAAATTTGAGTGTCTTCAAATAGGAGGAGCTAGATTTCTAATACATGCCATATCTGGGAGCATAAATTTAAATGATAGGAGACTATGCTCAAATTCCAGAAATGTTTAAAAACCACAAAATAACTCTCTAAAAAAAGTATCTTGCCTCTTTTGGGAGGACTTTTTATAATACCACATAGATAAGCAACAGTTGTGCAGCTAACTATTTAAGATACTAAATGAATTTTTGCCCCCGTATCCTTGATATTCCAAATTAGCTATGAGGCATTCTAAGCAAAATGGGTTTAGGGGATTATTTTATGATTTGTGGAAAATTGGAATAACCAGATCATGCCATAAGCAATTTCATCTGAATTTTTATACATTTATTCTCAACTCACTGTCTCAATTCAACTATCCAGAGAGCTGATTGGTCCCTTTAATGTTTCAGATTTTCTGAGTGAAAATTTATAAAGAAACATGTACAGAATTACAATTCATTAATCAGACATAATTCCCCTACTGTGTTATGTTATTATCTAACCTAATTTTAGGATTATTTTCAAATATAGTATAAATATCATTTATAGCTACTTGATCATTTATTCAAAATATGTACAATAATTTCAAAAACTGCCTTGAAACAATAACCAGGTCATCATTTTCCTGGTCTTTACGGTTATTTTTTTTTTAAAGCATTTTAAAGCATCAAAAGAAATAAATAACACTTAGGGACTTGAAAGAGATAAAGAAATTAAGAACTGTAGCAAAACTGTGAATGATTCTATGAAATTAAATCTGACTCAAAAATCAAGCCATTAAACGTGTAACCAAATGAAATTTCATTGAAATGGTTGGTGGTTCTAAGCCTACTATATACCCACCACTTGTATGATCACTGATGCTCAGCCAAGCAGAAATCTGGACTTGAAACAGGCCAAGAAAAATAAATATAAGGTAATTAGTAATGGCACTTGAAACGTAGCTTGTATTGTATATAGAATAATGTCTTTTACAGAATTAACTGTGGATTTAAGAATAAATGTTGTAACAGTAACACACAAAGGTGACCATGGAAAGAGGCAGAATTATTTGGTGGAAAGGTTCTAAAACTGAGATACTAAGTAATCAGTTATTCTCTCTGAACTTCAGTGTTTTTATTTATTTTGATGAATTGCATAAAATAGTAATATTAATAAATCTAGACTATCTAGAGGCCATGGTTATCCCTTATTTGAGTCAGTCATCATTTTGGTTTTATTTACATTTATTACATACAATACTAAAGAAGTAATGTATTTTTAAATAAATGTGGTTTCAAATTATTATTTAGTTAATTACATTTGTATTTAGTTGATTATATTAGTAAATATCAGTAAAAACATACATATAGTAAATAGATATGGTGAACCATCTCTTATAAGGTGATCATAATTTAATACCCTTGTATATAAATATAGAAAATGTTATCA
Organism: Lipotes vexillifer; assembly: GCF_000442215.2. Lineage (NCBI taxonomy): Eukaryota > Metazoa > Chordata > Mammalia > Artiodactyla > Lipotidae > Lipotes > Lipotes vexillifer. The sequence continues at coordinate 264,624 of NW_006790467.1, read as the reverse complement.
GAAATTGGTTTATTTACCAAAATAATTTTAAGTGATTAGATTTCAATCAAATTTGGACCTCCTTCGCATTTTGACATTCTTTATAAATGTTTTTATGTTTCTGTGATGTCGTATCCTACTGATTAAATTCTAATATCAAATTTTAAGGATGAAACCTCTCTTTTGAATATAACTATAATGACACAGTAATGAATAGCACTAGCAATTGGCATTATATATTACTTAAATGCTCCTGTATACTTCAGACAAGATTTGACTATGTACTTTTAGGTATGGATGACTACTCTGAGAGCATGCCACCTGCAGTGTTTTAATACAGCCAAAATTTAGTTTTTCTATCCATGTGCAGGTTTTGGATGGCTTGAATTTCTTGTTAGACTTCATAACTGGTTGATATAGGGATTCCTTGAGCTCAAAAGCTAATACCACTGTGGACTTTACCTGTAGAATTTTTTATAATCAAGATGCTCCTAGATTTTCCTTGGTCATATCTTAAAAAGGACCTCAAGACTAAATTCTTACAAGATTTAATGTAGTATAACCTTTTATTTTTAAATTAAGGAACAGCAGTTGTATGCAAGATTAAAAATAAAGACCAAAAAAAAGTATTTCTTTTTCAAATAGTCTTTATTTAGTAATACAGGATTCTTCAATGATGACAATAATATTAGAAATTACCTAAATTTCCACTCCACAGTGTACCGACTGCCATTTTCATTATCTTTTACACTCTTCTGTTATCATCTTGAGTTCCTTCCACTTTCCCCTTCCTGCTGCTCATCCTTGTTATATAGCTTTGTATCTAGAATTCAGCCCAAATAAATAATTCACAATTTGAAAATGAATGAAACATATGTAATGTATTCTAGTCTTTCAAGAGCATATACTTCTTGCCTCTCTATACATCTCTTCATTTTGAATTTGTATACTACAAAGTATGTAGGAATATATGTCATAACTTACAGTATTCAATTTTATACTACTAGTATTTATTTATTTTATACCGCTAGTATTTAGTATTTATTTCATACTGCTCTCAGTCTTTATGTGTTACTATTCTCTCCACATCTAAAATTTTACAGTTCTTAATGACAGGGATTAAAATATATTTTTTAAGAGTAATAAATGGGCATTAACAATGGGCTAGTGCTATTCATTACTGTTGGCATACAACAGTAGCATGGATAATTAAGATGATGATAAAATAATTTTAAGGAAGCAGCATGAAACCAAAACTACAAGGCAAACTGAAAAGCTTCCCCAAAAGGTAGACTCCTTTTTTAAGTATTTTTCTTCTACCACCATGGGGCAAGCCATCCTCAATCTTGCTCTCAGTGTTAGAAAGAAAAAACAAGGAAGAGGGCAGAAATTAAAACAGAGAACCTTTAGTCAATCTCATAATTAAAAATAAAAAAAGTGTTTTGTTCTCTTAACCTTTAAAATATACAATATAGTTTGTATGCATCTGTATGTTTAAAAAATTGTAAACCCAGTATCATGGTTAAGAAGTACCTTAAAATATATATAATATTAAGTTATATATATATTTATATGTAATATATAATATATGAGATCAAATATATAGAATATATGTAAATGTGTTTATATGTACATATATGCATTCATATTTATAACTACATATCCATATAAATATAATTAGTAGTCTAGTATAACTTTGTTATGCTATCTGCATATTTCCAGTTTTTCCTTTTGTATGTATATGTATATACATATATATAAACATGTATATGTTTAGGGACTTTCTAACTGTAATTATGTATATTACCCATCAATATTGATCAAGCATAGGTTTGGAAAATATTGACAATTTAAAAAAAATTAACAATGCCAAGACACTTAGAAAATACAGTTTTGCTAAATTTTTCTTTCCTGTTATTCCCAGTTCATTGTTCAGGTTGGTTCATTCTTCTAATTATGCCACAAATATATCATGTGCTTTCTTCAACTTATTAAAAACATCTCTTCATTTTGAATTTGTATGGTACAAAGTATGTAGGGATATATGTCTTATCTTACAGTATTCACTTGTATACTACTCTCGGTCTTTATGTGTTACTATTCTCTCCACACCTAAAATTTTACAGTTCTTAATAACAGGGATTAAAATATATTATTTTAAGAGTAATGAATGGGCATCAACAAGCTGAGCAAGATACTAATTGAGCTTTCAACTACTCTTAAAATAATTTATAATGATGACTTATTATGTTTTCTGTAATTGAAAATGTCATCTACAATGACATAAATGTCCAGTCCATGCAAATGGTAATTTTAGGTGTAAGGTATGATTTTCAACAGCAAACGTTCTAGTTAATAAACCAAGTAGAGAAAAGTGAGTTCCCCTGGCTTCAAAGGAGATGGTAGTAACTATGAGTTCTTTAGCTATAAGGAACTAAATTCTGGCAAAAACTGAATGAGCTTGGAAGAACCCTGAGCATCAGAAGAGACTGCAGCCCCAGCTGACACCTTGATTTCAGCCTTATGAGATCTCGAGCAGAGGTTCCTGCTAAACTTTGCCCAGACTTCTGACACACGGAAACTGGGCTATAATAGGTGTTGTTTTAAGCCACGAAGTTTGTGGTAATTTGTTGTATAGCAATAGAAAACTCATATAGGTAGATAGATAAGAAATATTCCTTAAGAAGATGTATTTCTAAAGTAGTGTGATGGATGTTCTTGTAGCAACCTAATATAGTGGCTTTTAGATTTCAGGCTAGAAAAGGATGCTTTTTACCAGTGGTGAAAATGATCTTTACCAGTGGTAGAAGAGTAAGTAATACAACAATGATTGGAATATTTGACAGAAATTGAGAGTCTAGCATTTTAGATGGTAGGAAAGGATCAATATGATATAGTGATTCCAGTTATCGGCCCTACCAGGGTAGATGTGAATGTACAGGAAGGAAGTACATTTTTATACAAGAAGGTAGCATAGAAGTCTTACTGAAGAGGGAACTTCTTGAAATCTGTGTATATGTGAATTACAGATAGAATGAAAGATTCACAGTAGAGACTTATCATAGACGTCAGGACAAGATAATAAATGGACATAGAAAGCTTAAAAAAGAAGATCTGTGTTATAAAATTAGCCCAGGTTCTAGAATGTGGTAGAAAGCCTCAACAGTAACTGAAGACAAAATGAGGTTATTTTTTGGATAAAAGATCATTTCCTAAAACAATTGGTTTAGGAATCCACATGGAATTCCTGGTTAGGAATTTTCTAGTTGGGAAAAACAGAGTCCAAGAAAACTGCCATACAGCTTATCAAATTTTATAAAAGACAGCTGTAACAAAACGTAGTTCTTAAATGAAATTATAATATAAAATGTATGTAATTATAAATTCTTAAGAAACACAGAGAGGACAGGGTGCACAGCCCCAGACCCATGCAAGCAGAATTTTGGAGCTGAGTTCCTTGCATAAAACCAGGAGCTGTGAAAGACAGATGCACCTATTCATGAAAAATGGAATAAAAATGTATTGCTCACCAGCCAGAGGAAGCAGGAATAAATGGATATGATATATTCTAAGGTTCTTGCATTGTCTGGAAAGTAGTAAGTTAGTCATAAAAAATAAATAAAAATAAACCAAGTAAAAATGCTTGATTTGTTCTAGGTTGTGTAATTATAATTGTTTATTTGATAACAAAAAAATCTTGCTTTATAGCCAGAAACTGACTTCTACTAGTGAGAGAGATACATTTATAAATAATACTAGTGTTCATTATAGTAGATTAGAAATAATGACCCAAAAGTCAACTCAACATGTGACATAGAATGTCTTCTTCCTCATTAATTTGAAAGCAAAAGAAGCCACCCAATATCTGGGTACTTCTCTAAGGACTACTCTGCCTGTATTTTGCAATAGTTAACCACACAGCCTTAAAGATCAAGTCTTATGAATTCTGGATAATTAATTTAGATATAAATATTTGGAGCAATTAATTTTTTCTAAATAAAACAGAGACATTGTTAAACAGCAGTGCATGTATAGATTTATTTAATTATATAAAAAGAATGAGTGAAGAGCTATGGAGATTTATGATACTATGACAATTTGAATTTCAAATCACTTTGAAGTTCCCATTAGCTTCTGTGTATAGCCATGATTAATTGCTAAACTTTATTTGAAGTAAATCTGAAAAATGGAGACAATAAGATGATAATGCAATGTAGTTTTTGGTAATTAAGTAATTCACAATGCTTTATAGGGGTTGCAAACTTAAATACCTACGGTACCATGCAGGTGACATAAAAAGATGAAAATGGAAACACAAAAAATGGGGAGCAATGGAAACGTTGAATTGTCCTATGGAAAGTTCTAAGTCTCATGAAAAGGCTTTCATATTAAAGATTTCAAAACCGCATGTCAACTAAATAAAGCATGTCTCTGGGCCAGATTCAGTTCATGCACTGCCAATTTGAAAGTTTACTTAAGATATAGTAACCCTGGGGTTTTTGGGGGGTTTTGCTTTTAATACATGGGCTGCATGATCATTTTATACAATATTAAAAGTAGATAAAAACAATATATATAGAAAAAATATCTAAACTAGAGATTCAATATTTTGATGAATTTTCTTCAAGTTTTTTTTTCCATGTATCTTACGTAGTTGTTGTATTACTACATATTGCTTCCACAATGACTTAACAAAGGTATTAATTCTAGATATTATAACATTTAATATAAACATTTATTTTAATATCTGTATCATAATATATTTTGTAGATAGGTCATAGTTTACTACCCTCCTCTTATTGGCATTTACAGTTTTTTTCAGTCTTCTAAATACCATGGTGAATCTCTCTTCTCGCTTTAATTTTTAAATTTTTATTTTCATCTGTATATTTTTCCAAAAGTAAAATAATCAAGTTAAAGTATATGGACATTTTTAAAGAGCTTTCTAATTCCCAAATTATTCTTTAAGATTTATGTTCTTCCCAAGAATTGACAGGATTGTCTCTTTCCTAAAATACCTTTGCCAAAAATAAAAATTATTTTTGTAATCTTTGCTAATTTGCTAAAAGAAAATCATATATTTATGTCATATGATTATAACAACACTTGAATGACAAAGCTTTGCTAAAACAAAGCCTGGTATAAATAAAATGTTAGTTCTTTTGGCCTCATTGCTTCCCAGATGGTATCTATGAAAAAATCTTGAAATGTAAAGAAACCATATGAGTAGATTCCAATACTTCTTACAGAATATACGCTGCTTTCTATTGACATATTTACATTTAGGTCGATAAAATTCCCCAGTGGTGTCTAATCATGGATGTGACAAACACATTTATAAAAAGAAGTGGTTAAAAATAATAGCTGTACTTTCACAGTTTAGGATAAAAAACACTGATGCTTTGTGAAATTATAAGATGGCAAATACAAAATAACTATGTTTTGGAGATAGAAGACTTAAAACGCACATGGAAAGATCAAGTGAATTGTTCCATTACTTTACTTTTTGGGGACTTTTGATTAGCTCTTTGACTGAGCTCACTTTACCAGGTCTCACTGGGGCAAAATATTTTAGAGTAAATTGTTCATGTTCTGGAATTTCTCATTCTAGCCAAGATAAAATTTTCCCTTTCATTGTTATATACCTTGGGAGTTAACAGGCATTCATAGCTGAATGATTAAACCATGACAGGTATGAGATATCTGCATGAACTCAAATTAAGCTCCTATTAAAAACATAATCTGCATGAAGTATGAACACATATGCTTTCTGTTTTCCTTGGTTTATACCATTAATTTTAATGATGACAAAAAGCAGATGAATTATGTCACTGATGTTTGTTTGAGGAACCTAGATAAATTCAGATCCCTTAAATTTAGAGGGCAAATCCTATTTAATCCAGCTGTAAGAAGTGTATGTTGTTACTGGGTGGACAACAAATAAAGTGATACTAATTTCTCACAAACTTGGAAACAAAGTAATTTCATATATTTTTCTGCAAATAAAGTTAGAACTATGTTAGTTTTTTTCTACTTGTCTTTACTGTATTAGAGTATAATGTGGGGACTATATTAAATACAGTGTTATCTGTCATGGTCAATTCAGTTAAGATTAATTCAGGGCCTAACATATGCTTGAAATACAAGGAAAACACAGTTAAGAGATATTATTATAACACTTTATGTATGATGTGTATTTATAAAGTAACATGGTGTGCAAATCAAACACAAAATATAAGGTTTTTAGAATCCCTCCATCTATTACTGGTTATGGAAATTGTTTACCTGACTCTGCTATATACTATGTGACCTTAGGCAAGTCATTTTTTCTCAGTCTTTGTTACTTTATCTGTAAAATTAGTGTTATCACACTACGTACTTCAAGGGGTATTGTAATGATAAAAAAGTAAATACCTATAAAGCACTTAATAGAGTACGCTTGGCTAATATTTGCTTAACACATATTAGCTATTACATTATCATAGATAATGAGTTATCAACATGCTATCATAATAAAGATGTACAACTAATAGTGAATTTAGGATCATTAAAATTGTAATGAACTAAATTTCTATATGGTTTAAGTATGCTTTCCTATGTTAATTCACATATCTCATTGAATCCTTGAGGCAATTATGTGGAGTATTTTCATAGATAAGAATGTTGACACATGAAGGAGATTTTTTTTTTTTTTTTTTTTTTCCTTGCGTTATGCGGGCCTCTCACTGTTGTGGCCTCTCCCATTTGCGGAGCACAGGCTCCGGACGCGCAGGCTCAGCGGCCATGGCTCACGGGCCCAGCCGCTCCGCGGCACGTGGGATCTTCCCGAAACGGGGCACGAACCCGCGTCTCCTGCATCGGCAGGCGGACTCTCAAGCACTGCGCCACCAGGGAAGCCCTGAAGGAGATTTTTGAAACTTGTTTTAGAGTTTCAATAATCAATAATTGGCACAAGGGGTTATATAATCTAGATTTTATAATTATTAATAATATTTTTGACCACATCTACCTTCAAATTCAAATAACAACAACAAAAAATCTGGGTTGCAGAAAAGCCATATAATCTCTGGAGACAAATTTTAGAGGTAAGATTTCCGCTTTACTAAAGCAATGCTTGAACAGACTATAGAAATTGAAATCAATGATTTTAACCATTCCTACTTACATTTAATCTAGAGATAAACTTTATAGAAATGTTGTGTTCCCTGATGATATTATCCTTCTTTCTATTTTGGATCCTTAGAATTTCTCAGGAACAGAAATTATGTTCAGTGAAAAAAGTCTGCATAGATGTAACTAGAAAGGGATCACATATCATGAATATTAAATTAGACTATATTTTATATAACTGGAATATTTTTATTTAATTTAATAGATAAAATATATTTTTGTCAAAACAATTATCATATAATTGGCTTTTGCTGAAAAAATTTACTTTCCAAAGTGTATATTTGAAAAGTATTGGCAATTATTGAATAAGCGTAATTATAATTATTGACTCTAAACATTTTAGCATCAAATGACTACATTTGGGATTTAAAACCAAATCTTGTAATTATTGTACAGCTAAAACTACTCAAAAATATTAATTATCAATAATATGAGAAGGTATTAGTATACTCAGTTCTAAAAATCCTTACAAGTATATAGCTTTTCCTTGAGCTTATCTTTCACTGAGATTGTTTTTCAGTTAGCAGTCAGTCATTTACTTGCAGCAATGTTTTATTAGATTGTAGAGAAAAATGAAATTCTAATGTAGTATGGCTGCAATCATAGTGAAATCAAAGACAGGTCTAATATATTATAATCAGGGCAGAAAATTATACTTGCTTTATTCACATAGCACTACTTTTAAAATTTCCCAGCCCTCAGTGACAGATACCAGGGTTACATTTCTTTTGTATCTTCCCACAATGTATATTGTTAAATAACTCTTTCTGACAGGCTAATTTTTATGAAGTTTATTATTCGTAATTGCTCTTATATTCTTTTGAAGAGCCAAGGCCTCTTAATAGCTCTCAATTTTGAAATAACCATGGAAAATGGAAGATTTCATACAGGCCAGGAAACCAAGTTTGAATGATTAGAATAGCAGAGGGATTGGGGCTGAAGTTCAATAGCTGAATTTGTAAAAATAAATGAATACCAAATAATAGTATGTAGAGAATGAAAACGAAAATTGGTTTTAAAAGTCTGGATAATCCCTGTATTATGTTCAAGGACAGAGCCAAAGAACAACAGAAGCAAATGTCCAAATTCAGAGGGATAGGATGAGAGAATCATACCAAGTTAGAAATGGAAAGGCCTTTGTAGAATAGCTGATTTGGAAACTCTTGCCATGACTACATAAAGTCAATAAACCCTAAAGATTGCTTATAAAACATATGTATGCTTAGCTTCAATTTTCTGGAGCAAAGAATCCATAGCTTCACTGGAATATTAAAGGGAATTCTGATGCAACTGAAGTTAAGAAACGTGAAATACAAAGAAGCTAAATGACTTGACCATCATAACACACAACATAAAAAATTCCTTTAAACTGCCGTAATGTGTAAGAAGAGCTAATTCTCCCCTCCCCAGGCTATGGCAATAGGTCTTTTCCTGTCACAAGGCTCATGTATCTTTAAATCATCCTATGCATCACTGTCAGATTCATCATAATATTGCACCTCTTTGCTGCTATTGTTCTCCAGCTAAAATTATCACTGTGTCATGAATGCATGCTAAATTGCTTATTCTGGCACAGAAAACTATCCACAGTTTGATTTCAAATTTATTTATCCACCTTATCTCTTAATATATGTATACAGTCTTCATTGTCTAAACTCAATTTTATGTTACTTATCATATGAATTATATCTATTTTGAGGGGATTTTGTTCTTGCTGTTTCCTCTAGATGGACTAACCTGCATCTGTGCTTTCCTCTGCACTCTCTCTATGAGCTCCTCTGGCCCTCTGCACCCATAACCAATGAACACACAAACACACACATGCGTACTCCCAGATAACACTCACCTCCCATCAAAATACATTTTTAAAGGACTAAATTAAATAAAGTTTTCTTTATATGCTGAAACATAAAATTATCTATCCCCACTTTGAACTCCTGTAGTTTCCAGTATCATAGTGTACATCTCATGCAGTTTTTTTTTCACGTAATATTTATGGTAAGGCCACTTTTTTATATAGTGGTTAAAAACATGGATTTGGAAAGAGATCTGTTATCAAATTCTTACTCCATCATTTATTGTCTTTATGACTTTGAGTATTAAATGGAAAATGTGTCTGCTTCTCATCTGTAAAACTGACACAATAATAGTAGGGTTGTTTGAAGATTAAGTGAAAAAACATAGATGAACTCTTAGGACATTATTAACACTTAGTATGTGTTCAATGTTAAGTGAAATAGCTACCAAATACTTTATAAACATTGTAATAGCATATGTATGTAATGTTATTATTATTATGTAATTCTTATTGTAATTTCTTGCTCATTGAATTAAATAATTAGACCTTTCACGTTCATATTCCAAACATAATTCTTACAAAGTCACAGATAAATATATATTTACTGTACATATTAATATTTATATAGTGTTTCAGGAAACATATAAATTAGAAAGTTTCTAAAATAAATATAGAAGCGCAAATCCCAATAAGAAATTATATATACTTTATAAGTAGAAAATTGTATTTGGCAAAAGCCCAAACAGCTTCTCCAGTTTGATGTTCCACTAGCCAACATCCCAGAGATACATGGAGTAATTTCTGTAAGTAAAAACTGGTCAGGTAAAACAGTTATCCTGGAATTATGGAGCTATTACATTGATAAGAAAGATTTTTGAATTTCTACAAAGGACAATTTTGATCACTTTTCCCTGAATAAAATGGCTGTATTGAAAGGAGTAATATTTATTAACAAGCTTAATATTAATAATAACTGATGAACTACAAGGTCCAATGAAAGTTAACGAGGAACAGGGATGTAAAAGCAAAGGGATTGTAACGTTATGCCCTTTGTCATTAAATTTTATTTTTTGTCTTTTATAGTAAGAGTAGACTCGTATTTGAAGTGTATAACAAGTATCAGTAATCTATTAATAGTGACACATAACAACACTAAAAAGTTAAAGATTATCATGTTTCTTAAGACTCACTTTAAAGCTAGGTTTAATATTTAAATTTTGTAGTCTGGCCTCTACTGCACAATTGTGTTCACATCTGTGTCATATCCTTGAAGTATTAGCTCCTAGAGTCCAGGGCAATGCCCTTGCTATTCCTTGGATATAGTTTTACTCTAGTGTACTCGGTCACACGGTCACTCATTTATTCATTCTTTTTTTCATTGAGCTTTAACTCAGTGAAAAGTTCTATCTTAGTATATGGGAGAAATATAATGAATCAGATTTTTCCCTCGCCTCAAAAGTATTTAATAGGAAGAAAAGAAAAACATGCATTATTGAATAGCAAGGTTGAAGGTAACAAATGGCACAAAGAGATTATGAATAGATTTCTATACAAGTTCCAGGGAGAAAATATTTTTTCTGCTGGGGAAAAGTAATGAACATTTAATGGACTGGTATTATGACTTGATGGCGCTTCAAACAGTGAGTGAAATTTTTGCCTGCATAGGTTAGGGAAAAGTAATTTGAATGGAAGAAGGATGGCATATAAAAAAATACAGGACGTGTATTTGTTCATTTGTCCTGCCATGTAAGCTGCTTAGGGTAATCCCTAGCTAATAAAAATAAAAAACTAGTGATTTTACTATAATCTTTCCTTGTAGATTTCTTGAACTTTTTCTACTATGATTGTGGTCTGAGGACAAATTTTCTTTCCCTGGAGGGCCTCTAATTTTCAGTTCTACTCTTTGCTGCTAAGGGAATAGGATCTAGAGCTGTGTTGTCCAGTAGAACTTCTGTGACAGTGGAAATGTTTGCATCTGTGCAATATTGTATTCACAAATCTCATGTGACTATTAAACACTTAAAATATAGCTGGTGTGACTGAGAAATAGGATTTTTAATTTTAATTAATTTAAATTGCTACATGTAGCTCATGGCTATTAGAATTGCACAGCATAGATCTAGAGTCACCTTTTTAAGAGAAGTAAATCCGGATGAATTTTATCCACAAGTGGATCTCCTTTGGGTAAAATATAGTATGTCACAGTATTTCCTATGAGATCCTATTATGTCCCTTCATTGCTGAAGCCATTAGTTTTACCCAGTATTGTCATTGCTTGTGTACTATTGTTAATTAGGATATGCACAAAGGAAACTAATAAACTATATATCCAGGAAGCTCTGAAGACTTCTACTAGGAAGTAACTTTTGAATTTAGTCTTAAAGGAAAGGAATTTCACCCTGGGGTTGAGGACGGGTGAGCTGGGGATAGTTCAGGCAGAGATGAGAAAAATACAGTGTGACCAAGGAATACTTGATAATTCATTAGAATTGGCAAACCAAGTATCTTTGTAAAGAGCAGGAGAGGAGAAAGAGCAATTTGAAAAAATTTAATAATGTATGTTTTAAAATACTGTTCAAGTATTGGGTTTGATTAAGTTTATATAGTTTCCCACCCCAAATGGTTATTCTATCACGTATACGTAGGATTTTCTTTTCTTTTCTTTCTTACAAACATCATTTATGTTTTAATCATTAAATAAAACAACTAAAATTGCAGCTTTGTTCCCTAAATTTATTACTTGGACAAGATTGAGATTTAGGAAATTTATTGCCATGATGTCACCACTGGTTTATAATTTATAAAACTTTGGATTAGACATTAGCACAGTTATTATTTCCTCTAATGTCTTACCTCACCACAGTCTAATAACATTCAGGAAATCCAGAAGACAAAGGGGAAA
>NW_006790467.1:212101-252765 GCF_000442215.2 Lipotes vexillifer | reverse complement strand
GAAAGAGTGGTCTTGAAAGCTAAAAATAGTTGCTGAAAACTGATGCAATCATCTAATAAAATATGGCACAATAACTTATATGATATGCTCACAGTATCTGCTAAAGCAATTAGAATCCATGCAGCTAGATTTCTGTTCATGTATTACTAAAAATGAAAAGTATTTCAGCCCAAGTAAGAATATAAGCTATGTGGTTTAATTGTATACACATTGGTCTTAAGATTTTTGGTCTTATTACTTGCATATGTGATCTGTTTAACACTCTTTAAAACAGAAAATCATTGAGTAGCAATCAGATTTCAAAAAGTCTTCCAAGTACAGCCAGACAGTTGTCTACGTGATATGCTACGTATGACAGCAGAGAATGTACAATTATATTAACACAGACTTCTTTTCCAAGGGGTCAGTATTTTCACACATCTAATAGGTCTCGTGCACAAGATAACAGAAGCAGCAATATTGGTGTCTCTCAATCACATTAAGTTCATCAGATGTATTAAAAGAGTAGCCCTTTTTAACTGAGAATTTTTATACATATTATATATGTTTTTAACATCTTTATTGGAGTATAATTGCTTTACAATGGTGTGTTAGTTTCTGCTTTATAACAAAGTGAATCAGCTATATGTATACACATATCCCCATCTCTCCCCCCTCTTGCGTCTCCCTCCCAGCCTCCCTATCCCACCCCTCTAGGTGGACACAAAGCTCCGAGCTGATCTCCCTGTGCTATGCGGCTGCTTCCCACTAGCTAGCTATTTTCCATTTGGTAGTGTATATATGTCCATGCCACTCTCTCTCTTCCTCCCAGCTTACCCTTCCCCCTCCCCATGTCCTCAAGTCCATTCTCTACGGCTGCGTCTTTATTCCTGTCCTGCCCCTAGGTGCTTCAGAACCATTTTTTTGTTTTGTTTTTTTATTTCATATATATGTGTTAGCATATGGTGTTTGTTTTTCTCTTTCTGACTTACTTCACTCTGTATGACAGTCTTTAGGTCCATCCACCTCACTACAAATAACTCAATTTTGTTTCTTTTTATGGCTGAGTAATATTCCATTGTATATACGTGCCACATTTTCTTTATCCATTCATCTGTCGATGGACGCTTAGGTTGCTTCCTATACATATTATATTTAATGTTTTTTTTTTTTTTTTGGTCAGAAAAGCTTTTGAACTGGACTGTGGTCTAGCTATAGAAATAAACAATTTTCAGTGCATTTTGGGAGTCCAAAGTATTTACATATTTTTAAACATATGTCTTAATTTCTACTGATGAATATATAGGCAGGCATTTCCACTGTAGCTTGAGAGATATTAATCAGTATAGGAAAGAATGATCTTATTTTGGTAACTATAAACAATGAAAAAATAAATTGATATTTTTTTTTGCAGTACGCGGGCCTCTCACTGTTGTGGCCTCTCCCCTTGCGGAGCACAGGCTCAGCGGCCATGGCCCACGGGCCCAGCCGCTGCGCGGCATGTGGGATCTTCCCGGACCCGGGGCACGAACCCGCGTCCCCTGCATCAGCAGGCGGACGCTCAACCACTGCGCCACCAGGGAAGCCCTAAATTGATATTTTTGAGGGCATACTAAGTATTGTTTTATATACCTTATTGCAGTAAATATTCCCAATCAACCCTATGAGATTTTCCTGTCCTCCTCTTACAGATGACTGAGCTTCAGAAGGGTTTAGGGATTGCCTGAGGCCCAGATAGTAAAAGGCACAGCCAGGGATAATATCCATTTCTGTCTGATTTCAACAGCCTTAGACTCCATTACTATGTGTAACAGGTATGAATTTTACACTACAAACATTTCTATGTAAGAAATATCTTTTACTTCCCTATTCAGAAAGCAAATTATATTTATTCCAGGCCCCATATCACTAGGCTGGAAAGGAAATTCAATCTTTTACCCTTCAGTAGAATCCTATAAGAATGTAGAATAATTACACTGTAGAAACCCAGAAATGTGGGTAAGAGTTCCATTTAAAGGAAAAAAGAGAGAAAGGAAAAAGGAGGCCAGCTTTGAACACATTACCTGACACCATGACAAAGGATAGTTTTTCATCCTCTCTTAAACTGTAACTGACATGCTTAAGCTCTCTTCCTATGAAGTTTAATCCTTTACCTTGTAAATCAAATGTTAAACACGAGGTTTCAAGTACTTTTCATATACCTTGGTATTGTCCTACTAACGTGGATACATGATCCCAGACACCAAGTGTCTCACACCTTGATGGATAGCTCCTCTATCTTTGTCAGTATTGTAAAATGTCTTATGAGGACAAGAAATTTATACTAATATTCATAACAATATTTTCAGCCACACCACCACTTCTCCTTGATGCTTCCTCTAACCTGTGAGGACTAATCACATAGACAGATTTTAATATTTTCTATCATTGTGTCAGTAGAGTGTATATCATCTACTGAGCATATTTATTTTGGATTGTTTCCTAATTTTTATCTAAATATTTCTTAAGATTTCTTCTATGCTTCTTAGTATATGGCAATAAATTTCATATTATAATTTTAATATTCAAGTGTCTATGACAAATATGTATTTGTAAATAAGTTTATAATTTGGTGACTTATGTAACTGTTTTTAAGTAATATTTCTTACAAGTTCTGGTAGGAAAGTTTACAACAATGGTAACAACTTGTGTTAAATTTTCATATTCTTGTAGCAGTATTAATAGAATAAAAATAGTGTCTGTTTTTTATTTTGCTGCTTTAAAAATACTTTATTTCAGTTCTTTAATCCTCACAATAAACATTTGAGATTAAATATCCTTATCAACATTAACTTTTAGAAACCGAAGGCTCAGAGATATTAATTGGCCACCAAAGAACCAGAGCTAATCATTGACCCAACTGGGCCTGACTCCTGACTCACTGCCCTTCCTAGTACAACTTAGCACAATTCTGAGAAACCCCGTAAATTTTTCACAGTGTAAATTTTAGAATTCAGCTAAAGAACCATCACTGCTAGGGGATAGCTATGTACCAAGTACAGAATCAGTGCAAGGAAACAGGAGACTTGCTAATTCTTACTTACAGTAGTAAAGATGGAGAACATTTTTGGTTTGCTTCCTTTTTCACTCTTCTTCCCTAACTCAAATGAATTTTAAGAGTTATAATTTGAAACTCTGCCATTAGCTCCATCAGAGATATTAAGTGTTAAATAAAGTGACCCATATTGGCCATAAAATGAACACCATTTACTCTCCTAAGAATATAGAAAATACTTTTATGTGAATAGTAGAGAAATTGCCAAAAAAGGTATTTTATTTCAGTCTGTGAACAAGCTAATGTGCTACTGGAAAATGCATACACATTCTGACCTAATTAATTTCCAGAGCACTTGGTTCTGAGAAGAATGCCCAGAAATACCCCAGTTTACTCCACTGTCATATAGAAGCCTCACATTCTGAGGACAGTGTCTTAGGCATGAGTTAGTTATCTCCTTATTAAGGATTTTGTTGCAGTGCTTTCTGGCATACTTTCTACCATAGTCATATGTTCACTTAAGTTTCTGGGTGCTTGAGCCTCAACTGAGCAGACTTCCCTGTGATAAAAATGTGTCACCTCTGTGCTTGTTGTCCTAAGGACACTATCTCCAGGCACACCCATCCTAATAAACAGTTTGATATTTCCCACTTAGAGAAATTGATAAGGATAGTTTCAGGTACCTTCCACCTTCCAAGGTGAGTAATTTTAAAATGCTTGAGGAGCTTGTAAGCATCAAAGTCGTAGGAATGACAGAGTGGAGGACGTGACTGCTATGACTGTTTCCTTCTGGAAAGTACATGCAGAAAAGTGAGATAGCCTATCTTCTTGCAGACATCTAATATAGTGAGTTGTTATTTTTTCTCTGTGTGAAGGAAGTAAAGGAGTTATTTGTTTAAATTTAACATTCTTTCAAGAGCCATTAGGGTAGCTCTTAGCATAGCTATGTGATACAATGATCACTCATCATAGCGTGCTTCTCCTTTAGAGTTCACTTATACACTATTACTTGCAGCATGCTAAATGCTACTAAAAATCACCAAGCTAAATTGATATTTGTCTAGTAATAGCTACGTTTTATCCCCCTTAAGTTATTCTGTCATCTTTAAAGTTTACACAAATAGTAATATACCTTGATAGTGCAGAAGAATACTCAATCTCTCTCTGATTAACTGGCATGTTAAAAATACTTTCTATTATAAATAAATTGAATTCTTCTTTTTCTTTTCTACAGGACAACATTTTTAAGCTGGAAGACTCACATTTTGAAAATGGCCGTGGGAAGAGTCCATATGACCCTAAACTGCTGACGGCATCTCTTTTAATAGGTACTCAGTCAACAGTCAGCTAAACAGTGAATTTTCTATAGATAATAGCCAGATTGCATGTTCCTTGTTATATACCAAGATTTTTCATTATTAATCATAAAATATTTTAGGAGTATGTCAATTGAGATATTTTCAAATATTTTGAAAATGAAGAAGAAACACTAAATGCTGATTTGATTATTGTACTATCTAGTCTATGATTCTTTTTAATCAGAATGGTTTAATAGTTTCTTTAAAATTGGCTGCTCTGGGCTTCCCTGGTGGCGCAGTGGTTGAGAGCCCGCCTGCCGATGCAGGGGACACGGGTTCATGCCCCGGTCCGGGAAGATCCCACGTGCCGCGGAGCGGCTGGGCCCGTGAGCCGTGGCCGCTGAGCCTGCGCGTCCGGAGCCTGTGCTCCGCAACGGGAGAGGCCACAGCAGTGAGAGGCCCGCGTACCGCAAAAAAAAAAAAAAAAAAAAAAAAATTGGCTGCTCAATCACTATACATCCCCCTAGACCTTTACAAGTTTTGTTTTGTAAAAATATGGTTTTGATTTTCATTTTTTGGGAAGAGGCGTTTCAAGGGGGAATTTTGACAGGTCAGAAGGAAAGAATGAGATTCACTCCAGGTTGTTAATTGTAGTCTCAAGATTTGTCACACTCTCAGCATTTGGTCAGCTTAATCAGCACAATCCAACTAAATAGTAGTACAATAGACAGAGACCCCTTGTGTCACCTTGAGTTGACAAAGTCCTTCTGTATTCATCTTTTCTGACTTTAGGGCTTCTTCTTCTTCTTTTTTTAATCTAAGAAAACATTTTATGTATTTCCTGTGCCCTTTTCTTTAGCCATCTTCCTTTCTAGTTTTCTTCTTTCTTTTTTTACTTCAACATTGCAGATAGGTGGTGAATGCTTAGCCATAGTTCAAAAGGATAGAAAGAGGAAGATAGAAGTAGGCAGAAGGAGAAAACTTTAGTTTGTATTGAAAAATAGAGAATTCTTCACATTCTTTTTTTTGTGGTATGCGGGCCTCTCACTGTTTTGGCCTCTCCCGTTGCGGAGCACAGGCTCTGGACGCTCAGGCTCAGCGGCCATGGCTCACGCTCCGTGGCATGTGGGATCTTCCTGTACCAGGGCACAAACCCGTGTCCCCTGCATCTGCAGGCGGACTCTCAACCACTGCGCCACCAGGGAAGCCCCTCCACATTCTTTGAACCACTTCTGGACTGGGATTAAATAATACACAAAAAGTGATATATCATTAAACAATTTTTCTTTTTCTTTTTTTGTTTTCTTGTTTTAACTTTTGAGTATGCCAACAACCTAAAGTACAGAAGATTCTGGGTCATTACCTTACTCCTGAATATATGTTTTTATATAATCATGTAGAAATTATGTAGCTCTTTGTTTCCTTTTCTTTTTCCTTTTGTTTTCTTTTTTATAAAATATAGAAAGTAATTATTTGATAACACAAGAATAATAAGTGAAACTTTTCAGGCGTAAACTTTCTAATAAAATCCTGAATAATCTAGATTTTTAAAAGGTAAATTTAGACTATTATTTGACATATAATAATTGCATAAAGTTTAGCCTTTTTATTTTAAAAATAGTCTTTTTTTTATTCAACAAACTAAGACTCTAGTCATACTGACTACAGTATGAAAATATATTTTTTCCAGTATTCTCTAGTGTTTATCGCTGTTTCACTGATCCTTTTACTATTAAGAATAAAACCATTACAGCATGAATTACCTCCTCTATTGCTTTGAAAATGTAGACAATTTCAGTCCATTTGATCCATTTATGGAGCACTTTAACAAAACTTTAAGACCTGAAGGAATGCAGCAAATGTAACACACTTATAATTTTCCTATTCGCACATGGCCTAGTGATTACGTGTAGATGACTTACTTAAGTGCACACACAGATACTTGAAACTGTCTTAAACAAAGGGGAGGAGTCCTATCTTGTGTGAACCTGCAGGCTATACTTATTTAAATTGCATACTGAACAAAAAAAGATAGATATTCCTAAAAAAAGCAGTATGTAAAAGTGTGCCTAGAGCAGCTTTATTTTGTGGTATGTTTCTCAGTAGGGGTTTGCTTATTTATTTTAATATTCCACTGAGAAAGAATGATGATAACTAAGTACTACATAGTTCATATGGCGTGCAGCCACACAACGTCCACAAAGAATATGAAACGCTGCAGTTTTGGTTTTATATTAGAACTTCCTTGAAACAGTTGTATAGGTTTGTGAAAAGGAAAAGAGAATGAGGGAAGTTGCATGAGTCAAGGAGAGGATGTATGGCTAGAAAAGAACGGTAGGTATTTCAGAGAAACAGCTTTTAAATGAAAGCCCAGATCTCACCTAGCCAGTACTATAATTGAATAATTTCCAGAGATATTTAGTGCTTATTGACAGAGGAGATTATTAAAGCCAACTTAAGTTAATTTCTGGATCAGTTGAATAGCAAGATACAGAAAAATAAGCAGGCCATACTAGACCTGGTAAAATCCCTCAGAATATTTGTAGCACCATTTTAATTCAAAAGCTGTGACTTCCTTTATTGAGGTTACTTGCTTCTTTATAACTATGCTATAATTCTGCCATGCATCAGGAAAGAACATAATTTGACATTAGAATATGCTCTCACCTGGTATTAAAGGTACTCCCCAAATTAATTAACTATAATTGAGAAATTATTGGAACCTCTCTGAGCCTCAGTTTCTGTGTATGTAAAATGGCATGGCTATGCAAATTCCACTAGTTTGTTGTGAGAATTAAATAAGACAATGTAATAGCATACTACATTTGGGTACATACATATTTCTGGCATATATTTGGAAGTAGAAACTGAAAAAAGAGGAACAGGTAATAGTGGTTTTCTGTAGGGAGGCTTGGAGAAAGATTTGGTAATGTATAAATTTTACATTTTTCATTTTGTATCATTTACAACTACTTAAAAAATGTTAGTTTTAAAAGTACAGTATTAACAAAGCCAGTATATTTATTGTTACAGAAAAAGTTGCTTAACAAATGTGAAAATGTAAAAGTATTCCCATACCCTTCCACTCTCAAGAAGTAGCTTTCATCCATGCCATGTCGGGTGTGTGTGTGTGTGTTTGAGAGACATATTTTTTTCCCTCTGTTTCTAATTACTCTGCTACGCTGTGAGTGGAATTTGCTTAAGGTGTTAACAACATAATGGCTTGGTCTTTAGGTTTGTTTGATTTCTGTTCACATCCATGATACACTTTACACCTGTGTTAGTAATGCTGTGATTTCATCAGGAAAGTTTTTTTTTTTTCCACCTTCTGTTTCTTCTCACCACACCCTTTTTAGGAATTGTAATCCAATACATTAACTGATCTAAGCCACATTTTTACTTCATTTTGAGCTGTGAACAGAAAGTACAGAGTACGTATGAACTTTTGTTTTTAACACATGCTTCTCAGGTAACGCTGCCATGGTGGAAATGCAGTTCACTAAACTTTTTGTTCGTCTCAGTAAAGAATGCTTTCCTTAGAGACAGTTGAGAAAGCTTACAGTTCAGAAAGAATGGCACTGTACTCAAATATGAAAGAGCAACTTTCATATTTGACAATTTCTAGCTTGTTAATCTGTCAGCACTAATTTATCTCAGTCTGATGTATTATTTTTGAGACATCAAACTGCCTATATGGTATTTTTTAGAAAGACTTAACAACTTTGTTGGACAGAGTATCCACAACCACTTTTTGATGTGTATAACAATTCCTTGAGTATATTATTCTACCATCAATTTAATAAAATTGGACAGATATATTTTCTTTCACTAGTAACTTAGTATATATGGGAAAACCCAAAAGTATGTATCTTAGCCATAATGCAATTTGAATCATTGTAAGCTAACATTTACTTATACTTAGGGTCATAAAATTGGAAAATTAACACGCATAATTTGATAACTTCATAAATGACCTCGAACATACAAAAGAAGTTTGGAAAGTGGGCTTTTTTAAAAAAATAAAAAAATATATTTGTTCTCCAAATATAAGCCAACTAAAGTATGTAAATTGCTTAAACACAGATATATATATATATATATTTTTTTTTTAATAAATTTCTTTTATTTATTTATTTCTGGCTGTGTTGGGTCTTCGTTGCTGTGCGCGGGCTTTCTCTAGTCACGGCGAGTGGGGGCTACTCTTCGTTGCGGTGCGTGGGCTTCTCATTGCAGTGGCTTCTCTTGTTGTGGAGCACGGGCTCTAGGCGTGCGGGCTTCAGTAGTTGTGGCACATGGTCTCAATAGTTGTGGCTCGCAGGCTCAGTATTTGTGGTGCACGGGCTTAGTTGCTCTGTGGCATGTGGGATCTTCCCAGACCAGGGCTCGAACCTGTGTCCTTTGCAGTGGCAGGAGGATTCTTAACCATTGTTCCACCAGGGAAGCCCTAAACTCAGAAATTGTCAGATCATTTCAGTTAGCCAAAGAATGTAGTGAGTCTTTAATACAGGGTAGAATACACAATTACATTAAATGAAGTATAGTCTGAGTTGATATTATATATCTGCTTAAAGAGAATGCAAGAGTAGGATATTCTACCACCTATACAGTTGGGCCAAATAAAAAACATGTCATACAATTTCTGGAGGAGTCATCCTGGATAAGAATCCTACAGATATCTGAGCAGAAAATCTGATCTAAGGCCTGGTGGAAAGGAACAGTTAGTGATATTGAGCTTTGACAACACGAGAATGTGCCCTCATGCCCACCTAACCATCTAGTGCCCTCCAGCTCATAGATCTCATGTTGACTCTTGCTAAAAATAATATTTGAGTAGGAGGTAATTTCCTATGATTGGAGGCAACTGGTGCCTTAACTACAACCTTCCTTTGGTTTCTAAGTCATCTCTTTATAAATTCTGTCTTTAGTAATAAATTCAGTCACTAGCTCTTCTACTGATGAACTCTTCTAACCTTTCCACATTCTCTGAGTGACCTACTTATCTGCTGTCAAAAGAGAAAGAAAATCAGTGTTTCTGCCTTTGCCTTCATTTATATTGTTTTCTGCCTTCCTCATGTGGGAATGGATCAAAAAAGAGTCATAAGTTATAAAACAGCTAAACAAATGAATATAAGAAACTAATACCTGTCAATATCCAAATAATGTTTATTTGGTTACAGTTTTCGTTATTTCAGCTCTGTCTGGAATAGAGTTTACATATAATAGCAACTGTAATTATGAATTTTACTCACACTGAAAAAGCTAAATGAAAAAAACAATTAACTGATGATATTCTTTACTCTTCCATTTCTGATTATACTTACCGTTAGGCATGGTCTGGCTACAGTCTGATATGAAATTGCTCAGTTTTCACCTTTCGGTTGTTCTGTTTTCACCTTTCATGATTTTCATCACCTAACGTGGTTGAGGGGGCAATGAGGTTCAACTAGTAATTTAATACTTTTGATTTTTCAAGGTAAAGAGGATATAGGTCACCCTATGACAGACAGGTGTTCCAACATGAAAGTATTTGAAATTGACATGAAACTTTTAGGCTGCTTTCACAACATGTTTTTAACTAACATTCTCTCATTCACCTGAAGTTTAAAAATTCATCACTTCTATCAATCAATTATTTGTAAAAAGATAAGGTGTCAACCTTAATAAAAATGTTACAGTGATTGAATATAGGTTGAAATTAAGTAGACCATATGCATTAAAATGTTTCAAAGTACCTTTGAAACGTATAGATAGCTTGTTCATAGTGTTTTTGTGCCTCTCGAAAAGGGTTATTTCTTTACCTTGTGGGAATATAGAACAGTATTGTAGCATATTATGGTGAGAGCAACTCAGATTTGAGCAACTTGATATTTAATTAAGTAAAGAGAAGACAAGATGCTTTTGAATCCCAAAGATACCATAATATGGCAATTTATGGTGTCATATGAGTACCATCCATTTAGCTAGTAATTTGTACTTAATACATTGTCAAACCATCACTTTTATTTGTCTTGATTCACAACGATTCAAAATAAGTGATCAGTTTTTAAAAACTCAGTCTTTAAGATAAGGTGTCTTTCTATTAATATTTAAAGTTATAACTTGGTGTTTCTCAGTGATTCTGTCTATGTAGCTATTCTGCACTGCTTTGGAAGTTTTCCAAAGCCTGGTACCTTCAAACACATCAGAGAACCAGAGGTTCTACCAGAGGAATTAATTTAGTTTGGACCACAGAAAAGGTCTATTTTTGTTTCAAAGCCCTTTATTTGCAAGTGAGAATTGTGGGTGTGAACAAAGATATCACATAAAAGATCAGACTAATTAGACTTTGCCAAAGATATTGATAACTGAAGATGCACAGAAAGTTTCTGATTGATACACAAGAAAGTCCTTTGGGAATTATAGTGGTATACAGATGTTTTAAGTTATAATTTATGTATGCCTACTTTGTTTTCTGAGTATTTTTCGAGTCAATGAATTCAGAAACATTAGCGTAGCCAAATAATCAACAAGATAATAGGTTTTACTGTCATTATGGTAGATTATTTGGAGAAAATGTTACATTTATTTTTGTTTTGCTGATAATTCACTGTAAGCAAGCAGGCAATAATGCATTTTCTGGATGGAATAATATGAGGCGCTTTTTGTTTAAAGGAAAGAAAATGTCATTTTTACAAACTTCAGTTTATTGAACGGTGGTATGGTGTATATTTAGTATAAGAGGCTTGGGTTAAACAAGCCTGGGTTTGAACTTTCACCTTGACTTGCCTAGTCATTAGCTGAGCAACCTTGGGTTTCTTGAGCTGTAAAATAGGGATAACATTTACGTCATGGGGTTGTTGACAGAATAAATGAGATAATTTGAAAGTGTCAAGCCAGCACCTGACTACCCTGCAAGCACAAATGGTATTCAGTAAATATTAACTTCTCTTTCTCCTTATTTCTTTTTCCTTTCTATTCCAACCTTCTGATTATGATTCTCCCATTATTAAACTCTGACCTAGAGTTAATTCACCTTAAGTAGAAATGCGTCAAAGCACAACAGAATCTTGAGCTGTAGTGATTATGGCCTGTGTTTATCAAAATACCCCCTTCTTCAAACACATTTCTGTTATATCTGAAACTATGTGGTGGACTTGTTTTTAGATTGTATGATAGCTCATAGCAAGTTAGAACATTTTTCCCACTTAATATAGTAAAAAATGAAAGGCAAGAAAAATTTTTGGCAAGGAAAATATTAGTCTTCTCTAAATTATAGCAAAATCTCATTAATTTAGATCCCACTAAAAAGGAAGTATATTAGAAATTTAATTTCCATTAAAATCAAAACTATAAGCAAGATTTTGCAATGAGACTTTACCCTAAAAACTAAAGATATTAGAACCATAGTAGTTTGAAAGATATAAAAGCAGACAATGTGATGCATATAATTTGTGTTTTGTACTTTGTCTTTGGTCATAATAGAAAATATAAAAGTTCATGTTTGGGCTTCCCTGGTGGCGCAGTGGTTGAGAGTCTGCCTGCCGATGCAGGAGACACGGGTTCGTGCCCCGGTCCGGGAAGATCCTACATGCTGTGGAGCGGCTGGGCCCGTGAGCCATGGTCGCTGAGCCTGCGCATCCGGAGCCTGTGCTCCGCAACGGGAGAGGCCACAACAGTGAGAGGCCCGCGTACCACAAAAAAAAAGAAAAAGTTCATGTTTTAGTAATGTGCACTGAATCATACTTTACTCAGTTTTTCAAAGTTAGTGCTAAATGAGTAGTGAGATACTCCCTTCAACAAAGACACAGGATAAACATAAGTAGCTTTGCATAATGATGCAGAGAGCATTAGCGTGGTCTTAACATGAAACCTGTATTTTGTGTGTTTTGTTTCTCTTGCCTCAACTGAATTAAAGTATGTGTATATGGTTTTATTTTGTCACAACACAGATGGAGAATTATACTCTGGAACGGCAGCTGATTTTATGGGGCGAGACTTTGCTATCTTCCGAACTCTTGGGCACCACCACCCAATCAGGACAGAGCAGCACGATTCCAGGTGGCTCAATGGTAGGTGGCGCGTGCCAGAATGCAGGCACAAAACACGGGCATCTATAGTAAGTCAGAGGAGAGCTTTCCTTATACGGTACAAACAGCATGAGTTGAAATTTAGTGTGCAGATAAACTCATGGTGGTGACTTCATGGCTGTGTGTGTGAGAAAGTGGGGCAAAAAGAGAAAAGAGAGATTAAAAATTTAAGAAAATATTTGCTTTGTGCCAAAACTAAAGTTTCTCAGTAGTTAACTATGGAAAGAAATAGACCTGGGCTGGAGCTACGGAAGGGAGGCAATGGAAAAAGATAAGATGACTTACCAGTCTTGTCTTCCAGGGACACCACAACAAATCTCATGATGTAGTATTTTTTTTCCTCCACACCTCTCATGTGGCCTTGAGAGCATAAGCTATTAAATGTTTGAAAAAATTGTTGTGCTAAAAGCATTACATTGAAAGTGTTTTTGAAAGGACTTTGTATCATTTCATTTGATTCTCCTTTAATCTTCCTAAAATTCTTTCTCCTGTTTTATAAGTTGGGAAATTAACATTAATATTACATCTAACCCAATAGTAGATTTGGGGCAAGAACCCAGTTTCCTGACCTTTAGTCACTAGTGTCATACTTGATGAAGCAGATACTTTTTAAAAAAATTTATTTTATTGAAATACAGTTGATTTACAATGTTGTTTTAATTTCTACTGTACAGCAAACTGTTTCAATTATACATACATACATACACACACACACACACACACACACATATATATATATATATTCTTTTTCATATTCTTTTCCATTATGGTTTATCACAGGATATTGAGCATAGTTCCCTGTGCTATGCAGTAGCACTTTGTTGCTTATCCATTCAATATATTATAGTTTGCAAGGCAGATACTTTTTAAATTCTCTTTTTCTTTTTAATATATAAATAAATTTACCATAGAAGAAAATTATAAAATTTATATGCCAAAAATAAATAAATACTATTTTCATTCAGATTTTGAACGAAATAATCCTTATATAAGTATTCCATGTAGAGGTGGGGTTTTTTTGGATTATTCATTTATGCATTCATCAAAGATTTTTTTATAATCGTCCCCACCATATTTTCCTGGTTATTTTTTATTATTAAATAATGATCTCCATTTATATCTGCCTTCAGTCCTATAAAATAAAGCTTCCCAGTCCCTAATCTTGCATTCATGAACTCTCCTTTGGTTTTACATGCCTCATTAATAAGGATGAAGCTCATGGCTTACAGTCCATCTATGTACTCAGTAAGATGCTTGATTATCTCACTCTTTGAAGTTCTGCCACACTTGCTTCTCCTGAACTTCTGGCGGGTACCCAAGATTCATTTCACCTCTGTCTTTCACTGGTTTGTTAGAGAACAATCACAATATGCTCTAAAACCTCGCTGAAATTTCAGGAGACCATGAGCTGTGTGTCTTCGTTCTTCTATATCCCAATTCTAAGATGACCATTTAAATCATAAAACATACCTCAAATTACCTCAATCAGCATTTCATTCCTCCTGTAACAACATTTCTGATTGTCCTGTTATTTTTCACGTATTAGTGAAAATGATGTGCCCCTTAACTTCCACCTTTGACCCTGCTGCTTTTGCTCTTAATTGCATTGATTTTTTTTTCATAAATTTACCCAATTTACTGTTTTTGCTGTTTTTATCTCTTCTTCACCACTGATTTCTTCCCTGACCTGCAAACATGTTTGTCTACCTTATCCATACTCTCCCTTTAATCATGGTGTACCACAAGGTCCCTAGATGTCTAAGTCCATAGCCTGGTTAGGAACTTGTTTTCTCAGCATTTTCACCAGATTTAGCCATTTTAAACCTGACTTTGATCCCATGAAACTGCTCCTCCACTTATGACTTCCTATGTTTTTTTTTTTTTATCAGTCTCCATTTAGACAACCTCTCCTGTGGTATTTGTCACTTAACTGGCCCTTTCTCTTTAAAAGGGTCTGTTCTCTCAGTTTCCTGCATTTCCTGCTCTCCAATTTGCTCATAAGTTTGACATTACTTCCCAGTTGCTGTTCTTTAAATGCAGATGATGCCTAAAATAATTCATGATTGAGTACAAACACTGTGGTAATCAAAAGGGGCTGGACATATAGTCAAATACCCATCTCTGGGGGTAGAGGAGGTAGAATGGTGCCCAGGTGACCATCTGAGAAATTAGAAGCCTCACTAAGGAAAAGAAAAATGCTGAGCTGAGATCACGGTAAGGCTGTGTAAAGCCGTTGAAGACCCAAACTCTAAAATCCCAGAGGACAGTTTTGGAATATCCACTGTTAATTATTAAACCTAGGCTTTGTATGGACTCAAAATTAGTAGGAAAAAACCTCTTTCAATCTGGTCTACTCTCAAACGGAAATATTTATGTAGAAGGGGAAAATGTTTGTTTTTTTGTTCAGCAAGAATGAGACTTTGATCTACTAAGAACTCTAAAGGACATACAGGCTTTCACTGTCCATGAGAAAGAAAATCTCATTAGAAGATGGAATAACATAAAGGAGAGTATAGTATCCATTTCATTTTCATGGCCTTGGAGGAAAAAAGTCATCAAGTTAAAGCTGCTTTTGTGCTGCGCACTCACATGTTGACAGCTGAGTCTGAATAATTTACACTGTGGGAAAACAGTCATTGTCCGCAGCTCTGTACTTCATCTCTGCAAATGTGTAGTTCATTTGAGAATTCAGTTATCAGTCTCTCAGCACTAAACGTGAGAACTGATTTTGCCAAATTAGCACAAAGGTTACATTTGACAGGGTGCAGAAACCAGAACTGCGGCAAGGTGGAGGATGCAGACACATACGAGATAGAACCAAGGGACTGTGTGATTCACAAGCCTCATGAAATTAAACACCACTGAAGAACAAAATTGGAAACATAATGTTTACACATGCATGTATGAAATAAGTGAATTTTGAGGCATCAGCATAGACTACACAATCAGTTGTGCTGCCAGAAGTAATAAATTACTTTGCAAGGTACTTTTTGAAAGGTCTCCTGGGCTATTGAAATTAATTTTGGCACAGGAGTTACTTTATTTTTATCAAATCAATTCAAACCAATTCAGTTATTTTGGAAGAATTAGTTGGCCTATTTCAGATGACTTTTAATTTGTGTTCTTGCTAAACAAAAAATAAAAAACAAAACTGTTGTGTAGAATTGGATCTTGAAATGTCTTAATTTTTATGGAATTTCACTATTTTCATAATTACTCACTAAAGTTTACATTTTTATAATAGTAGCAATAAAGGCTTAAGTTCATTTTCATTTTACCAGGAAACATTAGGAATTAAGTAACAAACTTTTAGATGAAGAAACATGAGAGATGGAATCTATTGGTTTTTTCCATAACTGCTTTTTAAAAATCACCCTTTACACTAGCCCCTAGTTTAAGATTGCTAGATGTTAGAACAACTTTTGATTCCAGAAAATGTACTGGTATGAGTTTGACCTGTTGTGCCAAAATTCGCTGTTTTTTTCTTTTTGCTTCATAAATTCTCTTGATATTATATAGCTTTAAACTTCAATTCTAATTTTGGTTTACTGACAGTGTAAAAATTAGGTAAAATTTCTCTCTGTATATTCATAGTAAAAAACCAAGTTTACCCTGCTTTATAGTAATGATTTCTTATCATTTATTGTGTAAGTATCACCTAGTTCTTGTACATATTAGTCATTCATTAGAGCAGATGGATAGCTAACCCACATTTATTTTTCTGTTTGATGGACACTATTTCTAACATTGTTTATTTATGTCTTGGACTAACATTGGAATGCTATATGATAGAAGGAAAGACTATAGTCTTTAGAGTGAGACACTGTTTTACCTTGACCTTGTACCTATTCATGGGTTTATAATAGTACCTACCTCTTAGAGTCGTGAAAAAATCGACTACATGATAATACATATAGAGTACTAAGCAAGTGATTGGCATGTAGTAAGCACTTAATGTGAGTTTTTTCTGTATCCTTTATCCCACTTCCATTGGGTGGAGCATGCTTAGTAAGCTTTGTCAGACTCATTCTGTGAGTGATTATATTTGAGTCAGGGTGAAAGGGCAGTCAGAGCTGGGTTTAATACATGAAACCACATGGATCCTTGAGAGAGCCAAGGCCCAGTGCACACAAACAGACCTAATTACAGTGCCCAGAGTGTCAGACCTTCCTGCTCATTTTAGGAAGACCTGTTTTCTTTTAGTGGAATTTCCTAAAAGGATTGTGCCTGTGGATAGACCAACTCACTTGCTTTTTTTCCTGTAATTGAAATGGTATGCGAGTCATCATTCCACTTCCTCTCACTTGTAACACTCATACCAGGATGGCTTGCCCTTATTGGAATCAGCATAGCTTCCTCTGTGGTCATGCACTAGGATATTTCATGTTCTCTAAAGCTTCAAATTTCTCCACAAGATATATTTTTTTTGAAAATAGAACCAAGAAATGTAACCGCAAATAAATTCTGAGAGCACAAATTAATACTGCATGGTACCAGATACCTAATCTTAAATCACTTGTATAACTCTTTTGATATACTATTTTAATTCTACCATCTTTAAAGGCATGAACTGTATCAGAATATATAACTGGAGTTTTTTAATAAATAAAATTAATCATGTAGTTTGGCATAATGTCAGACTTATTAATGATGCCATTTTGAACTATTTCTGTGACTTAAGTTAGTAATATTTTGCTGACCTTGAGGAAAAACAGCCCTCTGGAAGCCTTACTCTATGGTTACATGAGCAGATGAGTATTATAGATGTTGAGTGACCATTCAGTTGAACCAACAAGAGCAGCCACAAACATCCTCTGTGAAAGAAGCAACAAAGATAGAGTCTTTTTTAACTTTTTAATTATATATTCTATGAATTACATTCTGTATTAATTAGTTAACACTTCTGAAGTATCAGTGTGTAGAGTCACAAATAAAAATGTTAGTATTTTTGGTTATTTTTGGTGAAATCATGCTGAAACATGGATATGTAATAGTTTAAAATAAGTATCCATAACTATATCTAAACACAACCTATTAGTTATGGTTTTTTCCTTATGAATCTATTACCAAGAAAAATTTTCATGCTGATAAAGAATGCCCACCTGCCAGAAATACAATTTTTTAAAAAAATACATACCATGAAATTATTCTACTCTCTAAATGATGATAAATTTAATACACTCAGTAAATATACCTTCTTTTTCTCATAAAGAAAAAGTTCCCAAAATATACCTTTACTTGCTCTTCTTTTCTGAGGACCTATTTTCTATGTCACATTTTATCTAAGGACCATAATCACTTTTAACCAGTTTTGTTTGAAATTACTTTGCACTTATGAGAAACAAAAATGAATAAAACTTTGGAATAAAAATTAACTCATTAGTGGCAATGTTTGGAAGATGATTTTTTTTTTTCAGGCCTCTGAGAAAATGTAGCTGAATAAAATTGTTAGGATATGCTATTTTAACATTTTTTAATGTTGGGCTAAAAAGTACAACCCTCAAGTATGGCACATTAATCATAAATTTTGAACCACTTATTTCAGAATTTATAGTTGAATGGTGAGAGTAGAAAATAATATTTAAGGGTATGATTACATTTACTAAAGAAAATTTTACTTTTTAAATTAAAATTGATGAAAATGTATAAAAGTGAGACAATATCTTGGAAAATTGTTTAAATTATAGCCAGCTCTCTTTTTTCTCTTCGTTCTTAACATTATTTTTCTCTTGTCTCACCATCAGCTTAATGAATACAGAGCCTGTCTATACCAATTTCCTCTTCTAGAGTCACTACATTCAGAGCTTGGTGGGCCTCAATAGGGATTTACTGCTGACTGAGTAATCTGGGTTCATGTGTGCAGTGACATCAAGCAAGAGATTTACCCTGAGAAGTGGATGCCATGACAATGCGTGTAACCATGGTGTGACTGGCCTCTCTGACATGGCTCTCAAAAGCTTTCCCTCTGTGAAAACAGAAGCCTGTTTGCAAATTAATTAGTTTCTGGCGGCAGCTTGATTGTTGACCCAGAGTTTGTAGAGTGGAAAAACAATCAGATTAGTGTGCTCAGGGTAAAAGACCAGTGTGCAGTTGCGTGTGGCTTGCTCAACTATTGAAACCATGAATGGACTGAAACAAATTCTTTTCTGAGAAGCCTAGGCAGAGGTTAAGTGTGATGAGCCTAGAGCTCCCAACAGCAGGGGTGGGGGAATTAAAGGATTTTAGCCAGATAAAGCTGAATGATGGCAAGCAATGCCATTGAATTTCAATAGCATGGATAGTTTTGACCAAATAAAACAAACAAACAAAAAAAACCCCAAAACACTTGTTACGTTGTTCTAATCCTTCCAAGTAGAAGGAATAAGTTTACAATATTATTAAATGTAGGTTTGACACAAATACTTTCACAGTAGAAAATTTCAGAAGTTTTCAGATGGGAAGGTTTTAATTAAATTTGTCTCAAAGGCTAATATGATAACATCTAAATGAAAAACTGTTATGAAGTAACCTGCATTTTTATGTTGATAAAATTTTTGTTGATATATTTACCTCAGCTGCTTTCTGAGGTGTAATCCTCACATGCCCAATAACATTAATCCTGAGTCAAAGAGAGATGTTGGCTCATGAGAATACATATTCTGCTATCTACTTTTGCAAATATCAAATTAGGTAACCGTGCCAAGCAATGATGTCTGCAATCTTAGGATGAAAAAATTCTGCATACAGTTTTTGATGATTAAAATTTGTTTTAGTCAATAAATTATTGTTTATGCTTCATTTTGTAAGATTACCTAACACAATAAGCCATATATACTCTTCCTTTTTAGATACCACTGGCAGATGTCTCCCTAAATACAGCTCTGATGGCTATCACAATACTTTCCCGTTCAAAAATCATTTATATCTCTCAATTTACAAGTGAATTGAATCTAGATTTTGCTGCCTGTCACGTTCTTTGTCATTCAGTCCTAAATGACCTCTCCAATATTAAACACTAACAGACTCAAATAGGGTGGGTTGCCCTTAAATTTACAATCATTTTCATTTAACCATACCATTCTCTCAGTGGATTTTAATCTTTCCCACCTTTGAATCCCAAGAGCACATATATGCATGTTTCGATTTATCACAGGGCCTGTCACTTTGCCTTGCAATCTAGAATATGCCAAATAAGAAACTCTTCAGTGAACCTTCTTTGCAGGCTCTGGGGTCAGATGGCCTGAGTTTGTATCCCAGGTCCTCCCATCTACCACCCTCGTGACTTAGGGCGTAATTTATGTTACTTATTTTCATCACCCATTTATGATTTGTAAAATAGGGTTAATAACTAATACACTTTTTTTCTGAAAATGCATGAGACAGTCCTCATAAGGTACTAAGAACAGTGTCTAATAATATGGTAGATGCTCATTATAACTGTGGTTGCTGCTGGCGTTTGCATACCAGCTCTATACATAGAACACAGTGCACATTTGGAGAATTAATACAGAGAACCAGCCTGAAGGTTATGTTTGCCTTTCTTAATCTGTTCTCAGGCTATTTTGTTTTGTCTTATTTAATTGACTATTGTCAATATATGGGCACTTAATACATCAAAAATATATAAAATATTTGTCTTTAGTATTAAGATAGTATATAAACTTTTTAGTCAAATTGGGCTTAACAAAATTAGCAGATGAAACAATGAAATGGTGAACCAAGGGTAAATTTCAATAAAATGTGTTTTCCTAAGTATTAATTTAGCTCTATTAAGTGCAATACTTAAATAAATAAATCATTAGGTTAATTCTTTTTTTCTAATATAATTTTTAAAAAAACATTGACTGCATTGTTGCATCTAGGATATTCATTTATCCTGCCGTATCACAGCTTAGCTTTTAATTTTTTTCATATGAAGACATCGTCTGTAACCTTTGGGGTCGTGGTTAAGAGCATGGAGTCTATGGAACTTGGGCACTAACTGAGCAGCTGGAGACAGCTACTGTAAACTACCTGTGCTCAGCTTCCCTTTTTTCAAGAGGAAACGATAATCGTTCCTCCCTGTTGGGTTGTTATGAGAATTATGCATAAGTAAATTTCTATAAAGCACTTGGAAAAGAGACTATTCTTACCAAAAACAAAACAAACAAAACAACTCGGTTGATGTTAGCTTATTCCATAACATTATGTAAGAATTTTAAATAATAGAAAAATAAAAATACCTAAATATGTCAACTCACTAAAGATGTAGTAGAATGTACAGTCTCACTTAACTGAACAGCTGTGTATTTCTAGGAAAGCAATGAAAATGGCTTAAGGAAAACAAGACAAGATGAAGTGATAGTAATCTATGCCCTTTCCTTAGACCGAGTCTATACATACAGGATTTCTTGTCTAATGATGTGAGTACATTTTGATAAAACAGATCTTCTACTCTTTTGCTTCAAGAAAGGGAAAAGGGATTTTTTTTTCTAAGTTTAGAAATATACTAAGTTACTTACATAGGACACTGAAATGCTCTAAACTTCATATATCAACTAAACATAAATTATAAAATGTTATGCAGAAGAAGGGTCTTTAAAATATTTTCCTGGTAATATTAGTAAGGAAGATTTGCATGTGTTTAGATGTCCTTAAAAGAAACATTTTTAACTTAAAATTGTTTGTGTCACTATATGTTTTAAGTAACTAGACAAGAGAAAATCACATCCCTTCACTTCCCACCCCAGCCTCCCCCACCTTCCTTTCAGCAATCTATCAACTTCCTGTGGCACTTTTGGATCAACACATAAATTCTGCATTTTAAACACTATAACATTTTACATATGGTAATATTATTATTTTTAAATATATTTATGCAAAAATAAAGATATGCATTTGAGAACTATAGTTTATTATTAGTAGTAACTTTGTAAATTGATAAGTATACATTTTTTATTCATTAGAAGTATAATTTTTATTATTTTGTGATGATTTACTAAATATAACTATTTTGGCATTTAATGTAGGCTGTTAGCATAAGGGATTCATCAAAAATGTGTCTCTTCAATATGTTTATAAATTTGTCTAAATTCATACAAGTATAAATAATCTCACCTCATTTAATTACTAATATTTTTGCTTTTTTATTTTTATTTTTTAAATTAATTTTTATTGGAGTATAGTTGATTTAAAATGTGGTGTTAGTTTCTGCTGTACAGCAAAGTGAGTCAGTTATACACATATATATATCCAGTCTTTTTTAGATTATTTTCCCATAATGGTCATTATAGGGTATTTAGTAGACTTCCCTGTGCTGTACAGTAGGTTCTTATTAGTTATCTATTTTACATATAGTAGTGTGTATATGTCAATCCCAGTCTCCCAATTTATCCCTCCCTGCCTTCCCCCTTGGTAACCATAAGTTTGTTTTCTACGTCTGTGACTCTATTTCTGTTTTGTAAATAAGTTCATTTGTACCATTTTTTTAGATTCCACATATAAGCAATATCATATGGTATTTGTCTTTCTCTGACTTATGGATAAAGAAGATGTGGTACATATATACAGTAGAATATTACTCAGCCATAGTTATTAATTTTAAAAAATGTTAGGGTTTCAATATCAAAGAGAACCATCCCTTTTTGTACATTTTAAATCCTTACCTGAATGTGTATGGGAAATTCGTGACAGCCAATTTAGTTTTCCCTTTGAAATCCACACTGCCTTCTTCTGCTTAGCGTACAATAGGATTGAAGTGACACAGTTCAGAGCTGTATTTGGGGGCTTGTATGTTGTGTTTTGACCCATTTACAATTTAGTAAACTTGAAATCTCAGTTATCCTGAAAGTTAATAATGCCAAAACTGATATCAAATGATTACTGCCACTTAATTGCTTAACACCTGTAGAGTTTATTTATCAGTGTGTTTTCTAAACACATTTAAGAATGAATGAACAAATTATACTCACGTTTTGCAGGACAAGAAAGTAATCTTCTAAGTCAAACAAAAATGACAGTATTCTGAAAATAGGAAACAAAACATAGAAATTACCACAAAACCTTACTCATTTGGGGATGAATTAAAGGGACACATCTAGTCATACTAATAATTCAAATTATAAAATTTGGGCTTACAAGGCTAGGATGAACCAATAAGGTACAGAGCATCTTTGACCAATGACTTTTATGTATTTGCAGTAATCATATTAAATATTTTGGTGGAAGAGAAATTATTGAAGTAGTGGAATATTGCTGTTTCCCATAAGAAAGCTAATGACTGACCTCCCTGTTGTTACTTCTGTTGATTTCCTTTAAGTAAAATAAAAGGGAAAATCACACTCTTTATAAATATCAAGGTAAATATACAGCCAACTCTGATCAACCAGTCAGTGCCCAAATTAAGAAAATTGTAATATAACTGGATGTGAAAGCCCTTGAGCTGATTGTATGTTAATGAATCTTAAAATGTGAACTGATTTTCCACTTTTTTCCAAACTGGAACTACCTTTACTGGCTTTCTGGTTTGTTTCTAATTCCTGAGTAAGAGCAACCTGTAGAAGGCAGTTGAAAAGACTGGCTGCAGCTAGGAATTTGACAGCAGGAAATAGAACAAGAATGGCAGACCGTTAGAGCGTCCAGTTTTAATGTCCTACAATGCAGAGGTCATTTGGTAGTGATAGAGCAGAGACAGCACCAAAAAAGAGGGTAGCCATGTCATAAAGATATGCAAAATCTCTACTAAATTTAATAGTTTTGATTAATTTTGTCATCTCGATTTTGTATAAATGTGCTGCAACTCCATTAGTCAGTTCTGCCTGTTAGCTACTCATGAATTCCCAAACTGTTTGTCCTTAGAAGGATCACACTTTGTTAGCAGTAGATGTCACTAATATGTTAGTAAAGAATATTCTGTTAAGAATAGCAAAATGAAACTTCCTTTAATACACTTTAATACAACTAAGGAAGCTGAGTATGTCATTGCTATTAAGCTTGATTACTTGTAACTATTACATATTTTCTAGGATGGGAAAACATAGGTTATCATTAAAAGGAAAAAAAAGTTTCTAAGAAACATATCTATCCACTATTCGTATGGAGTCAGAAAAGAAAGATGATAATTATGGAGGAATAAAGGGAGAAAAGAAAAGAGTAATTCCTAATGGTTAATAATAACTTCCTGAATAAATTTTGTCATTATCACTTAACCATAGTAATAACATCTGTCACTGTAAGAAAATTTATGACATCACAAACTGAAATTAAAATCCTTAAACTATACCATTGTCTAGTATCTAAAAGTCTAACCCTGAAGTTTATAATGTAAGTTAGATGTGATGCATATTAAATAATTTTTACAGTCTCAGAACATTGCAAATTATTATTGGAACATATATTAATTCCTGGGCCATTTTATATCTGACCAGTAAAAACAGTGAAACGCCATGTAATATGATAAAGGTAAAATAGCTAAGTTATTAATGAGAAGTTAAGAATAGATCACTTTTAGGTGAACTAAACTGTCAAATTTAATTACTATTTACAATGTATTTATTTTCTGTTTCTTAATGAGTATTTTTCGTTTCCCCAGGCCTAGTCCATTCTAGTTCCTTCTAGTCCTTTCTCATCTCATTCAGCAGTGTTTTCTGTTTCTCTGTATATAACTTAAGTATATCAGTCAACACAGTTACTAACATAGAATGCTACTGTTTCCTCTGTACCCTACAGTTCTACTGCAAGTGCTCCTAGATAACTGATATTAGCACGATGAATAGCTAGCTGTGTTTGCTAGCTACTAACATTATTCTGGCCAACTTCCAATTTCTGTACATATTAAGCACTCTCTAGGTACCAAGAGTTATCATTAAGTGCTCTCTAGGTACCAAGAACTATTATAAGAAACAGCTGAGTAAGAGAGATCCCTGCCCTCCAGGATAATACTAATAGAAATCCTTATCAATGGAAAACCCTGGAAGTCTTAGCACATCTATGGGATTATATGCATATATGTCCAACAAGTCTTAATACCTTAAAAATATTGTTTAACTCATAATGTAAGAGAGAAAGTACTATCCATTTTTCTTTCAGTGAAAGAAATCAGTTGATTTTCAGGCTTTGAGTATCAAAACCACTGACTGACTGAGGTTTTTACTATAAAATGATTTGACAACTTATGAGGGAGGCTATTTTTTGCCATATATCTGTGGTCTTCTGTTAGAGAATATATATATGACAGTTCAAGATCCAAGAAATTGGAAACCCCCTTTTTTTAAGTTTTGAGGAAAAGGATGGGAATCCTTTGGAATCAGAAAAACTGTACATAATATGACTATAGATTTTTAGAAGGTATTATTTTAATGGCATACATTTCTAATTATAAATTTTTAAGAAGGGAAGTCATCCCGAAAATAATGAGACCACAAAAAGATTGGTGGTGAGAGAGAATTAGTTAAGGAGTGGAGAGAAACTAGAAACAATATTCTTTTATATTCAAGTATTTTAGCAGAAGTTCTAAATGCTTCTAGATGTTCTAGAAATTCTAGATGTTCTGGGCTGCTGTCCAGTAAGTAAGTAAATAAGGTCACTTCAACTGGTCTCTGAGCTTTAAAAGACATACATAAAAAATTACGAATTAATCATTAGCAACAATCATGGTTCTTGACCCGTTTTCTAAGAGTAAAATCATTTAATTTGTTTTAAAATTTTAATTTCTAATTTGATTATTTAAAGCAGTGGTTGAATAAGAGCTTAAAAATGCATGTTCTGAACAGTTTACTTAGGTAAATTTATTGTCTTCATGGATTTAACACACTATTTGCTATAGAATTTTTATATATCAATAGTTATACTGCCTTTCTTTTCTATCATTAAACAGAAAGTGTAGTAATTTTCTAGGTTCTTTGGGTTTTATTATAGAAATCTATAAATTGTGTTTTTGTCATACATTTACCTGCCTTTCTCTTTACAGCTCCTCTGTGGTGGGGGGGGGCACAGTAACAAGTGGAGGGATATTTTAGTGGGGGGGGCCACAGTAACAAATGGAGGGATATTATTTAAAAAGATGAGGAAATCTTTCTCTCGATGTTTTAAACTAATATATGTAAACGTTTCTTATTATATGGTCTAAGAAATTTATTCCAATAATATGTAATTTTATAAGGCTCAGAGCATGGCTCAGACAATGGTTGTATTTATAGTTTAATACTTATTCCATGGAAAAATGTAGAAATCGTAGGTCCACTAGAACGTAAAACTAACTTAGTCTATATTAAAGACATTAGAAACCATTTCTTAGTGTTACTGAAATAAAGGGAAACAATCCCTGTATTTATTAAAAACAAAGTTGAAAGTATCAAATTGGTTTAGAAAGTACCTTTATTAGTCTTGAGTAGGTATCTATGGAAACAACTCTATATTAGCCCTCAAAATATATAAGCATTATTAAAGCAGAAACAATAGGGAAAAGTTGCAAGAAAAAAAAGAGGAAAAGGAAATGGAATGCTTGCACAGAACAGAAACCAAATTAAGCATTAGCACCAATTTTAAATCACATCCACCACACTGCAAATCTTGACATTTAGTGTTATTACCCAGGATGTTTGAAAGTTTTAATAATTAAAGCAATAATTTGAGAAATTGATGTTTTTACATAAAGAAATAATTGAAATAATCATGCACAACTGAAATCCTATCTTTGTATAGTGTTTTATATTCTTCAAAGTGTTTCCTATAAGATCATTTCATCCTCCCAAAAACCTGGTGAAATAGAAAACTACAAGTAATAAAATTTAAGTAATCTGCAAGAGGTCAGAAGTAACCTTGTATCCAGTGAAAACTGAGATGAAATTCATACCTTCTGAATCTCTGTTCTCTAACTTGTTCATTTTACGATTTATCATTACTAAAACTTGCATGTTTCTGTTCTTTGCTAAAGCTTTTTCATGTAGGAAATTTTTATCAAGTTTTAGACTTTGGAGGGGGGGGGGGGGGGGGGTTCCCTTTCCCCCTCCCCAAATCCTCAAGTCCCTTCTCTGGTAGGTCTGTGTCTTTTTTCCTGTTTTGCCCCTAGGTTCTTCATGACCATTTTTTTTCCTTAGATTCCATATGTATATGTTAGCGTATGGTATTTGTTTTTCTCTTTCTGACATACTTCACTCTGTATGACAGTCTCTAGGTCCATCCACATCACTACAAATAACTCAGTTTCATTCCTTTTAATGGCTGAGTAATATTCCATTGTATATATGTGCCACATCTTCTTTATCCATTCATCTGCCGATGGGCACTTAGGTTGCTTCCATGTCCTGGCTATTGTAAATAGAACTGCAGTGAACATTGTGGTACATGTCTCTTTTTGAATTATGGTTTTCTCAGTGTATATGCCCAGTAATGGGATTGCTGGGTCGTATGGTAGTTCTATTTTTTGTTTTTTGTTTTTTGTTTTTTTGCGGTACGCGGGCCTCTCACTGTTGTGGCCTCTCCCGTTGCGGAGCACAGGCTCCGGATGCGCAGGCTCAGCGGCCATGGCTCACGGGCCTAGCTGCTCCGCGGCAAGTGGGGTCTTCCCAGACCGGGGCACGAACCCATGTCCCCTGCATCGGCAGGTGGACTCTCAACCACTGCACCACCAGGGAAGCCCTATTTTTAGTTTTTTAAGGCACCTCCATACTGTTCTCCATAGTGGCTGTATCAATTTACATTCCCACCAACAGTGCAAGAGGGTTCCCTTTGCTCCACACCCTCTCCAGCATTTGTTGTTTGTAGGTTTTCTGATGATGCCGATTCTAACTGGTGTGAGGTGATAGCTCATTGTAGTTTAGATTTGCATTTCTCTAATAATTAGTGATGTTGAGCAGGTTTTCATGTGCTTCTTGCCCATCTGTATGTCTTCTTTGGAGAAATGTCTATTTAGGTCTTCTGCCCATTTTTGGATTGGGTTGTTTGTTTTTTTAATATTGAGCTGCATGAGCTCTTTATATGTTTTGGAGATTAATCCTTTGTCCATTGATTCCTTTGCAAATATTTTCTCTCATTCTGAGGGTTGTCTTTTCATCTTGTTTATGGTTTCCTTTGCTGTGCAAAAGCTTTGAAGTTTCATTAGGTCCCATTTGTTTATTTCTGTTTTTATTTCCATTTCTCTAGGAGGTGGGTCAAAAAGGGTCTTGCTGTGATTTATGTCATACAGTGTTCTTCCTATGTTTTCCTCTAAGAGTTTGATAGCATCTGGCCTTACATTTAGGTCTTTAATCCATTTTGAGTTTATTTTTGTGTATGGTGTTATGGAGTGTTCTAACTTCATACTTGTAAATGTAACTGTCCAGTTTTCCCAGCACCACTTATTGAAGAGGCTGTCTTTTCTCCATTGTATATTCTTACCTCCTTTATCAAAGATAAGGTGACCATATGTGTGTGGGTTTATCTCTGGGCTTTCTATCCTGTCCCATTGATCTATATTTCTCTTTTTGTGCCAGTACCATACTGTCTTGATTACTGTAGCTTTGTAGGATAGTCTGAAGTCATGGAGCCAGATTCCTCTGGCTCCGTTTTTCTTTCTCAAGATAGCTTTGGCTATTCAGGGTCTTTTGTGTTTCCACACAAATTGTGAAATATTTTGTTCTAGTTCTTTGAAAAATGCCAGTGGTAGTTTGATAGGGATTGCACTGAATCTGTAGATTGCTTTGGGTAGTAGAGTCATTTTCACATTGTTGATTCTTCCAATCCAAGAACATGGTATATCTCTCCATCTATTTGTATCATCTCTAATTTCTTTCCTGAGTGTCTTATAATTTTCTGCATACAGGTCTTCTGTCTCCTTGGGTAGATTTATTCCTAGATATTTTATTCTTCTTGTTGCAGTGGTAAATGGACGTGTTTTCTTAATTTCACTTTCAGATTTTTCATCATTAGTGTATAGGAATGCTAGAAATTTCTGTGCATTAATTTTGTATCCTGCTACTTTACCAAATTCTTTCATTAGCTCTAGTAGTTTTCTAGTAGTATCTTTAGGATTCTCTATGTATAGTATCATGTCATCTGCAAACAGTGACAGCTTTCGTTCTTCTTTTCCAATTTGGATTCCTTTTATTTCTTTTTCTTCTCTGATTGCTGTGGCTGAAACTTCCAAAACTGTGTTGAATAATAGTGGTGAGAGTGGGCAACCTTGTCTTGTTCCTATCTTAGTGGAAATGGTTTCAGTTTTTCACCATTGAGGATGATGTTGGCTGTGGGTTTGTCATATATGGCCTTTATTATATTGAGGAAAGTTCCCTCTATGCCTACTTTCTGGAGGGTTTTTATCATAAATGGGTATTGAATTTTGTCGAAAGCTTTCTCTGTATCTATTGAGATGATCATATGCTTTTTCTCCTTCAGTTTGTTAATATGGTGTATCACATTGACTGATTTACGTATATTGAAGAATCCTTGCATTCCTGGGATAAACCTCACTTGGACATGGTGTATGATCCTTTTAATGTGCTGTTGGATTCTGTTTGCTAGTATTTTGTTGAGGATATTTGCATCTATGTTCATCAGTGATAGTGGCCTGTAGTTTTCTTTCTTTGTGACATCTTTGTCTGGTTTTGGTATCAGGGTGATGGTGACCTCGTAGAATGAACTGGGGAGTGTTCCTCCCTCTGCTATACTTTGGAAGAGTTTGAGAAGGATAGGTGTTAGGTCTTCTCTAAATGTTTGATAGAATTCACCTGTGAAGCCATCTGGTCCTGGGCTTTTGTTTGTTGAAAGATTTTAAATCACAGTTTCAATTTCAGTGCTTGTGATTGGTCTGTTCATATTTTCTCTTTCTTCCTGGTTCAGTCTTGGAAGGGTTTGCATTTCTAAGAATTTGTCCATTTCTTCCAGGTTGTCCATTTTATTGGCATAGAGTTGCTTGTAGTAATCTCTCATGATCCTTTGTATTTCTGCAGTGTCAGTTGTTACTTCTCCTTTTTCATTTCTAATTCTATTGATTTGAGTCTTCTCCCTTTTTTCCTTGATGAGTCTGGCTAATGGTTTATCAATTTTGTTCATCTTCTCAAAGAACCAGCTTTTAGTTTGATTGAACTTTGCTATCATTTCCTTCATTTCTTTTTCATTTATTTCTGATCTTGTCTTTAAGATTTCTTTCCTTCTGCTAACTTTGGGGGTTTTTTGGTCCTTCTTTCTCTAATTGCTTTAGGTGTAAGGTTAGACTGTTTATTTGAGCTG
Organism: Lipotes vexillifer; assembly: GCF_000442215.2. Classification (NCBI taxonomy): domain Eukaryota; kingdom Metazoa; phylum Chordata; class Mammalia; order Artiodactyla; family Lipotidae; genus Lipotes; species Lipotes vexillifer. Next base: position 223,225 of record NW_006790467.1, on the reverse strand, counting down.
TTTCTTGTTTCTTAAGTAGGATCGTATTGCTATAAACTTCCCTCTTAGAACTGCTTTTGCTGCGGCCCATAGGTTGTGGGTCATCATGTTTTTATTGTCATTTGTTTCTAGGTATTTTTTTGATTTCCTCTTTGATTTCTTCAGTGATCTCTTGGTTATTTAGTATTGTATTGTTTAGCCTTTATGTGTTTGTATTTTTTACAGATTTTTTCCTGTAATTGATATCTAGTCTCGTAGTGTTGTTGTCGGAAAAGATACTTGATACGATTTCAATTTTCTTAAATTTATCAAGGCTTGATATGTGACCCAAGATATGAGCTATCCTGGAGAATGTTCCATGAGCACTTGAGAAAAATGTGTATTCTGTTGTTTTTGGATGGAATGTCCTATAAATATCAATTGAGTCCATCTTTAATGTATCACTTAAAGCTTGTGTTTCCTTATTTATTTTCATTTTGGATGATCTGTCCATTGGTGAAAGTGGGGTGTTAAATTCTCCTACTATGATTGTGTTACTGTCTCTTTCCCCTTTTATGGCTGTTAGTGTTTGCCTTATGTATTGAGGTGCTCCTATCTTGGGTGCATAAATATTTACAATTGTTATATTTTCTTCTTGGATCGATCCCTTGATCATTATGTAGTGTCATTCTTTGTCTCTTGTAATAGTCTTTATTTTAAAGGCTATCTTGTCTGATATGAGAATTGCTACTCCAGCTTTCTTTTGATTTCCATTTGCATGCAATATCTTTTTCCATCCCCTCACTTTCAGTCTGTATGTGTCCCTAGGTCTGAAGTGCTTCTCGTGTAGACAGCATATATACAGGTCTTGTTTTTGTATCCATTCAGCCAGTCTGTGTCTTTTGGTTGGAGCATTTAATACATTTACATTTAAAGTAATTATCAGTATGTATGTTCCTATTACCATTTTCTTAATTGTTTTGGGTTTGTTATTGTAGGTCTTTTTCTTCTCTTGTGTTTCCTGCCTAGAGAAGTTCCTTTAGCATTTGTTGTAGAGCTGGTTTGTTGGTGCTGAATTCTCTTAGCTTTTGCTTGTTTGTAAAGGTTTTTAATTTCTCCTTCAAATCTGAATGAGATCCTTGATGGGTAGAGTAATCTTGGTTGTAGGTTTTCCTCCTTCATCACTTTAAATATGTCCTGCCAGTCCCTTCAGGCTTGCAAAGTTTCTGCTGAAAGATCAGCTGTGAAACTTATGGGGATTCCCTTCTGTGTTACTTGTTGTTTTTCCCTTGCTGCTTTTACTATTTTTTCTTTGCATTTAATTTTTGATAGTTTGATTAATATGTGTCTTGGCATGTTTGTCCTTGGATTTATCCTGTATGGGACTCTCTGTGCTTACTGGACTGAATAACTGTTTCCTTTCTCATATTAGGGAAGTTTTCAACTATAATCTCTTCAGATATTTTCTCATTCCCTTTCTTTTCTCTTTTTCTTCTGGGACAACTATAATTTGGATGTTGGTGCATTTAGTGTTGTCCCAGAGGTGTCTGAGAGTGTCCTCAATTCTTTTCATTCTTTTTTCTTTATTCTGCTCTGCAGTAGCTATTTCCACTATTTTATCTTCCAGGTCACTTAGCCATTCTTCTGCCTCAGTTATTCTGCTATTGATCCCTTCTAGAGAATTTTTAATTTCATTTATTGTATTGTTCATCATTGTTTGTTTGCTCTTTATTTCCTCTAGGTCCTTGTTAAATGTTTCTTGTATTTTCTGCTTTCTATTTTCATGATTTTGGATCATCTTTACTATCATTTTTCTGAATTCTTTTTTCAGGTAGACTGCCTATTTCCTCTTCACTTGTTAGGTCTGGTGGGTTTTTATCTTGCTCCATCTGTGGTGTGTTTTTCTGTCTTCTCATTTTGCTTAACTTACTGTGTTTGGGGTCACCTTTTTGCAGGCTGCAGGTTCGTAGTTCCCGTTGTTTTTGGTGTGTGTCCCCAGTGGCTAAGGTTGGTTCAGTGGGGTGTTTAGGCTTCCTTGTGGAGGAGACTAGTGCCTGTTTTCTTGTAGATGAGGCTGGATCTTGTCTTCCTGGAGGGCAGGTCAATGTCTGGTGGTGTGTTTTGGGGTGTCTATGGCCTTATTATTATCTTCCTGGTGGGCAGGTCAACGTCTGGTGGTGTGTTTTCGGGTGTCTATGGCCTTATTATGATTTTAGGCAGCCTCTCTGCTAATGGGTGGGGTTGTGTTCCTGTCTTGCTAGTTATTTAGCATAGGGTGTCCAGCACTGTAGCTTGCTGGTCGTTGAGTGAAGCTGGATGCTGGTGTTGAGATGGAGAGCTCTGGGAGATTTTCGCTGTTTGATGTTACGTGGAGCTGGGAGGTCTCTCGTGGACCAGTGTCCTGAACTTGGCTCTCCCACCTCAGAGGCACACCTCTGATGCCTGGCTGGAGCACCAAGAGCCTTTCATCCCCACGGCTCAGAATAAAAGGGAGAAAGGATAGAAAGAAAGAAAGAAGATAAAATAAAATAAAATACAGTTATTAAAAAATAATTATTAAGAAAAAAACTTTTTAAGTAAAAAAAAAAACAGAATCCTAGGACAAATGGTAAAAGCAAAGCTATACAGAGAAAATCACACACAGAAGCATACACATACACACATACACACAAAAAGAGAAAGAGGGGAAAAAAATATATATCTTTGCTGCCGAAGTCCACCTCGTCAGTTTGGGATGATTCATTGTCCATTCAGGCATTCCACATATGCAGGGTACATCAAGTTGATTGTGGAGATTTAATCCTCTGCTCCTGAGGCTGCTGGGAGAAATTTCCCTTTCTCTTCTTTGTTCTCACAGCTCCTAGGGGCTCAGCTTTGGGTTTGGCCCCGCCTCTGCGTGTAGGTCGCCTGAGGGCGTCTGTTCTTTGCTCAGATAGGATGGGGTTAAAGGAGTCTGATTCGGGGGCTCTGGCTCACTCACGCCGGGGGGAGGGAGGGGTACAGAGTGCGGGGCGAGCCTGCAGCGGCAGAGGCCGATGTGACGTTGCAGCAGCCTGAGGCCGTGCGTTCTCCCGGGGAAGTTGTCCCTGAATCCTGGGGCCCTGGCGGTGGCGGGCTGCACAGGCTCCCGGAAGCAGGGTGTGGATAGTGACCTGTGCTTACACACAGTCTTCTTGGTGGCGGCGGCAGCAGCAGCCTTAGTGTCTCATGCCCGTCTCTGGGGTCCGCACTGCAAGCCGCAGCTCGCGCCCATCTCTGGAGCTCCTTTAAGCAGTGCTCTTAATCCCCTCACCTCGCGCACCAGGAAACAAAGAGGGAAGAAAAAGTCTCTTGCCTCTTCGGCAGGTCCAGACTTTTCCCCAGACTCCCTTCCGGCTAGCCGTGGTGCACTAGCCCCCTGCAGGCTGTGTTCACCTCACCAACCCCAGTCCTCTCCCTGTGCTCCGACCGAAGCCCAAGCCTCAGCTCCCAGCCCCGCCTGCCCCAGCGGGTTAGCAGACAAGCCTCTCGGGCTGGTGAGTGCCGGTCGGCGCCGATCCTCTGTGCGGGAATCTCCCCGCTTTGCCCTCCGCGCCCCTGTTGCTGTGCTCTCCTCTGCGGCTCCGAAGCTCCCCGCTCCGCCTCCCGCAGTCTCCGCCCGCGAAGGGGCTCCTAGTGTGTGGAGACCTTTCCTCCTTCACGGCTCCCTCCAACTGGCGTAGGTCCCATCCCTATTTTTATGTCTGTTTTTTCTTTTTTCTTTTGCCCTACCCAGGTACGTGGGGAGTTTCTTGCCTTTTGGGAGGTCTGAGGTCTTCTGCCCGCGTTCAGTAGGTGTTCTGTAGGAGAGGTTCCACATGTAGGTGTATTACTGATGTATTTGTGGGGAGGAAGGTGATCTCCGCGTCTTACTCTTCCACCATCTTGAAGCTCCTCCCAAGTTATAGACTTTGGAAAATACAGTGTCATACTTTTTAAAAAGCCAAGATTTGCTACAGTTAAAGGATTCTATCCAACCATGGTTCACAGAATGGATTATGTTATTTATGCATAGCTCAATTCATTGAAAGCTTAGCTGGTATAAACCCTTATTACCAGGAGTTTGGCCATGGAACTAGCAGAATATGCATCTGCTGGGAATTTGTTAGAAAGGCAGACTCTCAGAGCCCACCCAGACCTACTTAATCAGAGTCTGCACTCTAATCCTACATTAAAACTGAGGACTAGGCTAAACTACCAAAACATAGTACATCTTTGATTGTTAAAGAAGAAACATAGAGACAGAACAGCTTTTTCCATTCTGTGAGTGGACTATCTTATATCTCAACTAAATTGGCATTAGCATGCAAGAATGTTTGTGTGGTGTGTGTGTATGTGTGTGTTCATTATTTAGACTAGGTTTACTGTGATGTGGTCTAGTTCAGACTTTGTAATTATTCTAATATTGGCCTTCTTAAATTAGTAACTTTTGCTTCCATTTTAATTGGGGAGTTATAAACACTAGTGTATCCTTTGAACAGGTTGGTTGGAATTTTAAGCAACAATCACTGATAAGATCTCTATGAAAGGCTAGTAAGACCCACCTTACTCTGCTTGAATCATTCTACCAAGACAGTGTTAGGTTAGTACAACTGCTAGCACCTTTATAATAGCCCATAAAATCTCCCACAACTACATGTCCTGTTAAATGTTAGGAATTTTCTTTAAATAGTGGTAGAGATGGTGACTTCTAGGTTCAAAAAAGCCTCAGGTAGTTAAAAAAAAAGTTGTTTTTAGAATAGATTAATATGAATTAACTGTTTTACACTTGAACTAGACTAGGACTAATAATGTTTTATTTTAAATAATAAACTGAATGATAAAACAGCAACATAGTATTTAAAATATGTGATAACTGTTACTTCCATGTAAATATCCTTTTGTCCAAAGCATCCAGTAAAGAAAAACTAGATAGATTCTTAGTGCAAAGACACAGGCAAAATATAAGACCAAAAATTATACATTTTATGTTACAAGTTTAAATTTTGTATTGCAACCTTAAATTTTAAATTGTAGCGATGTGATATAATTTTATTCATATAATAGAGCACTTCCAGTGTTAAAAAACTCACTAGTCTCCAGTTCATATAGATGTAATCCTAAAAAAAAAAAAACTCAAAATAAGTGCAGGTTGTTTTATTAAAGTAACAATAAGTTGTTTGTTTTCAATACAGTGAGATTAGGAAAGTACAAAAAATGGTAGCTAATGTTAAATTTGAATTATTATTTCTTAAGGGATAATAAAATCTTGAAGATTAAACCGCGTGTAATAAGACTTGTTTTCTGCAAATTCTAATTACTTTGAAAATTATGCTGTAAATTAATCTTCTTTTCTGCCTTGAATTTCCTTCCTCACATAATTAGACATTTTCAAGAATCAAAACTATTATTGTCTCTTAAGAACAAAAGCCATAGAAACTGCTAATTATATCACAGCTGAACATGTTTTTCTTCTTTGAAAAGATCCTATATTTCCGGCATTTTTGAGAACACTTTCTGATCAGGGAATGATAGAAATAAATGCTGAAGCTTTGCTAGTTTTGCAATCAAGATAATTAGTTTCTACCTATAATAACACTCATTAAAAAGTTGCCAAGGTCTGTGTCAAGTAAAAATTGACCTAAACTCCCTGGTCCCTAAATCATTATTTTATTTTAAGAATCAGGCCACATTGTCATAGATATTTCCTTTCCCTAGAATTCAAGGGCCTCACTACAGAGGAAAAGCCCCCAGTCAGTGCAGTCCTTGAAAAAGGGCTTGAGCTATTACCAAGTCTTAGGAAATGGGCAGATAGCAAGAAGAAACTTTTTCCATTGCACTTACCAAATTGACTTTTTATTTCACAGAGTAAAAATTTTTTGTGTGATTACATATTCAGAAATATTTTGGCAAAGTAAATTTTATGATTGTGTAAAATTGGCTTTTTTCTGAATACAACTGTTACTAGAATTCACAAATACCAGTTTTGCCATCTGTAGATTCTGAGCTACTTTTCAGAGAGAAAAAAATTAAGCAGAAATTGAGTATACACCTGAATTTTAAGAGAATTTAAAAGAAATAAATTAAATTGGTATTACATATTTGCTTTTATTTTTGTGTTGCTTAAGTGGTTTTGTTCATTTGTTTGTTGGCAAGATTTCAGTCTATCAATTTAACTTTGAATCATGTATAAAATATGTGGGTGAGATAATTGTATGAAACCTCTAAGAAATGTCTGAGAGCATAGACAAAGATAAAAAGGCTTTTAAGCCATTCAAGTCATCTGGAGCTATAGGATCACCAATAATAATATCAGACAAAAAGGAAAACTAGAAACAAATACATTTATGAGTATCCAGATATTCCAAATAAACGCATGAAATCAATTCTAGTGTTACAAGGATGATTCAGTAAGTAGGAAACCTCTTAATTCATTACCTTAATATTTTAAATATAAAATATATGTTACCTTTTTAAGGTTGAAAAATAAATCAAATGAATTTTTCTGACTAATTAAAATATGTTAGCTAAGAGTAGAAAAAAGTGTTCTTAACATGATAGGAAAGGATTGAACTGCAATTAGAGTTCTTAATGCATAGAAGAATATTGTTAATTTAGGGTAATATGTTATTATAATTATTTGAAAATAATAATTATATAAAGGCCTTGTGTTTCTGAGCACTTTTAGTTAGGCTTACAGTAAAATTGAATGAAAGGGATAGAGATTTTCCTCATAGCCCTACTCCCACACATACTTAGCTTCCCTATTATCAACATCCCCCCACCAGAGTGTACATTTGTTACAGTTGGTGTACCTACACTGACGCATCATTATCACCCAAAGTCTGTAGTTTATATTAGGGTTCACTCTTGGTGTTTGGATCAATGTATAATGACATATATATACTTTGTATGATCTATTACAGTATCATGCAAAGTTTGTCAGTGTAGCCACTGACCCAAAAATCCTCTGTGCTCAACCTATTCATTCTTTTCTTCCCCTTAATCCCAGCAACCCCTGATCTTTTTACTGTCTCCATGGTTTTGCCTTTTCCAGAATGTCATGTTGTTGGAATCACACCATACAGTGTGTAACCTTTTTCACATGGGCTTCTTTCCCTTACTAATATGCATTTAAGTTTCCTCCCTGTCTTTTCATGGCTTGATAGGCTCATTTCTTTTTAGCTCTGAATAATATTCCATTGTCTGGATTCACCTACTGAAGCACATTTTGTTTGTTTCCAAGTTTTAACAACTCTGAATAAAGCCGCTATAAACATCATGGGCAGGTTTTTGTGTGGATATAAGTTTTTAACTCCTTTGGGTAAATACCAAGGAGCACAGTTGTTGGGCCGTATGGTAAGAGTATGTTTAGTTTTGTAAAAACCACCAAACTGTGTTCCATAGTGGCTGTGTCATTTGGAATTCCCACCACCAATAAATGAGAGTTCCCACTGCTCCAAATCCTTGCCAGCATTTAGTATTGTCAGTGTTCTGGATTTTGGCCATTCTAATAGATGTGTAGCGGTAGCTCGTTGTTTTAATTTGCATTTTCCTAATGACGTGATGTGGAGATCTTTCTGTGCTTATTTGCCTTCTGCATATCTTCTTTAGTGAGATGCCTATTAAAGTCTTTGGCCCATTTTTTAATTCAGTTGTTTGTTTTCTTATTGAATTTTAAGAGTTCTTTGTCTATCTTGGATAACAGTCTTTTATCAGATGTCTTTTGCAAATATTTTCTCATAATCTGAGACTTGTGTTCTCATTCTCTTTATATAAATGTTTTTCAAAAGATGTATTTATTTCTGTGAAATGTCTCTTAAACGTACATCGTTCCTCTTATTTTGAATGTTACCAAATGAGTGAGATATGACTGCAGATTGGAGAAAGAGTTGAAAGGAGTTACTGCTATGTTTTTCTTCCTTCTAAGAGAATTTAAATCACTCCTGTACTATATCTCTTTGGTGTGGGGTGTGGGTTTTTCTTTTTTTTTTTTTAGCTCCTTGCTCAAGCACTGAAACTTTAAAAAAATAAATCACATTCACTTAAATGCACTTTTTCATCCCATTTAATAGAGTAAGTACACTGTGTAAAAAAATGTGATGAACTTTCTGGCAAAGGGAAGAAAAACGTGCTCTAATTTAAAATGAGGTAAGTTAGGAAATACCTTGTTTCTTGAACCTCTGCCAATTTTCTCTTTATGGGAAAGGTTTCGTGTGAAGTCATCGATTAAGTAAGATCATACAAATTACTTTTTTATCATGGAGCAATGACTTTTCTAAACAGAAAGTTTTATTTTCTTTGGATGTAGGAAATGGAAGTGGGCTGCCTTGATTTTCCTCATCCAAGTCCAAATTTTAGTTTGTATTGTATGAAAAATATAATTACTTTATGAACATGGACTCTATTGATAGCATGACTTTGTTTTTAGAGAGCAGCATTTACATTATACATATTCCATTTAATGTTGACCTCTCCTGTAATGACAAAATATTTTTAAAAATTGTCTTTTTCCCAGACCTTTTCAATTTTATAGAAATCCATTGGGAAAAAAAATCTGTATTGAGTCCTTAAGGTTTAAGTATAATCAAAATCAATATCCAAATTATTACCTCAAGAATATGTGCATTATATGTGTGTATATATGCATGTATAACCATATGAGGTAATTAAAAATTCTTCTATGAAATTATTTCCTTCATGAAATTCCTCTGATTTTCTCAAATAACAAATCATCTCATCTGTTCATACAGTAGTTTATACTTAACATAATTTAAAAACATAATGTAAATGATAAAAGGATAGTTTATGATGATGGATGGGTATGAACTTATTTGTTTAGAACCTAATACAAGGAATCACTTGTAAATATTTCAGCTTCCTGCATTTAAGAAGTAATAAGTAGTCCAAAATTATAGAAATGCCTACAAATACTATAGCTGAGGTAACTGTATTAAATCTAAAGTATTATATCAAAATATTTCTAATCTATTTATCATGATAAAACACAGAACTATAAATCATTATACATTGTACTTGTAAGTGAAAGGACATCATTATACAGCTCTCAAAATCTGCAATGGAAAAAGGCACTCTAATATACAATGAATATAGCACATAATTATATCATTCCCATATTTAAATATTGAAGAACTCTTCTATCACAAGCAATCAATAAAAAAGACCACATACTTACAAGATAAGAGTGGAAATAGACCACATTTTAGTAGATAAATATCAAATCGTAAGTAATGATGACAGGTAGTCATATGAACTCATGATAGATCCATTTGGTTTAAATTAGATTAATATTCTAATCACTCTCCTTAAAACCTACTTTGTGCTCAACACTGTTTCTGTAATTTGAGAAATTCACCAAAATAGAGAAATGATTGTAAGATATACATGATAGAAGTAAATCAGCAGGACAGAAAGACAAAATCAAAATACAGCAATATGTACTTTCTTTAAAAAAAAATCACAAACTAAATATTTATTACCAATTTACTTTCCAAACATAGTTCTACAGCACGTAGGCAATTACAATATGAAAAAGTTCCTATTTGAATACAAGATGTTAAAAACCATAATATTTAAGTAAAAAGAGCATAATGTGCTATCTAGATGTAGAAAATCAACCATACATTGAAGATTTTATCAGATCAAATTTGCTTCTCTGTGAAAATCTAAGTGATGTTTGGAGCTCAGACTCAGTTATATTCTTTGAATTTCTCGATTTTGCTGCAGGTTGAATGTAAGACTAAGCCATAAATATAAGTATTAGTAAAGAAAAAAAGTAAATGTTTTTATTCGCCACCTATAATAATTTACAGGCTGTATTTTCTTAATTTGTCCTAATCATTATACGTGCCTTAGCTCACCTTAGCCGAAAGTTAGTAAAAACATACTACTTTTTGTTTCAGGAGGCATAGAAGTATTTTTAAATTATTTTTCTATGAACAATTTCAAGTACAGGTAAGTTGAAAGAATTTGACAGTGATACATATTTGTTCTCAATCTATATTCTACAAATTTATAATTTTCTATAATTTATCACATATCTATCCATCCATTCCTCTTCATCAACCATCTTTTTTAATGAATTCAAAGTAGATTTCAGACACCATCACACCATTCTCATATGATTAACGATATGAGTTCAATATTTGTGTATTTTTTCTATTCAGATGAAATTTATATACAATGAAATGCACTAATCTTAAGTGTAGTACTCACTGACTTGTGACAAATGATATACTCCTGTACCCCAAATGCCAATCAAGGTCAGAAACACCTCAGGAAGTTTTCTCCTGCCCTTTCCTAATCGATCCCTACACCCTTCTTCCCAGAGGAATCCACTGTTATGAATTTTCCACAATAGATTACTGTTGCCTATTCTAGAAACTCACATAAATGGAATTACACACAATAGATGCTCCTTTGTTTAAATGTTTTTGAAATTCATTCATGTCATTGCATCTATCAGTAATTTGTTTCTTTTTATTTCTGAGAAGTATTTAACTGTTTGGCTGCACCACATTGTGTTATCTGTTCTCCCATTGATACGCACCTCGGCTTAAAAAAGCTGCTCTGGCCATTATTGTTCAAGTCCAGTTGTGGGCATAAGCTTTCAGGTCTCTCAATTAAATAGCAATTAGTGGAATGGCTGGATCACAGGGTAGATATATGTTTGGTTTTATAAGAAACTGCCAGACCAATTTATATTCCAACCAAAATTGTCTGAAGGAGAATGTTAAACAATGGATTGGGAGAGGAGGAGTCAAGATGGTGGTGTGGGAAGACACGGAGTTAGGGTCTCCCCACAACCAAGGTGCCTGCTGGCCACGTTTGGGGGACTCTGACACCCAAGGAGACAGGAGGAACACCAGTAGGACATAGGGGGACTGAGCGGGGAGGAGAAGTGGAAGCCAGAGAGGATTGGCGCCCCTGAGGCTGGGAAAATCAGGAGAGGCCAGTGGGAGGGACCCTCCGGAAGGAGTGGAACAGGAGTGGAGGGTGATTGCCCCACCCACTTGGACCCAAAGAGCCTGCTGAGCTCCCAGGCCAGTCCCCTGCCCTCCAAGGTCCCCTCCAGACCGCATGGGTCCTCGAGGGCATAGGAGGGAGGCTGGGGAGATCAGGAGAGGCAAGCGGGAAGAGGCATCTGGG
>NW_006790467.1:123526-212057 GCF_000442215.2 Lipotes vexillifer | reverse complement strand
GGGAGGAGCGGGAGAGGAGCGGAAGACAACTCAAGCCCAGGAAGCCTGCTGGGCTCCCAAGAGGCTTGCAGGATCTTGGTTCACAAGCCTGGGGTCGGGCCAAAGCTCCTGTGGTGGGAGCTCCAAGTCCAAACCACTGGACTAACAGAGAACCTCAGACCCCAAGGAATATTCATTGGAGTGGGGTCTCACAGAGTTCCTCATCTCAGCACCAAGACCCAACTCTGCCAAATAGCCTACAAACCCCAGTGTTGGAAGAAGCCTCAGGCCAAACAACCAGTAAGACAGGAACACAATCCCACTCATAAAAAAAAAATAAAAAAATAAGACCACAAAAAAATATGTCACAAATGAAGGAGCAAGGTAAAAACCTACAAGACCAAAAAAATGAAGAGGAAATAGGGAAACTACCAGAAAAAGAATTCAGAGTAATGATAGTAAAGATGATCCAGAAACTCGGAAATAGAATGGAGGCACAGATTGAGGAAATACAAGAAGTGTTTAACAAGATCTAGAAGAACTAAAGAACAAACAGAGATGAACAACACAATAACTGAAGTGAAAAATACGCTAGAAGGAATCAGTAACACAATAACTGAGGCAGAAGAATGAATAAGTGAGCTGGAAGACAAAATGGTGGAAATAACTGCCAAGGAGCAGAATAAAGATAAAAGAATGAAAAGAATTTGAAGACAATCTCAGAGACCTCTGGGACAACATTAAACGCACCAACATTCGCATTATAGGGGGTCCCAGAAGAAGAAGAGAAAAAGAAAGGGCCTGAGAGCATATCTGAAGAGATTATAGTTGAAAACTTCCCTAACACGGGAAAGGAAATAGTCAATCAAGTCCAGAAAGCACAGAGTCCCATACAGGATAAACCCTAGGAAAAACACACCAAGACATATATTAATCAAACTCAAAAATTATTCAAAGAAAAAAAATATTAAAAGCAGCAAGGGAAAAACAAAAAATAACATACAAGCGAACCCCCATAAGGTTATCAGCTGATCTTTCAGCAGGAACTCTGCAGGCCAAAGGGGAATGAATGGCAAGATATATTTAAAGTGATGAAAAAGAAAAACCTACAACCAAGATTACCCAGCATGGATGTGATTCAGATTCGATGGAGAAGTCAAAAGCTTTTCAAACAAGTAAAAGCTAAGAGAATTCAGCACCACCAAACCAGCTTTACAACAAATGCTAAAGAAACTTCTCTAGGCAGTAAACACAAGAGAAGAAAAAGACCCACAAAAACAATCCCAAAACAATTAAGAAAATGGTAATAGGAACATACATGTCGATAATAACCTTGAATGCAAATGGATTAAATGCCCCAACCAAAAGACACAGACTGGCTGAATGGACACAAAAACAATACCCAAACATATGCTGTCTACAAGAGACCCACTTCAAACCTAGGGACACATACAGATTGAAAGTGAAGGGATGGAAAAAGATACTCCATGCAAATGGAAATCGAAAGAAAGCTGGATTAGCAATATTCGTATCAGATAAAATAGACTTTAAAATAAAGACTGTTATAAGAGATAAGGAGAGCCACTACATAATGATCAAAGGATCAATCCAAGAAGAAGATATAACAATTATAAATGTTTATGCACCCAACATAGGAGTACCTCAATACATAAGGCAAATGCTAACAGCCATAAAAGGGGAAATTGACAGTAACACAGTCATAGTAGGGGACTTTACACCCCACTTAAACCAATGGACAGATCCTCCAAACAGAAAATAAATAAGGAAGCACAAGCTTTAAATAACACAATAGACCAGATAGATCTAGTTGATATTTATAGAACATTCCACCCCAAAGTGGCAGAATACACTTTCTTCTCAAGTGCACATGGAACATTCTCCAGGATAGATGACATCTTGGGTCACAAATCAGACCTCGGAAAATTTAAGAAAATTGAAATCATATCAAGCATCTTTTCTGAGCACAACTCTATGAGATTGGAAATCAATTACAGGAAAACTAAACTGTAAAACACACAAATACATGGAGGCTAAACAGTGCACTACTAAATAACCAAGAGATCACTGAAGAAATCAAAGAAGAAACAAAAAAATACATAGAAACAAATGACAATGAAAACATGACAACCCAAAACCTATGGGCCACAGCAAAAGCAATTCTACGAGGGAAGTTTATAGCAATACAATATCACCTCAAGAAACAAGAAAAATCTCAAACAATCTAACCCTACACTTAAAACAACTAGAGAAGGAAGAACAAAGAAAGCCCAAAATCAGTAGAAGGAAAGAAATCATAAAGATCAGAGCAGAAATAGAAATGAAGAAAACAATAGCAAAGATCAGTAAAACTAAAAGATGGTTCCTTGAGAAGATAAAATTGATAAACCCTTAGCCAGACTCATCAAGAAAAAAAGGGAGAGGATGCAAATCAATAAAATTAGAAATGAAAAAGGAGCAATCACAACTGACACTGCAGAAATACAGAGGATTATAAGAGACTACTGCAAACATCTATACGCCAATACAATGGACAACCACGAAAAAGTGGACAAATTCTTGGAAAGGTACTACAACTTTCCAAGACTGATCCAGGAAGAATTAGAAAATATAAACAGACCTCTAGCAAGTAATGAAATTGAAACTTTAATTAAAAATCTTCCAACAAACAAAAGCCCAGGACCAGGTGGCTTCTCAGGTGAATCCTATCAAACATTTAGAGAAGAGCTAACACCAATCCTTCTCAAACTCTTCCAAAAAATTGCAGAGGGAGAAACACTCCCAAATTCATTGTATGAAGCCACCATCACCCTGATACCAAAACCAGAAAAAGATATCACAAAAAAAGAAAATTATAGACCAATATCACTGATGAACATAGATGCAAAAATCCTGAACAAAATACTAGCAAACAGAATCCAGCAACACATTAAAAGTATCATATGTCATGATCAAGTGGGATTTATCCCAGGGATGCAAGATTTCTTCAATATATGCAAATCAATCAATATGATACACTACATTAACAAATTTAGGAAGTAAAACCATATGATTATCTCTATAGATGCAGATAAAGCTTTTGACAAAATTAAACACCCATTTATGATAAAAACTCTCCAGAAAATGGGCATAATAAAGGCCATATATGACAAACCCACAGCAAGCATCACACTCTTTGGTGAAAAACTGAAAGCATTTCCACTAATCAGGAACGAGACAAGGATGTCCACTCTCGCCACTCTTATTCAACATAGTTTTGGAAGTCCTAGCCACAGCATTCAGAGAAGAAAAATAAATAAAAAGAATACAAATTGGAAAAGAAGAAATAAAATTGTCACTGTTTGCCAATGACATGATACTATACCTAGAAAATCCAAACATGCCACCAGAAAACTACTAGAACTAATAAGTGAATTTGCTAAGGTTGCAGGATACAAAATTAATGCACAGAAATCTCTGGCATTCCTATGCACCAACAATGAAAAATCAGAAAGAGAAATTAAGGAAACACTACCATTTACCATTGCAACAAAAAGAATAAAATACCTAGGAATAAACCTACCTAAGGAGGCAAAAGACTTGTACTCAGAACACTATAAAACACTGATGAAAGAAATCAAAGATGACATAAACAGATGGAGAAATATACCATGTTCTTGGATTGGAAGAATCAATATGGTGAAAATGACTATACTACACAAAGCAATCTACAGATTCAGTGCAATCCCTATCAAACTACCAATGGCATCCTTCACAGAATTAGAACCAAAAAGTTCACAATTCGTGCGGAAACACAAAAGATCCCGAATAGCAAAGCAATCTTGAGAAAGGAAACCAGAGTTGGAGGAATCAGGCTCCGCAAATTCAAGACAGTATGGTACTGGCACAAAAACAGAAATATAGATCAATGGTACAGGATAGAATGCACAGAGATAAACCCACGCACATATGGGTACCTAACTTACGACAAAGGAGACAAGAACATGCGATGGAGAAAAGAAAGCCTCTTCTATAAGTGGTGCTGGGAAAACTGGACAGCTACATGTAAAAGAATGAAATTAGAACACTACCTACACCTTACACAAAACTGAAGTCCAAATGGATTAAAGACTGAAATGTAAACTCTTAGAGGTAAACATAGGAAAAAAACTCTTTGACATAAACCACAGCAAGATGTTTTTTGACCCACCTCCTAGAGTAATGATAATAAAAGCAAAAATAAAGAAATGGGACCTAATGAGACTTACAAGCTTTTGCACAGCAAAGGAAAACCATAAACAAGACCAAAACAGAACCCTCAGAATGGGAGAAAATATTTGCAAATGAAACAGCAGACAAAGGATGACTCTCCAGAATATACAAACAGCTCATGGAGCTCAATATCAAAAAAACAAATAATCCAGTTAAAAATTGAGCAGAAGACCTAAATAGACATTTCAGCAAGGAAGACATACAGATGGCCAAGAGGCACATGAAAAGATGCTCAACATCACTAATTATGAGAGAAATGCAAATCAAAACTACAGTGAGGTATCACCTCATGCCGGTCAGAATGGCCATTATCAACAAATCTAGAAACAATAAATGCTGGAAAGGGTGTGGTGAAAAGGGAAACTTCCTACACTGTTGGTGGGATTGTAAATTGATACAGCCACTATGGAGAACAGTATGGAGGTTCCTTAAAAAATAAAAATAGAACTACCCTATGATCCACCTCTCCCACTACTGGGCATATACCCTGAGAAAACCATAATTCAAAAAGAGACATGTACTGGGCTTCCCTCGTGGCGCAGTGGTTGAGGGTCCGCCTGCCGATGCAGGGTACACGGGTTCGTGCCCCGGTCTGGGAAGACCCTACATGCCGCGGAGCGGCTGGGCCCGTGAGCCATGGCCGCTGGACCTGCGAGTCCGGAGCCTGTGCTCCGCAACAGGAGAGGCCACAACAGTGAGAGGCCCGCGTACCGCAAAAAAAAAAAAAAAAGAGACATGTACCACAATGTTGATTGCAGCACTATTTACAATAGCCAGGACATGGAACCAACCTAAATGTCCATCAACAGATGAATGGATAAAGAAGATGTGGCACATGTATACAATGGAATGTTACTGAGCCATAAAGAGAAACGAAACTGAGTTATTTGTAGTGAGGTGGATGGACCTAGAGTCTGTCATACACAGTGAAGTAAGTCAGAAGGAGAAAAACAAATACAGTATGCTAACACATATATATGGAATCCAAAAAAAAAAAAAATGGTACTGATGAACGTAGTTGCAGGGCAGGAATAAAGAGGTAGACATAGAAAATGGACTTGAGGACATGGGGTGGGAGGGCAAAGCTGGGGCGAAGTGAGAGTAGCATCGACATAGACAACACTACCGAATGTAAAATAGTTGGCTAGTGGGAAGCAGCAGCGTAGCACAGGGAGATGGGCTCCATGCTTTGCGATGACCTAGAGGGGTGGGGTAGGGAGGATGGGAGGGAGGCTCAAGAGGGAGGGGATATGGGTACATATGTATGCATATGGCTGATTCGCTTTGTTGTGTAACAGAGACCAACACAGTATTGTGAAGCAATTATACTCCAATAAAGATCTATTAAAAAGTTTTTAAAAGACAAACAAAAAAAACACAATGGATTGGCATAAACAAACTGAATGTTGATGAAGTCCCTTTTGGTATTATGTAGAAGAAAAAATGAAGGAAGGTAAGACTGATAACAAGAAACTCAGAAAGCTATTAAAATGTGGGAAAACTTTAAGGACCTAAACTAAGGCATCAATAATAAAAATAGACATAAAAGATATTTAGGAGAAAGATGGAAATAAAACTTGATGATTGATAAAATGTTGATGGAGAGTAAGGAGAAAGAAATAGTATGGCATTGAGAAAAATGAGATTCCAGATGGAGCAGGTGTGGAAATGATGGAGATAGTTATTCTGAGGAGCTAAATGTGCAATGCTACATGAATACTGTCAGAAGTCAGCCAAAAAGTGCTGCTCAAGCATAGAATATCCTGGGAATTGGGGAATCAAATTGATTAAGTTGGAAAAAAAAATTACAGGAAAGGGAGAGGCAGCAACCATGGGAGTGATATGTTTTTGAGGAATTCCTTTCTCTACTTTAAAAAATTCTTTTAACAATCAAAATAATTTTAATTACCTCATAATGATTATACACACCCATGTAATCTTACTTATACATAATGTAATTAAAAACAATAATCATTTAAATAATGCAAACATGATGAGTACACTCATGGTATACATTTGTTAATATAAGGAAAATATACAAGGAAAGCACCTATAAATGTTGCAGCACATTTAGTCTTGCTTGGCTAGGCAAGCCCCAGCATTGAGAATCAAACCTCCTTTTGAATATTTTAAGTCCGTGTGTCTTTATCTAAGTCGGTGTGAAGAACAGTGCGGCTGCCGATCTTTTTAGTTTTTGACTCATTTTGGTCTTCTTTTTCATTATGGCCACCTGATGTGAAAAAAGGAGCTCTTGATTTGCCCTTTGCTTCTGCCCTTTATCTTCCACTCCTATTTTTTAAAAAGGATACTTTTTTTTGTTTACTTCAGTGGTACTCTTCTTAAATGATTTCTGATGAACAGCACATGGATAAACAATGAAGCAGAGGTAAAGAACCATGGGAAAATAATAATAATAATGTTGTTCTACATCCATGTGTTTCAACTCTATTAGGTCATTTGATACTTATAACAGCTCCATATTCTCACCTTAATGATGAGCCACAGATATGTTAAATAATTTGCTCAGGGTCACACAGTTAGTAAGTGGTAGAGCTTAGCTGAATGCTGCAATAGCCGCCTAACCTTAACCTCTGTGCAGTTACTCTGCCATCACCTATGTGAAGGCAGTTTACAAACTGTAAGACATTTATATAAATAGGTAGTGTTCAGTTGAGTTCAGTTAGAATTTAAAGGGTAATGTACTATCTTAAGAAACAGAGAAGATTTGAAGATGAATGACAAAGCCCTGCCTCAAAAGAACTTTGTGAAGAAACATCCTATATTGTAAAGAATAATTTAGGGCAGGTGAGACGGTATAATTACTTTAATTGAAGTCTAAACAAAATATTGTGGAAATCCAGAAGACAAATTTCCACTGGAAGAATTTAAAGAAAGTACTTTTGGAAAATACTTGAAAAGGATCTTGAAAATTTGGCATGATTCTTCATAGAGAATTTGCGTGAAAGAATGAAAGTTCTGAGAATCCAGAGTGATAAGAGAGGAGGATACAGAGGGAAATGCAATGGGAGGTGAGCCTAGAATTATACAGGGGGGCACTGGATAGTGAAGACCTTGAATGCCTTTTAAAGGAGTCTGAAGTGGTAGAAAGTATCAAGGTTTTCCACTAATTTTTTATTAAAGTTAAAAGCTGATCTCTTTATTAAAATAGTAAATAATAATCAAATAGTGTATGTGTATATGCAACCTAGAGACATATTACAAAAATTACAGAATATTAAATATTTGATGCTGCTTGATGCCGTAAAAAAAAACTCAGCTCTTGTTCACATCCTAGCTTTGCCAGTTTCTAGTTTGCATTTTGAGCATTTGTTGAGTCTTAATGTCACAGTTTCTTTCTGCGATGAGTGTGGTTTAAGATAATGTATAAGAAGGACAAGGAAGGGGCAAAATAAATAGTACTTTTTATTTTCACTTACCATTTGTGCTCATCTTCCATTCTAATCAGCCCTTCTCTTTTTCCTGGCATGATTCATTTTGAACCTTTCTTCGGGTTAAACTGTCCCAAGAGCTGTTCATAGTTTCCCAGCCAGCTAAGCATCAAAAGTTTTTCCAGGCCTGTTCCTTGGCAGCCAGAGGTTTTTCTGTTCCACAGCCAAAAATGATATCTCCATTATGCTTAGGCTGTTAGCTAAGAATGTGAGATGACCTTATGCTGCATTCCCTGCATTCCCAATGTGCTGGAAGTTCCCATTCATGGTCTTCTGATTCTTCGGGGCCTTTTTTCCCCCCTTATGTTGCATCAGAGCTGAAAGGGGAAGAAACTAGTCACTATGGCTGCCATCCTGGTGCACTGGCCTTCATCTGGTGAGGATTTTTCCCCATCAGCAACTTGTAAGTATTTTGAAGTCTAAGGCTGTGATACTGGAAATACTGTTTTTAATTGTAAAAATGAAGTTATACGATTTACATAATTTACAGTTGGTCTTTGTTCTTCTCAGTTGTCTTTAACAGATTTATAGCTTTCTTATCAGCTGGCTTCTGATTAATAATCTAAGTTTCTGTTACGATTAACTTTTTTTTTCCCTTTTTTTTTTTTTTTTGGTGGCACCATGCAGCTTGCAGGATCTTAGTTCCCTGACCAGGGACCGAACCCGGGCGCCCAGCAGTGGAAGCATGGAGTCTTAGCCACTGGACTGCTAGGGAATTCCCACCATTAACTTTAAAAAATATATTTATATAGGATATTTCTCAAAGTTTAATAAACAGTGTTCTAAAATAATAACAGCTAGCAATTTTGAAGCCCTGTGATATAGTGATATAGATCGGTAGGGAGGGAGATGGTAGATAGATAGATAGATAGACAGACAGACAGACATATGTGTATATGTAGGTGTAGATGTATATATATTTTCTAATGTAATTCTCCCAGCACCCCTCAGAAACATGTGCTTCTGACAGATAAAGAAACTGAGGCTAGTTGACGTTAATTAATTTTTTGAAATTACAGGTCTAGTGAGTGGGAGAAGCCTCGTTTCTATCCAGTTTTCTTTGACTCCTATCACAGAACAGTTTTTATATATGTACAGTGAAGTAAGAATTTGTTTATTTTTATGTTGTTAATTCAAGGTATATATTTAGTAAGGATTTTCCTTCCTACATAGTCATAATGTCAGTGAAATCACCTTTTAAGTGTGAAGAGAACAAGAGTGTATATGTTATTTTGTGAACTATGTGAATTTTCAAGCCTTCCTGTCCTCTCATAGATGGTGTCAGGATTGATTCACAGAGTTAGATAATTAGGGCTGTTCTTCTGCAGTGGGGTTTTTTTCCTTCTGTTCTGGTCTGGAACCCCCTAACATGCTTTACGAGAGGATTGTCTGAATGTTTCACGGTGTGAAACTAACTATTCCTCTTAAAGTTGCACAGGAGAGTTTATAATCATTAATTCCATCCTCTATCCAGTTGAACTATCTGTAATTTATGTCCTAGAAGACCAATGTATGTCCTACCTTTTAAATTTATAGGCACTCCAAAAGCCTTAATTAATCATCCAGTAAATTTGATTCATTTTCAGAAAAAATATTTCTACAATTTTAGTTGGATGTTCTTGTTCTTTGGGGAGTCGGTGGAAAGGAGAAGTCCAGTCAAATGCTGGTCAGAATTTTGCCATACTGGCGAATCCGATTGATCCTAATGCTGAGAGCAGCAAAATGTGTTCATTATTTAATAAGCTCAAGCTGCCAAATGAATCATAAAGGCAGCCGTACGTCCCGTGCCAAAGTGTCATTTTCATTAAATGTGAGATTGCACCTGAAGGACAGTTTAATTTGCAGGTGCTAAAAATATTTCGACAGAGTGGTACTGTTACAAGTAGCAGGTGGTGCCTGAACGTGAATTTGGCAAGAAATGCCATCTGTGGGATGAGGTGTAGAAGAATGTCAAGGGGGTAGTAACAGAGATAAAGGGGGAAAGAAAAGAGAAGTGTATTTACTCACCATTTATTGCTATTATCATGATTAAAGATTCCATGCTTCACATGATAGCATTGGCCCAAGAGTATTAAATATGATTATTTGTTCAGCTTCTACCCTGTGCTCAGGGGCATTGCAAAAGTAGCACAGTACCTGTAAAGACAAAGTTTCTTCCCCAAAGGCATACCATTTAAGCTATCCAGATGAGAGAATCTTTCCAACTCTGTTTACCCTTTGTAGTGTTTACATTGCAGTTGTGTACTGGCAAGATTAATGCACTTTGATCTTGCTTAAATGGATTTTGCCCTTTTCTTTTGATGTTCAGCCTTTAATACACATACACATCAACTTCCTGCTTCACATTGCAAGAAATATTTTCAAATTGTACAAGCTCAAAGTTTTTGTTAAATCATTGTCACTTGGGATTTTGTGAACTTTACGGAGTAGAGAACTGTACAGGGTTGCAATGTGGAGAGGTATCTAGGGGCATTGTAACTGTTTACATTATTTAAAAATCTGTAAATATGTGTCTGTTAGTTTCAATGGACTTGGGCCATATTGAAATCAGGAATTTGTATCTGAGAACTGGAAATAGACAATCTCTGATGTAATGGGTTTCAGAACACAAATTTTAAAAGAAAAAGTAACTAGTGGGTTTGGGTTTTTTCATTTCTGCTTGCCATTTGCTGGGAGTAACTGGAAGTAGAATAACTTCCTTTGTGAATACCATGAATTTTCTTAGATTCCTAAGGAGAACTAATAAAGTAGGTCAATCTGAATGAATTTTGGTAAAACCTTTCCATGCGGAGTTTTTGTTTTTTGTTTTTTTTTTTTAAAGAAATGGTTAAACCTGAGCACTTTTTTTTTTAATAAATTTATTTATTTATTTATTTTTGGCTGTGTTGGGTCTTCGTTTCTGTGCGAGGGCTTTCTCTAGTTGTGGCAAGTGGGGGCCACTCTTCATCGCGGTGCGCGGGACTCTCACTGTCGCGGCCTCTCTTGTTGCAGAGCACAGGCTCCAGACGCGCAGGCTCAGTAGTTGTGGCTCACGGGCCCAGTTGCTCCGCGGCATGTGGGATCTTCCCAGACCAGGGCTCGAACCCGTGTCCCCTGCATTGGCAGGCAGATTCTCAACCACTGCGCCACCAGGGAAGCCCCCATGCGGAGTTTTTGATCACACGGCAAGTTATTGAATTGCTTGAAGTTTCTCAGGACAGTGGTAATCTCTGACACCTAACATATGCATTGTTCTTAGCTTCATAAAATGGAGAGACATGCTTTCTGAAATTTTAATCCTATTGATGAAATCTAATTTTGAAAAATTGAAAACAGATAATCTTTTTTTTACTGCATTAATTACCTAATACAAAAGGATGCGATCAGAAAAAGAAAAGCTTCTTCCAAGTTCAAAGAACATTTATAACATTTCAGAAGAACATTTTGAAAACCCACTGTTGCATAATAACTCTTAGAAATAGTTGCAATTTAAAGAAGCATGTCTAAGCATTTCTTTAACCAGGAACCTTTGTTAAGGCTATGATGAGTTCTGTTCATCCCCAAAGCTTCAATGAACTGTGTCAAAAAACAAGAAAATGTGATTCTTTAAAAAAAAAAAAACCTTACACATTTTAGTTCAGCAAATTCATTTGTTAATTCATTCATTTATTTAGGAGTGATGTTCTGTTTCAGAAATTATACTGGAAGAACTAGGAAAATATAGAGAGATCAGCTTACAAGAATAGAGGGGAAAGAAAACAAATTATTAAATAGAGTTTTATGGATTCTGATTGAGGAATATGCACCAGGTGCCAGGGAACGGTTTGTATGTTAAAAGGTGGTAGACCATACAAGGTGGTTTGGAGAAGGTGAGGCCAGAAGCAGGGAAGACTTTGAATGTGGCTGCCAGGAGAGAAGAGATAAGGGCCTACATTTGGGTAGCTGCAGTGAGATAGATTCAAAATAAATGTTTAGTATATATAGAAGCTGAAGGTAAGAGAGGGAGAAATATAGGGCAAATGCCTATCATAACAAATATGAAGATGAACACAATAGAAAAAGAATTAAGTGATATAGAAGAGGTAGAAGCAAACTTTCCTCCATGTTCTGTGAGACAAATGCCTGTGAAGATGGTAGATGTGTTGTCTTCTAGAATGATATGCAGGTTCACTAAGGGGCTAAAGAAGGGAAACTGTGGTCAGTTCTACTGGAAGGTAAGTCGACGTTAGTTCGTGGATGATGTGGATTGCCCTTAGTTTATTTTCTGTATCAGAGACAGTGTGAATAATGAAACTGACAAGGTTTCCCACTTTCCTCTTGTGCTAGAAAGTTCTGAACCAAAACCGTGGCCCGTCTTAAGCAGGTGTATTGATGAATGTGGTATCTCCTTTTAGGCCTGTTACTGGCCCAGAGCAATATCAGCCCTATTGCCCTTTCTGCTTGCCACACCTTAATTTATGCCACTTTGTCATATCCTGTGACACTTGAAATCTGTTCTGGAAAATATATGGTGTAAATGCATTTGTATTTATTTCTGTAGCACTGCATGAATGATGGCTTAGAAGAAATAGATACATGTGGAAGACCAGTTAGATGATTCCAAAAATATAACTGTTAAGTGAAAAGAACAAGAATGGTGCTGGCAAATTTAAGACTATAAAACAGGTAGAAGAAGTGAAAACAATAGCAGGTATAAGTTTGATAATAAATTTAGAGTAGAGAACAGAGTCCTGCAGGAGATGGGGGCAATGTAAGGTAAAAACACATTTTATATCTAGGTGCTGCTCTTGACGTTAACCAAAATGGAACGGTAAGAGCAGAAACAGTTTTTAAGGAAAAGTTGACAAGTTCTTTGCTAGGCATGACGAATTAAAGTTGCAGTGAGATACCTAAGTAGAAAATTTTTGCCAAAATTTTGAAGTGCAGAATTGGATGTAGGAAGAAAAGAAAGTTTTATATACTTGGTGATATTCAAGCATTATAAGTGAATAAATCCCCAAAGAAAAAAAACTTTAAAAATAAAGAAAATTAAGAATATTAAAATAATCGAAGCAATACTAGGAGATGACTTTATTTATAGGAGTAGAAAGAAATAAAAGTGCCCCTGCAAAATTTAAGGAATGTCTATATTTAGGGATTTAGGAAAAGAGAGTCCTAAAGGAAATTATGAAGATTTGATTATTAACAATTCAGGCTCAGAGACAAAAAAGCCACAAACCAGAGAAGCAATAAAATTTTGGGGAAAGATCTGAATATTTCATTGTGTCAATGGCTAAAGACAACCAAAGGAGGATGAGTACCAATTTGCTGATTTGGTGGTTTCTGTTGTTTCTCATTAAGAACACTACCAATGGGGCTTCCCTGGTGGCGCAGTGCTTGAGAGTCCGCCTGCCGATGCAGGAGACGCGGGTTCGTGCCCCGTTTCGGGAAGATCCCACATGCCGCGGAGCGGTGGGGCCCGTGAGCCATGGCCACTGAGCCTGCGCGTCCGGAGCCTGTGCTCCACAAATGGGAGAGGCCACAACAGTGAGAGGCCCGCATAACGCAAGAAAAAAAAAAAAAAAAAAAAAAAAAAGAACACTACCAATGGTGAAAGTTACCAAAATCTATAGACAGCAAAGAGTTGAGAAGCAAGTGGTAACTGGGGCAGGGAGTATATGTACTCTCCCAAGAAGTTCTATGGCTTAATGGGTGCAAGAAACCACAATAGATTCCATGGAGTATCTGTGGAAGTTTTCTGGTTTTCTTTTTCTTTCTCAGGATAAAAAGACTTAAAATATTGAAAATTCAACAAAAGATTGCCTTCTTCCCTTCATTTTACAGCTCCCCAGTTGCTAGATTTCTTCCTGCTTTTCATCACTTTTCTCAGGGCTCCATTCTATCCTCTTTTATCTTTTTATTCTATACCCTCTTAATCACCCCATTGACTTTACTTCAACCATAGGCCTCTTTTCTAAGCTCTTTTTTTTTAATTTTTGCATTTTATTTACTTTTTTTTATACAGCAGGTCCTTATTAGTCATCAGTTTTATACACATCAGTGTATACATGTCAATCCCAATCCCCCAATTCATCCCACCATCCCCCCACCCCCCCAGCGCTTTCTCCCCTTGGTGTCCATACATTTGTTCTCTACATCTGTGTCTCAATTTCTACCCTGCAAACCAGTTCATCTGTACCTTTTTTCTAGGTTCCACATATATGTGTTAATATATGATGTTTGTTTTTCTCTTTCTGACTTACTTCACTCTGTATGACAGTCTCCAGATCCATCCATGTCTCAACAAATGACCCAATTTCATTCCTTTTTATGGCTGAGTAATATTCCATTGTGTATATATACCACATCTTCTTTACCCATTTGTCTGACGATGGGCATTTAGGTTGCTTCCATGACCTGGCTATTGTAAATAGTGCTGCAGTGAACGTTGGGGTACATGGGTCTTTTTGAATTATGGTTTTCTCTGGGTATACGCCCAGTAGTGGGATTGCTGGGTAATATGGTAATTCTATTTTTACTTTTTAAAGAAACCTCCATACTGTTCTCCATAGTGGCTGTATCAATTTACATTCCCACCAATAGTGCAAGAGGGTTCCCTTTTCTCCACACCCTCTCCAGCATTTGTTGTTTGTAGATTTTCTGATGATGGCCATTCTAACTGGTGTGAGGTGATACCTCATTGTAGTTTTGATCTGCATTTCTCTAACAATTAGTGATGTTGAGCAGCTTTTCATGTGCTTCTTGGCCATCTGTATGTCTTCTTTGGAGAAATGTCTGTTTAGGTCTTCTGCCCATTTTTGGATTGGGTTGTTTGTTTTTTTTAATATTGAGCTGCATGAGCTCTTTATATATTTTGGAGATTAATCCTTTGTCCATTGATTCCTTTGCAATCCCATTCTGAGGGTTGTCTTTTCATCTTGTTTACGGTTTCCTTTGCTGTACAAAAGCTTTTAAGTTTCATTAGGTCCCATTTGTTTATTTTTGTTTTTATTTCCATTACTCTAGCAGGTGGGTCAAAAAAGTTCTTGCTGTGATTTATGTCAAAGAGTGTTCTTCCTATGTTTTCCTCTAAGAGTTTTATAGTGTCCGGTCTTACATTTAGGTCTCTAATCCATCTTCACTTTACTTTTGTGTATGGTGTTAGGGACTGTTCTTATTTCATTCTTTTACATGTAGCTGTCCAGTTTTCCCAGCACCACTTATTGAAGAGAATGTCTTTTCTCCATTGTATATCCTTGCCTCCTTCTTCATACATTAGTTGACCATAGGTGCGTGGGTTTATCTCTGGGCTTTCTATCTTATTCCATGGATCTGTGTTTCTGTTTTTGTGCCAATACCACATTGTCTTGATTACTGTAGCTTTCTAGTACAGTTTGAAGTCAGGGAGCCTGATTCCTCCAGCTCTGTTTTTCTTTCTCAAGACTGCTTTGGCTATTCGGGGTCTTTTGCGTCTCCATACAAATTTTAAGATTTTTTGTTCTACTTCTGTAAAAAATGCTATTGGTAATTTGATAGGGATTGCATTGAATCGTAGATTGCTTTGGGTAGTATAGTCATTTTCACAATATTGATTCTTCCAATCCAAGAACATGGTATATCTCTCCATCTGTTGGTATCATCTTTAATTTCTTTCATCAGTGTCTTATAGTTTTTTGCATACAGGTCTTTTGTCTCCTTAGGTAGGTTTATTCCTAGGTATTTTCTTCTTTTTGTTACAGTGGTAAATGGGAGTGTTTCCTTAATTTCTCTTTCAGATTTTTCATCATTAGTGTATAGGAATGCAAGAGACTTCTGTGCATTAATTTTGTATCCTGAAACTTTACCAAATTCATGGATTAGCTCTAATAGTTTTCTGGTGGCATCCTTAGGATTCTCTATGTACAGTATCATGTCATCTGCAAAGAGTGACAGTTTTACTTCTTCTTTTCCAATTTGCATTCCTCTTATTTCTTGTTCAGCTCTGATTGCCATGGCTAGCACTCTCAAAACTATGTTGAATAATAGTGGTGAGAGTGGACATCCTTGTCTTGTTCCTGATCTTAGAGGAAATGCGTTCAGTTTTCACCATTGAGAATGATGTTCACTGTGAGTTTGTCGTATATGGCCTTTATTATGTTGAGGTAGGTTCCCTCTATGCCCACTTTCTGGAGAGTTTTTATCATAAATGGGTGTTGAATTTTGTCAAAAGCTTTTCCTGCGTTTATTGAGATGATCATATGCTTTTTATTCTTCCATTTGTTAATATGGTTTACCACATTGATTGATTTATGTATATTGAAGAATCCTTGCATCCCTCAGATAAATCCCACTTGATCATAGTGTACGATCCTTTTAATATGTTGTTGGATTCTGTTTGCTAGTATTTTTTTTGAGGATTTTTGCATCTATATGCATCAGTGATATTGGTCTGTAATTTTGGTTTTTTGTAGTATCTTTGTCTGGTTTTGGTATCAGGGTGATGGTGGCCTCATAGAATGAGTTTGGGAGTGTTCCTTCCTCCACAGTTTTTTGGAAGGGCTTGAGAAGGATGGGTATTAGCTCTTCTCTAAATGTTTGATAGAATTCACCTGTGAAGCCATCTGGTCCTGGACTTTTGTTTGTTGGAAGATTTTTTTTTTTTGGAAGATTTTTAATCACAATTTCCATTTCATTACTTGTGATTGATCTGTTCAAATTTTCTATTTCTTCCTGTTTCAGTCTCGGAAGGTTATACCTTTCTAAGAATTTGTCCATTTCTTCCAGGTTGTCCATTTTATTGGCATAGATTTGACTGTAGTAGTCTCTTAGGATGCTTTGTATTTCTGCCGTGTCTGTTGTACCTTCTCCTTTTTCATTTCTAATTTTATTGATTTGAGTCCTCTTCCTCTTGATGAGTCTGACTAATGGTTTATCAATTTTGTTTATCTTCCCAGAGAACCAGCTTTTAGTTTTATTGATCTTTGCTATTGTTTTCTTTGTTTCTATTTCATTGATTTCTGCTCTGATCTTTATGACTTCTTTCCTTCTGCTAACTTTGGGTTTTGTTTGTTCTTTCTCTAGTTCCTTTAGGTGTAAGGTTTGATTGTTGAGATGTTTCTTGTTTCTTGAGGTAGCCTTTTATAGCTATAAACTTCCCTCTTGAACTGCTTTTGCTGCCTCCCATAGGTTTTGGATCATTGTGTTTTCATTGTCACTTGTCTCCAGGTATCTTTTGATTTCCTCTTTGATGTCTTCAGTGGTCTCTTGGTTATTTAGTAACATATTGTTTAGCCTCCATGTGTTTGTGTTTTTTACGGGTTTTTTCCCCTGTAATTTTTTTCTAATCTCATAGCATTGTGTTCAGAAAAGATGCTTGATATGATTTCAATTTTCTTAAATTTACTGTGGCTTGATTTGTGACCCAAGATATGAACTATCCTGGAGAATATTCTGTGTGCACTTGAGAAGAAAGTGTAATCTGCTATTTTTGGATGGAACGTCCTATAAGTATCAATTAAATCTGTCTGGTCTGTTGTGTCATTTAAAGCGTCTGTTTCCTTACTTTTTTTCATTTTGGATGATCGGTCCATTGGTGTAAGTGAGGTGTTAAAGTTCCCCATTATTACTGTGTTACTGTCTATTTCCTCTTTTATAGCTCTTAGCAATTGCCTTATGTATTGAGGTGCTCCTGTGTTGGGTGCATATATATTTATAATTGTTATATCTTCTTCTTGGATTGATCCCTTGATCATTATGTAGTGTCTTTCCTTGTTGTTTGTAACATTCTTTATTTTAAAGTCTGTTTTATCTGATATGTGAATTGCTATTCCAGCTTTCTTTTGATTTCCATTTGCATGGAATATCTTTTTTCATCCCTTCACTTTCAGTCTGAATGTGTCCCTAGATCTGAATTGGGTGTCTTGTAGACAGCATATAGGTGAGTCTTGTTTTTGTATCCAGTCAGCAAGCCTGTGTCTTTTGGTTGAAGCATTTAATCCATTCACGTTTAAGGTAATTATCGATATGTATGTTCCTATTACCATTTTCTTAATTGTTTTGGGTTTGTTTTTGTGCACTTTTTTTTTTTTTTTTTTTTTTTTTTTGTGGTACGTGGGCCTCTCACTGTTGTGGCCTCTCCCGTTGCGGAGCAGAGGCTCTGGATGCACAGGCTTAGCCGCCATGGCTCACGGGCCCAGCCACTCCGCGACATGTGGGATTTTTCCGGACCAGAACCCGTGTCCCCTGCATCGGCAGGAGGACTCTCAACCACTGCGCCACCAGGGAAGCCCTGTGCATCTTTTTCTTCTCTTGTGTTTCCCACTTAGAGAAGTTCCTTTAGCATTTGTTGTAGAGCTGGTTTGGTGGTGCTGAATTCTCTTCACTTTTGCTTGTCTGTAAAGCTTTTGATTTCTCCGTGGAATCTGAATGAGATCCTTGCCAGGTAGAGTAATCTTGATTGTAGGTTATTCCCTTTCATCACTTTAGGTATATCGTGCTACTCCTTTCTGGCTTGTAGAGTTTCTGCTGAGAAATGAGCTGTTAACCTTATGGGAGTTCCCTTGTATGTTATTTGTCATTTTTCCCCTTGCTGCTTTCAGTAATTTTTCTTTGTCTTTAAATTTTGCCAATTTGATTACTATGTGTCTCGGTGTGTTTCTCCTTGGGTTTATCCTGTATGGGACTCTCTGCGCTTCCTGGACTTGGGTGGCTATTTCCTTTCCCATGTTAGGGAAGTTTTCGACTATAATCTCTTCAAATATTGTCTTGGGTCCTTTGTCTCTCTCTTCTCCTTCTGGGATCCCTATAATGTGAATGTTGTTGCATTTAATGTTGTGTCAGAGGTCTCTTAGGCTGTCTTCATTTCTTTTCATTCTTTTTCTTTATTCTGTTTTGAAGCAGTGAATTCTACCATTCTGTCTTCCAGGTCACTTATCCGTTCTTCTGCCTCAGTTATCCTGCTATTGATTCCTTCTAGTGTAGTTTTCATTTCAGTTGTTGTATTGTTCATCTCTGTTTGTTTGTTCTTTAATTCTTCTAGGTCTTTGTTAAACATTTCTTGCATCTTCTCGATCTTTGCCTCCATTGTTTTTCAGAGGTCGTGGATCATCTTCACTATCATTATTCTGAATTCTTTTCCTGGAAGGTTGCCTATCTCCACTTCATTTAGTTGTTTTTCTGGGGTTTTGTCTTGTTCCTTCATCTGGTACCTAGCCCTCTGCCTTCTCATCTTGTGTATCTTTCTGTGAATGTGGTTTTTGTTCCACAAGCTGCACGATTGTAGTTCTCCTTGCTTCTGCTATCTGCCCTCTGGTTCATGAGGCTTAGTTAGCCTCATGAGGCTTGTTCAAGTTTCCTGATGGGAGGGACTGGTGGTGGGTAGAGCTGACTGTTGCTCTGGTGGGCAGAGCTCAGTAAAACTTTAATCCACCTGACTGCTGATGGGCGGGGCTGGGTTCCCTCCTTGTTGGTTGTTTGGCCTGAGGCAACCCAGCACTGGAGCCTACCTGGGCTCTTTATGGGGCCAATGGCAGACTCTGGGAGGGCTCACGCCAAGGAGTACTTCCCACAACTTCTGCTGCCAGTGTCTTTGTCTCCATGGTGAGCCACAGCTGCTCCCTGCCTCTGCAGGAGACCCCCAACACCAGCAGGCAGGTCTGGTTCAGTCTCTCCTGCAGTCACTGCTCCTTCCCCTGGGTCCCGATGGACACACCACTTTTTGTGTGCCCTCCAAGAGTGGAGTCTCTGTTTTCCCCAGTCCTGTCGAAGTCCTGCAATCAAATCCCACTAGCCTTCAAAGTCTGATTCTCTAGGAATTCCTCCTCCCCTTGCCAGATTCCCAGGTTGGGAAGCCTCACGTGGGTCTCAGAACCTTCACTCCAGTGGATGGACTTCTGTGGTATAAGTGTTCTCCAGTCTGTGAATCACCCAGCAGGTATGGGATTTGATTTTACTGCGGTTGCGCCCCTCCTACCATCTCATTGTGGCTTCTCCTTTGTCTTTGGATGTGGGGTATCTTTTTTGGTGAGTTCCAGTGTCCTCCTGTCGATGACTGTCCAGCAGCTACTTGTGATTCTGGCATTCTTGCAAGAGGGAGTGAGAGCACGCCCTTCTTCTCCACCATTTTGGTTCCTGCCTCTCTAAGCTCTTGTATTTCCTGGTCTAAGGGATAACTTCATAAGCATCTGCCTCTATAGATACACTAAACTGAGCTAGTCTTCCTTCCACATCTCACATCTATTCTTCCTCAAGTGTTCCTTCTTGGTAAATGATTCCTATCCCACCAGTTGTTTAAATCAGTCTTTCCTATAATTTTACCATGATTTTTCTTACTACTTCTCACATTCAACATCTTATCAGTGAACATAATCCATTGGTTCTACTTTCCCATAATCTCTGCGTATGTCTCATCTATCATACAAGTCCACATCACCATCATTTCTCACCAGTCTTCTAAGTAATCTTGCTGCCTTCATTCTTGCGTCAGTATATATTTTTTTTTCCTACAGCAGCCAGTGATCTTCTTAAAATAGAAACCTGGTAATGTCATTACTAGGTTTAAAATACTTCATTGGTTTCCCTTTTAGCCATTAGGACAATAAACTCCTGAACAATAAACTTCCTTCTTATGCTGGCCTCTGCTTAACTTTGTCATCCTCTCTGACCAGCTCTCTCTCCTGTTGCACAACATTCTCTGTTGTTTCTGTGACCTTGCACCTGTGTTTCTTCTACCTGGGAAACTCTTATTCTTCAGGTCTGGAATTACATGTCATATCTTCTGAGAAAAACTTTCCCTGATTCCTTCAAAGCAAGATCAGTTGTCCCTTCTGTTTCTCACTGCATTTGTTCCAAAGTCATTGTTGCTTGTTATGTGCAATTTGATGATTGCTCTGTTTAACTGTTGGTATTCCCTCACAGATAGTAAGCACCATGTAGGCAGAAAAAATTTCATCACAACATCCCCTAATCTTCCATAATTCAGGGCATAGAATAAATGATTAGGAGATATTTGATAAATGAAAATATAAATGTAAGTGATTACATGAAGAATAGAGATTGCTCAATAGAGCAACATTCTGTAGATTATTGGATTGAGAGCAAATAGAGAGAGGCCTTATATATATATAATGGAAGGGAAATAATTCTTCCACAGAAAGGAAGAAAAGAACAATTGGGGGGGGTGTGAAGGAAGCAAAAGCAGGGAGTTCTTACTGAATGGCCTTGGTCTCAGCAGTATAACAAATTAGAAAGTCCATCTTTGGTGGGTAGATTGAGAGATGGCACGTTAGTTGTTCTGAAGACAATGAGAATGATTTTAAACAGTAGCTGATAAGAAGTCTAAGGTGAGCCACTAAAAGTAAATAAAATAATTACTTAGCAACACTAGAATTCTTGTTTAGGATAAATAACTTGAATTTATAGCAAATCCATTTACTACAATTATATGGTTTTCTTCATCTTGGCTTAGGTATGGGGGCAAAGGAAAAAAAAGTTCTGGGATTTCAAAGGCAGGTAAGTGGAGGTTTAGGAGGCCAAGAGGTTCTAGGGTGATAGGGAAGACAATTAGAATGACTGGTTACAATGTTCATGTGATAAAGAGGGGAATTCACCAGAGTGGGGGGTAATAGACTGAGAGAATAAGAGGGGCAAGGAAGGGAGAGGCAAACTTTGAAGCATAAGTAGAAAATGAACAGTGAGCAGAGATTTTGGCCAAAAAAATTTTCTTTCGAAAGTTGAAATATTAGAAGAATGGCTTCTTTTAAATTTTTGGAAGAGATCAACTAAAGACCTAATTTATTTTGAAATTAGAGTGAATGTTTTTTCAAGTATAAGATATAACCTAAATTTCTTGAAGACAATTAACATTGTTTTTCTTTGATAGTCTCTTACTATTTTGATACATTTGGCTTTTGTTTTCTATGCCTAATGGTATTTTTTGTCTGTATCTGAAGCTATGTCAAACTGTTAATTCACTTACCAAATCCTCTGTGCCTGTAATATCAGATACTAAAGGAGAGACTAGAATTGAAGACCCTTTAAACAGTTAATGTACGTGATAACTTGTTTGAATTATTTCCTACTAGAGTCCACATTTGTAAGATGATAATTATCTTCACATATTTTAGAGATGGAAGCATGATGCTTGATAACTCCTTTTTTCATGCCCAAATACTAACTTAAGAGAATATCTATAAGTATAAAATATTGTTTGCTTTGTTGTCATTTGTGTGTTTCTAACATCACTTTTGCTAGATTGTAGCTTTCTGAAAACAAGGGATATATATTATTCATTTTGTTTTCTACATAGTGCCTTGCATGTATTTGTGATCAAATAAAAGGTAGTTGGATTTAATTACTTGAAATCCTTTAAGTTATTCAAGTGTTTATATGAACAACTTCCTTAATATGGGAGGTAGTATTAAACTGACTTCTCCATTTTTTCATCATTAAAGCAGAAGAAAGTATGATTTTTCACTTTAATTCTGCAGCCGGATTATAATGAGATCTTATAATGAGAACTTAACATGTGATTGAGGCTTCCTTTTAGCATCATAACAACATAGTATGTTTGTTAATATTTTACAAAGTTGTTTCACATGTACTATTTAAGTTTAAAATACTTGTTTGTATGTGAACTGTTTATGACACAAGGTGAATTGAACTTAACATGAAATAAATCCAATTTGAAAATTAGGCCACTGAGATCTGAGAGGTAAGAGTCTTGCTAAAATGTCACAAAAGTTGGAAGTGATTGAACTGAGCTCTCTCACGTGTAGGTCTGTGTTATACATCTGCATGCACATGCATGCACACATACATGCACACATACATGCACATGCTGAATTTCTGAAGCTAGAAATCTGACTTCATCAGTGGGGTGGTAATTATTGGGTTTGTAACAATTCGTACTATTGTCACATTAATCCACTCACCATTCTTCAGGAGACAAAAAACATGTATACAGATATGTTTATGAATATGATTAAGTAGAAATTTATGAAGAAAAACCACCTTTGCAACATTTATTAAAGTTGAAGTAATATATTAAAAATTCTAGTCCAGATTCCAAATTTTGAGGTTTTATTCTCCTTCCCTTATTCCACTGGCACACTGAACTTTAAATATGAATAGGTAATATTTCATATGTTTCGCATTACTTACAGGGTCTGTATAATTTGCCTGAAAAAGATAGTGGAGTATAGCCCTGTGAAATATACTAAGTACATGGTCCCAGAGCAAATGCTAAAGGAAAGTTACAAGTGTAGTACACATGACAACATGATTATTCACAGGTGAAAAGCTTAGGACTAAATAAGATGGATAAAGCTGGTTTCAATATTCTGATCCCTTTCCTGGTATCTTAAGTATGGTGCTGACCTAGGTGTGTATATTTCATTGTTAACTTGATAGCATAATACACCATGGGAGCAAAAGTAGGTTATTGTGAGAACTTAAATACCTGCAAGATCCTAAGTGCTTTCAGTGAAACAAACTCAGCTTCTTAGTATGTTAACATTGTTAAAGCTGTGAAGCAATTACATTTTGTTAAATAGTTTATATGAGCCCACAGCCATATCAAGCCAGGTACTTATAGAAGTATGTTTTGAAGTGGGACTCTAGACATCACAGATACACCTTCTGCATAATCTAGGCAGTCTTGTTTTTTCCTTTTCTCTTTCCTTGTCTTCTTGCACAGATATTCATTGAATGCCCAGTGCTTTAAGCTCTAGGATCATAGCGTCAAACAAAACACGCCAAGTCCCTGTTCTCCTCGAGCTGATATTCATTGGGATGGAGAGGGAGACAGACAATAAGCAAATGAAGATTAAAGAGAGACAAAGAAACAGGGAGATGTAGCATAGCAGATGTTTCATAATGTTAGGAAGAAAAATAATGCATGTGAGTAGGAGTAAGACTTTCAGCACTTTAAATTAGGGTAGTCAACAAAGATGTCTTTAATAACATAATATTTTGAACAAAGACCTGAGTAAAAATAAGAATCCTGGGCTCCCCTGGTGGCGCAGTGGTTGGGAGTCTACCTGCCGATGCAGGGGACACGGGTTCATGCCCCGGTCTGGGAAGATCCCACATGCCGCGGAGCGGCTAGGCCCGTGAGCCATGGCCGCTGAGCCTGCGCGTCCGGAGCCTGTGCTCCGCAATGGAAGAGGCCACAACAGTGAGAGGCCCGCGTACTGCAATAAAAATTAAGAAAAATAAGAATCCTGTCTTTAGAATATATGAGGGCAGAGAGTTACACAGTGAGGAAAAATCTGAGGCGGTGCTGAGAGTGCTTGACCTGTTTGAGAACCAGGAAGGGGTTTGGTATGTCTGGCTAAGAGTAAGTTAGGGAAGGGAAGGGTAGGAAGAAGAAAAGTCATGTGCGGTAGCAGGGACCAGATGGTAAATGACTTCTGGTCACTGGAAGGAGTTTGCATTTTATTGTGTGTGATTTGAAAAGATATAGGAGGGTTTAGATATGTCTGAAGTGACATATCAGAGGTATACACTGGTGTGTGGAGACTCAGAGAACTCAAGGGTAACTCCACGGTTTGGGGCTTGAGTACCTCGTAAATGACAATGCCATTTAATGAGATGGGGTACAACTTGAGAAAATTTCTTTTGTTTTATATGAATCTCATCTCTCCCCTCCCACCTAGTTTTTACTCAAAAGTGGAATAGACCAATTGGTAGTTTGATTTAAATTATTTTATGCTTGAAAGAAAGAATAACAATAGTGATGACAATAAGTAATATTTGATAGCCCTTACACTTTGCAAAATGTTTTAATATCCAGTGATGCATCTGCACTATATGGTCACATGGAGGATTTCTGCACCTACTCCTAAATTTACGGAAAAAAATAATTTTTGAGACATAAGGTGATGTGTAACATACTTTAAAATACATAAAGAATGGTTCACATCTACTGATAGTGAACTAAAGAGAGATTAGGTCTTGAAATATGTCACATAGGGGTTAAGAGAAAATTGAAAATGGACTGTAATGAATGGTCTTATTTATCCAACTGTGAACTAATATATATGCTGTAATTTGTCTCTCAGATCCAAGGTTCATTAGTGCCCACCTCATCCCAGAAAGTGACAACCCTGAAGATGACAAAGTGTATTTTTTCTTCCGTGAAAATGCGATAGATGGAGAACACACTGGAAAAGCCACTCACGCTAGAATAGGTCAGATATGCAAGGTGAGGTAAATATAAAAATGAGGAGGGTATCATTGTCCAATCACAGTTTTTTCCTCTTCCACCTTTGTACAAATATAATGAAAAATATGGCTAAAAAGCTTGACTGATCACTATAAATATTTAAATAGCAAAAAAAGATTGAAAACATATTATAGTTGCTTATGAATAACTTCATAGTCAAACATAGAGGTACAGGTTGTGAGGTGTTATTTCACAATTACATTAAATAATATTAGTTTGAAATTCTGGAGAAATAATTTTTTTTCATATTACCTGGAAAAATATAACTTTTGTATTCTCAGACCTAGCATAGGTTCCTACAATGTATAAGTTTTCAATGAATATTTTTTGTTGGAAATAACTCAAGTTTGAATATAAAAGAGACGTGTTAAAGCTTGTTCTTATGAATTGATTATAGCATCCTATGTACACATATGTGCACACACACATAATTTTGAAGCTCTGAACTTTCATATACTGTGTGGCACAAATTCAGATGTGATATGTATTATAACGTTAGATATATAGAATAAAAAATTGGTCAGTAAATACTTATGGATTAATTAGTATCAGTGTGAAAATATGATAACAATACTGTTCTTATCCTCTATACTGTATAGTACAGTATATGTGAAATATGAATGAAGCTGTTATTATATATTAAAGCACCTTTCATCTCAAAAAAAATCACAAGGCCAAATCCAGTTACTGTCTTAAAATGAAATTATTTCTTTTTAAAAAAAAAATCATGAAATTTTAAAAATCCCTGTCTTGGGGGCAGGGGTATCCTCTTTCCTATCCCAATCATCTAATTATTTATCTTTAGTATATTAAATTACTGGAAAATTAAAAGTTTTAGTGCTCTGGAAACATGCAAATGATATATGCAATATATGAGAATCGTTTCTCCACAAAATATAAGGTATATTTAAAAGCAGTACTTACAAGGGTTAAAAAAATCTTTATACTAAATAAAATCGTATAAACAAAATATAAATCAGTGTTATATTTTTGAAGAAAAAGTTATTTTCCTTCAAACATATGCACATAAATATTATTTTATAAGACTATAAGTTACTGGTGAATCCATACCATCATAATAGAATTTATTGCTACATCAGGTTACAGTTAAGTTTCATTTTCAGTGAGAAGATAGTTTTTCAAAATTTTTCTCTAGAATGAGTTTTCTTTATTAAGATTTAGGCAGATGTTTTTTCAACATGCTGTTTGAAAGTCAGCATTGCGTCAACTGAGCTTATAAAAATATTTGATGCTAGCATGCTTTTGGTTTGTAGTGTATTTTCAGTATGAGTTATAAGGCATGCAGTTATTCTTTCATTCAGTAAATACTCATTAAGTGCCTACTATGTGCCAATGTGCTTACCTCTGTGAAGCAGCCCACTTAGGTGAGTAAAATCTTAAGGAAAACTTACATAAGAAAGAGAGGCTAGAAGCAAACCAAAAGAAACACAAGAGTAATATCGTTCATTGCCAAGTGGTAACAGAATGGAAAAAGTACAGTGACTTTTTAATGCTAAGGCATATTTATTATAAGTCATTCCTTGAACAAGGTTGGAGTGATTAGATTTCACCAAAAATATAATAAGAAAGCATAGTTACTTGTATCTAGTCATTTAAAATTCATTTCTCAATTTGAAAAATGAGGAATTGTGATTTGTATCTGTCTCAAGATATGAGAAGATAAGATATTTGAAATTATCATTTGCATGCACAATTTCTAAAACCATTATTCTTTCCTTTCAGAATGACTTCGGGGGCCACAGAAGTCTGGTGAATAAATGGACAACATTCCTCAAAGCTCGTCTCATTTGTTCAGTGCCAGGTCCAAATGGCATTGACACTCATTTTGATGAATTGCGTAAGTAGCTGATGATGTCACATAGAGAATATTCAAACCTTGCCATTACCTTCAAAAATGCAACTTTCTCCAATTTTGTTTTAAAACAGAGGATGTATTCCTAATGAATTCTAAAGATCCTAAAAATCCAATTGTATATGGAGTGTTTACAACTTCCAGGTAAATAACACTTTGCTCTCTTATTATCATAGAAAATTCATGTCCTTTAGATGCTTTCCAAGTGTCCATAATTTGTGAAAATATTTTTGAAAGAACAGCGTCGGCTAAACCTTTGAGCTCTTGTGCATTCTTGGGTGCCTGAAATAAGTCATGACCTAAATCATTTTTTACATAAATTTTAGCAGAGAATTCACTACTATAAATTTAATGATGAAAAATGTATGTCATGCCCTATGTATAGCTTTGACTTTAAAAATTTGAGTGAAATGTAAAATATTATAAACATAGAACTCTGAGTTTTGTTAAAAGTTTGTAGTGATATAAACTAAGGGTGAAAAATCTTTTTCCCTCCCCTCTCCTCCCCGCTCTTCCTCTCTCACCCTCCCTCTCTCCTCCTTCTTCCCCCTCTCCCCCACTCCTCCTTTCGTCATTCCCCATATGCCTCAAAGCTCTTGCTGTCAATCAAACAGTAATTATTTCCTGACTATTACATGCAGCATAAAGTTTACATTACCTGGAATTGCTAAAAGAAACATATATTTAAATGCATATAAAGAGGGATATGCATTTGGATATGTATAAATGTTTAATAAAAGAAAAATAATTTAAAATCAAAAGTCAGGAAAAGTGCTACAAGGGACTGTGATAGCATAAAGAAAGATTAACTACAATGTCCAAACACTGATTTTTTTCTGTAAATATTAAAGCCATTACAAATTGATTGGACAATTTTGCTTAATTTTTTAAATAAATAACATGTAAAAATTAGGAAAACTATATTAGTAAAACCAGATGCAATTTCCCATACCTAAATATTTCTCCCCTTTGGTATAAAAACAGAATGACCACTAAAGAATGTGGGAGGCTTGGGCTTCCCTGGTGGCGCAGTGGTTGAGAGTCCGCCTGCCGATGCAGGGGGACACGATGCAGGGGACACAGGTTCGTGTCCCAGTCCGGGAAGATCCCACATGCCGCAGAGTGGCTGGGCCCGTGAGCCGTGGCCGCTGAGCCTGCGCGTCCGGAGCCTGTGCTCCACAACGGGAGAGGCCACGGCACTGAGAGGCCTGCGTACCGCACACACACACACACACACAAAACAAAAAAAGTGGGAGGCTCAAATTAAACAAATATTAATCCATTTCTTCTGCTTCCTCATTGCTTAGTACAGTAGTTTTCAGTCTTATGCTTGTGTCAGAATCGCCCAAAGAGCCTGTTAAAATACAGATGCTAGGCCCCGCCGTCAGAGTCTCTGATTCAGTAGGAAGGGGTAGGGCCTAAGAACGCGTTTCTAACAAATTCCCTGGTGATGCCTATGCTGTTGGTTTAGGAACCACACTTTGAGAATCACTGGCTTAGTGGGTAAAATAATTTCACCTGTCTGCTTCGGCGAGATTGATGTCATATATGAGTTAGTCTTAACAGCTGTAAATCCTAAAAAGATCTTTCCATGATGATGGATTCCATCAATAGATAAGCAAAGTGTATAACAATGAAAAAGGGACACATAAACATTACAAACTACTATGATGTATCAAATATGCATTAATTTGCTACTTATTCCATTATGAAAATATTGTTGTTAAATTCTGTAAGTATTTACTGAAATTTACTGTATGTCAAGTACCATGCGATATGTAATTTATGTTACAGAAAAGAAGCCAAGCATGGTTCCTTCCCTCATGAAGCTTGCACTCTACCAGACATTGTCTAGATGCAGCAGTTTTCAATAATAAACTCTTATTACACGTTTTTCATTTGGTCTAATTTTTATGTAATTTTCTGTGGGTAGAGATTGAATAAAAGGTATGCATTCCATATTTTTAATGTGCACAACTGTTTTATATCTTTGTATAAATAAATCCCTCAAGCTGTATTTATATAAGCAAAATAAAATGGGAAATTGTGGCAGCTCATGGTAAACTTCCAATTTGCTTCAATTACCTGACTTTTTTTGTCGAACAAAATGTTGAGGATAATTGCTATAATACTCCACTTTTGCTAGGGTGTAATAGCTAGTAACTTAAAATGATTTTCTGTGTTGGAGAGAGATGATTTTAAATGCCTTCACACAAATGGAGCTCTGTTACTTGATCAAATACTTTTGTTGGTTTGGGAGTTAAAAATTATAATATAACACATTGACTATTCATCTTCTGCACCAGTTTCAGTTTATAAAATGTGTTCTTAAACATTCTTTCTTGTCTAAACATTTCCTGGTTTCAGCAATGATGCTTAAGTCTTAACATAATGCCATAAGTTTATATTTTTATTTTATCTGATATCAGAATTAATCATTACCTTTTAGATTTTGTATATATGTTTTCCCTATCAATGTTTACATATGATATGAATGTATATTTTATATCGTACATTGTCTATTTATGAAATGAATATGTATATGTTCTATGAGTTCTAAAGATGTTTTCATCCATACCTTCGAATTTTGAGCAATCATAATTTTGCTTTCTTGTGTATTATTAAAATATATATAAACATGTGACTTAAAAAATCCCAAACACTATTTGAGAATTTATGTTCAAGTATTGATAATTGCTATCTGAAATTTAAAAACTCAGTATAAATAGCTCTGTCGTTGTGTAAAGATGAAAGTCTCTTTTTGTTCTGTCTGTCTTTTTTAGTAACATCTTCAAGGGGTCAGCCGTGTGCATGTATAGCATGAGTGATGTGAGAAGGGTGTTCCTGGGTCCATATGCTCACAGGGATGGTCCCAACTACCAGTGGGTGCCTTATCAAGGAAGAGTCCCCTACCCACGACCAGGAACTGTAAGTGGCTTAGGTGTTTAAGATAGGAAATGAATAAATTTATGCTGAAGGTTAAAAAAAAAGCAGCTACATACATATTAAATATAGATAATGTAAAAGAAAAATTCCAAGACTATAAATGAAAGAAAGGCAAGGATTTTTCTCTGATGACCATGAAATTCCACATTTAAAGACATGTTCTTCACAGGCATCAATGCTTAAGTTCAACACTTACCAGTGGTTAATACCAATAATTTATGAGAAATAGAAACTGAGCAGGTAGCCTTATTTATCTTCTTTTCTGAAAGAGATACAGTAAAAATGGCTTTCACGGAGAGTTGAAACAATTAGGATACACATAGACTTGCTCTCTCTGATTGTGGCAAAGCCTCAAGAATTGCACATTAAATAGGAGGAAACAAATTTAAATCAATATTATCTTCCTATGGAAGTGGGACACATCTCTCAAATAGGTAAAGAAGATATGCAATGAAGAAACAAACAGAAACCTCATGGAAAGGGCCTAGGTGTTTTAATAGATGCTATCTACTATCGCTGACCTCTCTCCTTCCAGCAGTGTTGTGCACATTCAGGCTTATAAAAAGGTGGACAGAGCTCAAAATAAAATCAGCTTTAAGTCTGCAATTT
The DNA here is from genome assembly GCF_000442215.2 of Lipotes vexillifer. Taxonomy (NCBI): domain Eukaryota; kingdom Metazoa; phylum Chordata; class Mammalia; order Artiodactyla; family Lipotidae; genus Lipotes; species Lipotes vexillifer. Next base: position 181,771 of record NW_006790467.1, on the reverse strand, counting down.
AAAGTAGGAAGAGGGCTTCCCTGGTGGCGCAGTGGTTGAGAGTCCGCCTGCCGATGCAGGGAACGCAGGTTCATTCCCCCGTCCAGGAAGATCCCACATGCCGCGGAGCAGCTGGGCCCGTGAGCCATGGCCGCTGAGCCTGCGCGTCCGGAGCCTGTGCCCCGCAACGGGAGAGGCCACAGCAGTGAGAGGCCGACGTAACACACACAAAAATAAATAAATAAATAAATAAATAAATAAAGTAGGGAGAAAAAAAGAAAAGACTGATACAGTAGAAAGTGAGTGAATATGACAGCAGATGTTCTAGAATATGTGGATGGAACCATCCAGTGCAACACTTACTAACCCTAAGAATTTTTTTTTAACATCTTTTTTGAAGTATAATTGCTTTACAATGGTGTGTTAGCATACAGCATTTGTTTTTCTCTTTCTGACTTACTTTACTCTGTGTGACAGACTCTACGTCTGTCCACCTCACTACAAATAACTCAATTTCTTTTTATGGCTGAGTAATATTCCATTGTATATATGTGCCACATCTTGTTTATCCATTCATCTGTCGATGGACACTTAGGTTGCTTCCATGTCCTGGCTATTGTAAATAGAGCTGCAATGAACATTGTGGTACATGACTCTTTTTGAATTATGGTTTTCTCAGAGTATATGCCCAGTAGTGGGATTGCTGGGCCCCATGGTAGTTCTATTTGTAGTTTTTTAAGGAACCTCCATACTGTTCTCCATAGTGGCTGTATCAATTTACATTCCCACCAGCAGTGCAGGAGGGTTCCCTTTTCTCCACACACTCTCCAGCATTTATTGTTTGTAGATTTTTTGATGATGGCCATTCTGACTGGTGTGAGGTGATACCTCATTGTAGTTTTGATTTGCATTTCTCTAATGCTTAATGATGTTGAGCATCCTTTCATGTGTTTGTTGGCAATCTGTATATCTTAGTTGGAGAAATGTCTATTTAGGTCTTCTGCCCATTTTTGGATTGGGTTGTTTTTTTTTTTGATATTGAGCTGCATGAGCTGCTTTTAAATTTTGGAGATTAACCCTTTGTCCATTGCTTCATTTGCAAATATTTTCTCCCATTCTGAGTGTTGTCTTTTTGTGTTGGTTATGGTTTCCTTTGCTGTACAAAAGCTTTTAAGTTTCATTAGGTCCCGTTTGTTTATTTTCGTTATTTCCATTTCTCTAGAAGGTGATAACCCTAAGAATCTTTAAGGAAATAATTTCATATGATGAAAAAACTTGTTCTTTAAGTTTAACCATTATTTTAATTTCATGTCAGTTTTTTTGTTAAATTCAAGTAAATGATGTTTTTAGATGAGTTTATTAGGCATAGGATGTTTTTAATCTTCTTTATTTTCTGTAAATTTTTTGCTAAACTTATTTATGAGCATTTCATAAAGATTACTTCTAGCTGATGGAGCTTGTAGGTAAAAAACCTAAATAGGCTTTCAGAAGGAAAAATGAACAAGGTAGACTATCCATTGATTATAAGAAGCCCGTTTTAACAGATTTATGCATACATACATATTTATATGTATGTGTGTGTGTGTGTGTGTGTGTGTGTGTGTGTGTATATAGATATATATATATATAGATATATATAATAGTATATACAGTAGCCCAATAATTGTTCCCATTTCACAGATGAAGACTCTGAGGCAAAGAGAGGAGCCAAGATTGATTCCAGGCAGTTTGATTCTAGAGCCTGAATTCTCACCCACTGTTCATAGAGAGTTGTTATGACATGGTCCATTAAGTCAGCAGTGTGAACCAAGTGCTGGAGGCAGAAGACAGAAAGCACTGCCTAAGCTAGGAATTAGGGAGGGGCTGCCAAGAGGAGGCAACACCTTGCTCCATGAATAAAATTCCCTTAGATCAATCCATTAATCCCAAAAGGGGGCAGCTGAGAATATGTCATTCCATAACACTACTGGAGAAAAACATATTAAGAGGCCTTCAAGCAGTGTGTCAATAGAAGGGCATTTTCTTTATTTTTAAAGAAAAACCTACAGCTTAAGTAATACTAAATACAAAAATAAAAGTAAGGCAAGAAAGTGAGACAAATAGATAAAAATCTAAAATAAGTCTTTATTTTCAATCATTTCTAAATTTTTTCAAGTAGTTTTTAAATGGTAGAAAAGCAAATAAATTAATGTTACAAAATATGTCTTATCATTTCTTCTAGGAGTTTATACAGCTATTTGATATTTCTATAACATTAAATAATTTTTTAATTTACTTAAATAAAAAGTAATTCCCTAAATCCCTTAACTGTTATATTAGTGTATTATTGTGTGTATATCTGTATACTACATACATATATATTCATAAAGAGATACTCGTCCCATTTCAAAATAGCTTTATTTCATTTCTCATGAATTATTAATGATCTGTGTTAAGGTAATGGCAGAGACAGTTGATTTCTCCTTCTAAGCCTCTTGTTAGATCAAGAACCACTCAACTACATTTCAGCTCTCAAACTCTTACATTAAATGGCAGAAATTAGTTCAGTGTAAGACAAAAAGTAAGAGAGTGGAGATACTGTACTCTGAATGCTTGCACCACATAATTAAATGCAGTGAAAAGAGACAATACAATCTGAATTTTCTTGTTTTTGTTTTATTGCCTTAAGTGGAGCATTTAAATCCAGAGGTGATATTATGACAGTGTACAGCACAGCATCCTGTCTGGCTCTCCCTATGGCCATCATCTGTTCTGCTTGGTCCATTCTGATTGGTCAGTTTCTGTGCCATGCAAGTTTTTAAACACCTTGAATAACACATCTCCTTATCCCTAGAATTACTGTAATTATTAAAGAAATAATACTTTTAGTCCTTTTTATGGTACTTTTTCAGGGTTATGTTAAAAATAAAGCAATAAAGAATAGTTTATATTGTCTTTTAGTTTGAAGAGAGCATTTATATTTTAGCATAATACCATAGGGAAAAATGAAATGCATTCAAGAAAATTTTTGATTTTCTCTAATCTAATGATTAATAGCATTTAGTTATAACATATTCCACTCATTATTTCAAATACTTCATTTAAACATAAAGTATATGGTGTTGTCACTAATAGAGGCATCAGACTTCTCCTGTACACTGAATTCATTAGATGCATTTGCAGTTTTTGGTAAGAAATGATGACATCCCATCGAGACTTAAAATATGTTTAGAAAATGTATATTATATATTGCATCTACTAATTTAAGTAAAATTATTATTTTTTTAGTTTAACAGTTACTTTAAAAATTACAGATTTAGATTCCTGGTTCATTGAGGCCATATATTATATAAATTATAATCCTATTCATTATATTTTAATCAAAAGATAATATTTTCTTTATCTTAATAGTGTCCCAGTAAAACATTTGGTGGATTTGAGTCTACAAAAGACCTTCCTGATGATGTTATAACATTTGCCAGAAGTCATCCAGCCATGTACAATCCAGTGTTTCCTATTAATAACCGGCCGATAATGATCAAAACAGATGTAAATTACCAGTTTACACAAATTGTAGTAGATCGAGTGGATGCAGAAGATGGCCAGTATGATGTCATGTTTATTGGAACAGGTAAATGTTTTAACTTCAGCTCTAAATGTTCTTCCAGAACATTGCATCTAACTAATTAAGTATACTAAGAACTAAAGGAAGACTTTTTAGTCACTCTCAAGATATAGTTAACCTCTAATAAATGACTAAAAAACCTGAACATTCTCCCATTCCAATGTGTTATTTTTTCAGGCAAGTTGACATATATTTATTAATTTAAATTAAATTTCCTTTTCAGTCAAAAGTTGATAAATGTAATCAGGTAAAGCTATTGATCAGGTGAACAATCAGTGTCTATAATTGAATCATAACTCTTTTCTGAACAGTGGCTTTTCAGGACAAAAATGTATTGCTCAAATCCCAAGACAGTCAATAAAAGTTCTAGATATATTGATGCAAAATCATCTGAACTTTAAAATTATCATAGAGTGCAAATCTTCCAGAAAATAAATTTTGGCAACAAAATTTGTTTAGTGTTTTTACCATACAATGAGAAGGAAAACAAAGCAAAATAAAACTTCATCAGAAAACCAACAGAGTGGACCTAAGGAATCGTCAGATACATTTTAGATCCATTTCTATAGACATTTAATGACGTATTTTTACGAATTCCATGATTAGAAACAAACATTTTATAGGTTTATTTTCAGGATGAATTCTATTGCTATTATGACATATTATTTCATTTTTACCCTACTCTCTTTAATAATACTATTTTAAAAGCACCAGTTACAAATCTGAAACTTGCTACTTAGGGTCAGATTCCAAGGTAATAAATTCCTAGTCTCCATTAATGTTGTTAACTGAAATAAATCAATAGGAAACAGAGTGAGTGCTCCACTGAAACCTGTATAATAACATTTATTTTCCCTTGGTGAGAACAGAGAAAGAAATTGCATTAAGTACAGTAAGGGGAATGGCAGCTGCACAGTAAGTGCTTTAAAGACTTAAAGTTTTATAACAAAATTGTGAAATACTTAAGTTATCAAGTGTAAGTGTCAGGTTCTGAGCAATACATTACAGTCTGCTTTTATGAGTGAGAAAGTTTCTCTATCAAATAAAAGAATCCCAGGGAGACCTGGAGTTCAATAAAAGTCAATGAATTGCAAGTATCAACTTCTGGTTATAAATATCTTGAGAAATTATAAGATGATAGGATTTCTCTTCAATAAATATTAGTTTATCACTAATGTCAAATTATAATTAGATCTCTCTACAGAGTAATTAAACTTGTTCAGTAATGTCACACTTACCTTTTTCTTCACCTCCGGCCTAAACATGTTAAGTCCCCCACTCATTGTCAGTGCAACAAAAGCTTGCTTCCGGCTATTTGACCAAAGAAACCTAATCATGAATTTTCAGTTCTTCTTGGACGCAAGCCGTCTTTAAAGGAACCAATTTCATGAGCACTGTTGAATGTCTGATGATGTGGATGGCTATGGGTCAGCACAGAACAGGGTCATCTGTCAACAAAGTAAATTGATTACAGTAATTTTATCTTTTAAGTAAGTTACACATTGATCCTAGTTGAGTAATCTGATTCAATTTGTGTGGAATTGTTTGAAATACTACTCAGTAAAACTTGATCTGGAACACAGATAAAGTTATTTTGGGGTATTAGAGACTGATCAGAGGCACTGAGTATATTAACCTAATTTACCTTTAATCTTTGGTGTTATGAGTAGTCTAAGGTCCTGTAAACAGAAGGATCTGCTTAAAAGAGGGATTTTTTTTTTTTTTTTTTTTTTCCACTTTACAAGGGATACACTAGCAACCTTTCTTGGTCTCATATAGCACATCGTATTGATCCCTGAAAATGGTTATCTGTCGTATGAATACATAGAATTATTTTTGTGGTGTAACTTTACTGGTAAGATTTTCTTCTCGAATAATTAGATTGTTGAATTTGATTAAAATGAGCCAATTGAAGATAAAAATAATTGATCAACTGATCAGAAATGGTATGTTGAAGAGTCAAATTTTTGAATTTAATAAATCCCTGTTCTTTATTCTATCAAGAATAGGAACCCATCTGTAAATACTGGAAAATAGTAGCTTCTTAACCCAACTTAGAGTAAAAGTGCCAGCTCTTATCATTAAAACAATTTGTCTCTTTTAACAATGAATCAACAGTGCTTTAAATCTCTATAAAATGTATTTATTTTAACAGTTTTCATTATTTATGGTTCTGAATTTAAAAATTTTTTAGTACTCTGAAGTTGATTGAACAGCATGTTAATTAAACCAATTTGCTAACCAAAATTGATTAGCCAGTTGTTGAAAAACCACTGTAATAAGTAATCCAGGGTGTTTACTTTGAGAAATCAGATTATTGTCATTTATCAGGTAATGGTCATTGAGCTGTTGTTAGGGGCCTCTAACTACTAAAGTCTTCCTCGTGGGAAGAAGATGAGCAGCCAGGCTCTGAGGCTCTAACTACTTTTGTTGCTTGACAACATTCCTTCCATTTTGCTTATAGATTAAGTATTCATAGTAGTTCCTGGTTGCATAACAAAAATGGGAAAAACCTGTAATGTCAAGCTGGTAATTTTTTTCTTTTTTTTCTTTTCTTATAGAATGAAAGATTCTTTAAATTCTATAGTGCTTTACAATTTTCAAAAGTTTCACACAGATGATTTCATATAACCCCATAATAACCCTTTTCCCCCCCCACCCCTATATTGCCCCTCCCCCTTCTGCCTCCCCACTGGTAACCACTCATTTTGTTCTCTGTATCTGTGAGTCAGCTTCTTTTTTTGTTATAGTCACTAATTTGTTGACTTTTTAGATTCCATGTATAACAGATATCGTACAGTGTTTGTATTTCTGTCTGACTTATTTTACTTAATATAATGCCCTCCAAGTCCACCCAAGTTGCTATAAATGGCAACGTTTTTTTTTATGGCTGAGTAGTAGTCCATTGTATATACATATACCACATCTTCTTTATCTGTTCATCTGTTGATAGCAATTGTAAATAGTGCTGCTAGGAACATTGGAGTACATGTATCTTTTTGAATTAGTGTTTTGGGTTTGTTTTGTTTTGTTGGGTTTTTTTGGCTATATACCCTGGAGTGAAATTCCTGGGTCATATGCTAGTTCTATTTTTAGTTTTTTTGAGAAACCTCAACACTGTTAAACTGGTATTATTTTTAGTTTAGTTTTGTTTTGTTTTTGAGACACCTGATAGTTGAGATTAAAAATACAAATAATCCAACCTAGTGACTATTATATATATATATATTTTTTTAATTACACAGGTTTAGGATAAAATCATCTCCAAAGCATCAGATATTTCTAAAAATTCAACTATTTTTATTCCATAGCTATGTTTATACTTTATCTAGTTTCATGAAATATTACTAATGCTGTAACAATAAAATAAATTTTAAAATGCTGACGTCAAAATGTTCTTTCTGGTCAAATACTGATTTCATTCATTAACACTAAACTCTGTTCAGATCTATTTAAATTGTGGTCTTCTCCACTTTCTTTCAAAGATGTTGGAACCGTTCTTAAAGTAGTTTCAATTCCTAAGGAGACTTGGCATGATTTAGAAGAAGTTCTGCTGGAAGAAATGACAGTTTTTCGGGTGAGTGCTGCTTAATTTCAAGTGTCAACAAGTTCCCCTGTATGTCTTTTCCCCAGGACAGCTGCACAGTGAACTTGGTATGGACAAGCAGTCTAGCATACCCTTCTAATTAGCTTGTCAATTAGAAAGCCAGACACTAGTCAAAATAAACCTTGAAACTTTCAATGCTAGTTAAATCAAAAAGTGTAAAGAAATATATCCTTGGCTCATATTTCGTTTTCTCAATGATAAATTATATGATTTACATTTTATATTATTTATGTAAGTTACCTCAATGAACAAACCCTGTGTGCCTCCTACCCTCCAAATCCCCTCTTTCACACTCAGTGGTATAACTGGGATGATAGGTAACTTCCATGAATGTATTAAAGGAAATATATTCAGAATGATAACAGAATGAAGACATTTCAATAATTTTTTAGCTTATTTGTGAATTGTTCTATCATATTTTCCTAAAGAAATCACTTGTTAGCAAAAAAAAGTTTCTGAGGTTTTTATATCACTTGTGGAAAATCTGTTATGAATTCCTAGTCTACACAATTAAGAAGAGTACAGATAGTTGTCCTTTTGTCCTGAATCACTGATGGCCCAAGTAGGTTTATATAGGATTGGGGGTAGAGGCAGCAGTATATGGATTGAAGTGAGGGAGGAAAACTGAAGTAATGTAGCATACACCACATTTCTTTTAGAAAGCCAGCTAGGAGGAAGAGTTTGAATTGAAGCACACCTTGATATAAATCATTTATGAAATATGACAGAGAAATAGATGCCTATCAAAGGTGTTATTTCAGTTTTTGATAAAAAAAAGAAGGCAAAAATCTGAGACATTTATAACTGCAAAATAAACTAGAATTAGAAGAATTTCATGGATAGAAAATGAGAAAATATTGGATCTAGTCTCACAACTTAACATTATCTCATTTAGTCTCCAGAAATCTCACTTTATCTATAAAATGAAGTGGATGGATTAAAGTTTTCAGTTGATTAAATATTTTGATTGTAAGGAAAGTCTTCCCAAGACTTCTTTTAGCCCCATACTTCTAGACCAGTTTATTAACACAATAGAGCTCTAGCTCACTCTTCACTAATACTTTGAAGAGAAAATAAAGTAAAATATGGCAAGCTTTTAGTATATATATTGATTCAAATAAAGTCATGATTAGCTTTGAAACAGATAACTGGTACATCATGACACAGACATCTTGTAATAACTAAACAGTGTTCTAATGGGAAGGGCTTAGGTTCTTCAGTCATAGCTAGCTACATGGCAGTTCTGTTTGGAACCCATACAGTCCCTCTTAGCTTCCCTAGCAGGAAAAATAATACCTACCTCACAAGGAAGCTAGAAGAATTAGAGACACTATATGTAGAACATCCAGGACAGTGCCAGCTCCTGTGCTCAGAATCTTACTGTTGATATAATTTTACTTGTTTTAGTTTGTCTACACTGAATATAAGCCACATTCTCAGTAGCCTTCTCTACTAATCCTTGGTTTAAGTCTTAGAATAACACAATCATCGTAATTCTAGTATGATTTTTAAAATCAGGCACTTGGACCTTACTTTGTCTGGTATAGAATGATGACTAATCCCTATCTTTCACCAAGTCCCATTTCATTATTTACGCATTGATACTTTATCCTACAAATTCAAAAATACAATTATGCAAATAGACTGTGTCAGTAATACAGAGCCCATCTAGATTTAGCAAACAAATTATGGGCACTGAGGGGCAGATACATATATTGCTGTCTTGTGTCCATTGTTGTGTCTCCAGAGCCTGAAGTGTGTTTTCAACCTACATTTATTAAATGAATAAAGGAATCAGTATTTATGCAAAAATGAAAAATGAGAAATTAAAGAGTTTAAGGTCTTCTTAGGAAGACCCCACTTAAAGTGAGGTGCCAGAGTATGAGGAAGATAAACCGAGAACAGCAAAAAGTTATCCTGCTGATTATATCCCGTATTATTCTAGTAGAAAAAAATTTTTACCAATTCTGTATTTTTGGAAACCTATATTACCACCACTGTAGCAAATGAAGTTGCAGGAGTACTAAAATATTGTTAACTTTAGAATTTCTTAACTATTTCCAGAATCTTTTACTTTTGAATTTGTCATGTTTCCTTTGCATATTCCCCTTCAGTTATAGTACATGATTATAACAAGTTCCATTTACTAATTCAACTGTAAACAAACATGTCTACCATGGTCCTGGCACAATGCTAAGTTCTGGTAATTCTGGTGAAGTTCTGAACACTATAAACATGGTCCCTGACCTTATGTAGCTTAGAGACTCTTCCAAGTACTTAATTTATTATCTTTTAGTACAATTAAGTTTTATCTTGTAGAATTGTACGATTATGTCATGCCATTTTAAAAAATAAGGTTCTTTTTATCTATTATTTAATTATTTTCCAGGATTTTATGAATCAGAATATGTATAATTTTGCAGTAATACTGTGTTCTAGCTAATTTTCATTCCCTACATCTCTGGGATTTTAAGTTTACGTTTCACATCTTATCTATGTTTTTTAATAGTAAATCAAATTTTAGTTTAAAAATATTACTTTAAGCTGACCTATTAAATGACTTTTAACAAAATCTTGAGAGGTTGGAAGCCAACCCAAATATTTAATGTCTATTAGATTTTGTTAGTGTTTTGCAGTTTCCAGAGACATACACAGCCGAATTACACCTATGAAAACTATTGGATGACCTTTTTGTGGTTTTTTAAGTTGTCATGAGAGAGGTTCTTTATTCAGTTTTTAACAATTAGGTATAAATATGTAATATTGTGCTTTCATGGAAATGATTGTTTATGAGTTTATAATTTTGTTAAAAGATTGTTTGCAGCGTGGGACACATCTTCCAGAGATAAATGTTCCATTTTTCTTCCATATTCTGTTTTATGCATTGTTGTCATTATTATTTCTTTGGCACCCAAGTAGACAAAACGTATTTGGGCAGAGTTTAGAGAAATATTTTCTTTCAACATTCTATTCTATCAGGCAAAGTTCATACATATATTGTGGTCTAGCAATTGGAATATTTCACTGTCAAACTTTGTTTAATTTTGCAGAAGGAGGGCAAAAAACACATTAAAGCAATTTCTGTATACACTGAAACAAGCAGAGAAATGTTACAGTTTCTGTATTTTTATTTGAGCCTTTCAAGTCATTCCATTTAACATAAAATAAAATTTAAAAGGGTTAATTTGAGCACTGTGGTAGTTTGACAAGTTAAATAGACAAGGAACAGATTTAGGGTCCTGGTGGTATCTGATACTCTTGGATTTTAAAAAGAAAGACATTTAATGTCAACCAACCAGTTAATTTTACCATAATATCATCTCCAGGAGACCATGTTCATTATGTGTCTTTGCTAGACTGAATAACCAAACCTCATATAAAATCCAGAATTAAAGCCAGTACTATGTCCATTGCCATCTTGAGGTTGGTTTTAGGAAAATACCCTGGCTAATCACAGAACATTCCAGTGGTTCCAGTTACATCTAAGATACTTTTTTTCTGGGTGAAATCAAATCCCAATAAGAGTATAGAAAGAAAAATATTCCTCAGTAATAAAACTTCCATTTTAGAGTAAAATTTTTGTAGGTAACAAGATGTGAGATAAAATTGGCCTTGGTATAGGACTCTAGAAATGACTTTAAATAGCCATTATGTATTCAAAATGGTATCAAAGTACTAAGACACAAACCTGATTCCAAATACTACTTGTAACCATAAATTGGTGTTTGAATCTCATTTACTATGTGATTCCAAACAAGTTGGTTAAAGTCAGTTGAGCCTCCACTTCTTCATTTCATAATTTTTTTTTTTTAATGAAGATTACTGGTAAATTGTAGCTATTGTTAACTAGTTATACAAATGAAAATCTCATTTAAAATAAATGCTTGAAAATTCTGCACCTATACCTTGTTAAAAAAATATTCAAAAGGTATGAAAACCAGATGTATGCTGATTTTTACTTTACTCACATTGAGACTTTTTTCTTTCCAGTCCAAAGAGGGTTTTACTTTTGAGACAGTGGGGTGTTCAAGTCGCAATGCATTTAGTACAGTGGGTTTTATTTATAGTCCTATTGACTGCAAAGGATTGCAAGGCAGTTACATTGATAACGCATGCATTTTAAACCCAATTTATGCAATATTCCATGAACAGCTGAGCAAATAAATGAAAGAGTTTAATTTTCATTCAGATGTAAATCATAATTGATGCTTTCCAAAACCTAGTCTATTAACTCATTCTAAAGGAGCATCAGCATGCGTGGCATCCAGGGAGCTCTGTCAGATTCTCCTGGGATCAGCAGGTTGAAAAGCTCTGCAAGTGTGCAAGTTTAATAAGTACTAGATTAAAATATCTGAAAAAAATATATAGCAAATTAGAGTCATAGAAAATCTTGAAAAGATGCTAAGTTTTTAATTTCATTTTTACTTGAACTCCAATTAAATTTGCACTTGAAACCAGTTTCATGAAAATGCTTATGAAGCTACATCTGTTTTAAATGAAAGTTATATTCATCACCAACTAGGGCTCAGAAAAAAATATAGCTTATTTAAATGGATGTCATCTTAATATATTGTCTATTAAAATTCAACCGCAGGCAGCATATAGCACATCCTATTCCAAGCAGTTATTACTTTCCTGGTCTAAAAAATAAGTAAGTTTCTTTTAATTAAGAGATTCTAGAATCTTAATTAAAGAAAATTAAAATTATAATATGGCACAATGGAGTTTCTTGTGTATTGGGGTTTGTTTTGTTTTACAATTTATGTATGAAGTGATCATTTCCACCTACCTTACAGACATATAATTTTTTGTATTGTCAATGAATGTGAAATGTCTGAAAATTCACCAGCTTCACTTTTATATAGTTTCACTGAAGTTTTTAAAAGAACTGAGACATAGCTAACTTTCATTTTAATTATACTAGCTGTTGATTCTCTAAGAAGTACTTTCCTTGTAACTTGGCTATAAAATTTATTTCATGAAAGTCCCTATGAAGTTAGCTGCTTACATAACCACATGACCACTTTTCCTGTGAAACTCTTGGAATGGAAGAAGCTGTTATGGAATATTTTCCTGACTCTCTCAAATTCTTTGTTTGGGTTCACTTATTTCAATATTATGTAAACCTAAATACAGTAGTCAATTTTATCTTTTAAAACTAAAAATGTATGATGAATTGGCCCCTTGATTTTTGTGATTTGATGCTACTAAATTCCAAAGATCTTATTTCTGTATAGAGAAAATTGGTAGATATTTCTTTCATCATAGTTGTCTTTATGATTGACAGTTCCTATAGAAAATTATTTTTCATATCATTAAACTCTGAAAATGGGAAATTATGGGAAATCTCTAACTTATCCCATCACATTAATTTACATTCTAAATCATTTGTCTCATTTGTGTCTCAGGCAGGTTGTCTTAAATTTGTTAACAAAATTCTGTGCTCAGCTTAGATGTCAGGGTTCAAAGTGGAAATTTGCAATTCTGCAGTACTCAGGGGGTAATTAAAGCCACAAGAGTGGGTAAGCCCACCAGGAACATAATTTGGCATCCAAAGAAGAGTGGAAAGGAGTCGGCAAGGCAAATATATGAGGAATGGCTTGAGATAGAAAAGACTGAAAAAGGCTAAGAATAGTCAGTAAAGAGTTTCAAGGCATAATGAAGTCTAAAGGAGGAAGCAGTCAAGAAGAAATGACTGGTCAATAGTGCCATATCAAACAAGAAGTCCAGCAATAATAATAGACTGAAAGCTTCCATTCAGCATCAGTGATTTCTCTTTCTGAGAATCAGGCCACCTCTCTAGAGTAAGGGCTAGACTCAGTGCGCTAAGGGATGAATGGCACTGAATGGGACATGAAGAAGTAAAGATGGTGAGTATAGAATATTCAGATTATTTTCAAAGAAATTACAGCTAACTTTAAAGGATTAAGGAAAAACTTCTTTTAAAGGATGGCCTCCTTTATCTCATATACAAATTCAGTTGAAGGAACAGAGTATAATGGGGAGAGTAAAAGAGATAGGAGAGAAGGGGGAAAATTGGTGGGGAATTCATTTATTCATTCATTCACTCATTCATTTTTTAACAAATATTTATTGACAACTTGCGAATTACACTTAACCTTTGAACAACTTGGGGGTTAGGTGCACCAACCCTCCAGGCAGGGGAGAATCTGAGTATAACTTTACAGTTGGCCCCCCATATGTGTGGTTTTGCATCCATGGATTCATCCAGCGCTGATGGTGTAGTACTATAATACTATAATTGTAAATACTATAGTATTTACAATTGAAAAAAATCCACGTCTAAGTGGACCCACAAAGTTCAAACCCCTTTTGTTCAAGGGTCAACTGTAAGAGCAACAATCCCAGGTATGTGGCAGTGCACGAAACAGCCCAAAATCCCAGGCCTAAATTAGTGTGTCGGGCGGTAGAGGGGTGGGGAGGGCTGGGGCCAGGGGAAGATAAACAATTAAGAAAACATATGAGAGATTGGTTCAAGATGATGGAGTAGAAGGGCGTGCTCTCACTCCCTCTTGCAAGAGCACCAGAATCACAACTAACTGCTGAAAAATCATCGACAGGAAGACACTGGACCTCACCAAAACAGATACCCCACATCCAAAGACAAAGGAGAAGCCACAATGAGATGGTATGAGGGATGCAATCACAATAAAATCAAAGCCCATAACTGCTGGGTGGGTGACTCACAAACTGGAGAACACTTATATCACAGAAGTCCACACACAGGAGTGAAGGTTCTGAGCCCCAAGTCAGGCTTCCCAACCTGGGGGTCGGGCAGTGGGAGGAGGAATTCCTAGAGAATCAGGCTTTGAAGGCTAGCAGGATTTCATTGCAGGACTCTGACAGTATTGGGGAAAACAGAGACTCTACTCTTTGAGAGCACACACAAAGTAGTGTGTGCATCGGGACACAGGGGAAGGAGCAGTGACCCCATAGGAAACTGAACCAGATCTACCTGCTAGTGTTGGAGGGTCTCCTTGCAGAGGTGGGGGTGGGGGGCTGTGGCTCACCGTGGTGACAAGGGCACTGGCAGCACAAGTTCTGGGAAGTACTCCTTGGCATGAGCCCTCCCAGAGTCCCCCATTAGCCCCAGCAAAGAGCCTGGGTAGGCTCCAGTGTTGGGTCACCTCAGGCCAAACAACCAACAGGGAGGGAACCCAGCCCCATCCATCAGCAGTCAAGAGGATTAAAGTTTTACTGAGCTCTGCCCACCAAAGCAACAGCCAGCTCTACCCACCACCAGTCCCTCCCATCAGGAAATTTTCACAAGCCTCTTAGATAGCCTCATGCACCAGAGGGCAGACAGCAGAAGCAAGGAGAACTACAATACTGCAGCCTGTGGAACAAAAACCACATTCACAGAAAGATACACAAGATGAAAAGGCAGAGGGCTATGCACCAGATGAAGGAACAAGATAAAACCCCAGAGAAACAACTAAATGAAGTGTAGACAGGAAACCTTCCAGAAAAAGAATTCAGAATAGTGATAGTGAAGATGATCCAGGACCCTGGAAAAAGAATGGAGGCAAAGATCGGGAAGATGCAAGAAATGTTTAACAAAGACCTAGAAGAATTAAAGAAAAAACAGATGAAGAATACAATAACTGAAATGAAAAATACACTAGAAGGAATCAACAGCAGAATGACTGAGGCAGAAGAACGGATAAGTGACCTGGAAGACAGAATGTTGGGATTCACTGCTGCAGAACAGAATAAAGAAAAAAGAATGAAAAGAAATGAAAACAGCCTAAGAGACCTCTGACACAACATTAAATGCAACAACATTCACATTATAGGGATCCCAGAAGGAGAAGAGAGAGAGAAAGTACCCGAGGAAATATTTGGAGAGATTATAGTCGAAAACTTCCCTAACATGGGAAAGGAAATAGCCACCCAAGTCCAGGAAGTGCAGAGAGTCCCATACAGGATAAACCCAAGGAGAAACACACTGAGACACATAGTAGTCAAATTGGCAAAATTTAAAGACAAAGAAAAATTATTAAAAGCAGCAAGGGAAGAATGACAAATAACATACAAGGGAACTCCCATAAGGTTAACAGCTCATTTCTCAGCAGAAGCTCTACAAACCAAAAGGGAGTGGCATGATATACTTAAAATGATGAAAGGGAAGAACCTACAACCAAGATTACTCTACCTGGATAGGATCTCATTCAGATTCGATGGGGAAATCAAAAGCTTTACAGACAAGCAAAAGCGAAGAGAATTCAGCACCACCAAACCAGCTCTACAACAAATGCTAAAGGAACTTCTCTAAGTGGGAAACACAAGGGAAGAAAAAGATGCACAAAAACAAACCCAAAACAATTAAGAAAATGGTAATAGGAACATCATATAGATAATTACCTAAAACGTGAATGGATTAAATGCTCCAACCAAAAGACACAGCCTTGCTGAATGGATACAAAAACGAGACCCATCTATATGCTGTCTATAAGAGACCCACTTCAGACCTAGGGACACATGCAGACTGAAAGTGAGGGGATGGAAAAAGATATTCCATGCAAATGGAAATCAATAAAAGCTGGAGTAGCAATACTCATATCAGATAAACTAGAGTTTAAAATAAAGAATGTTACAAGAGACCAGGAAGGACACTACATAGTGATCAAGGGACCAATCCAAGAAGAAGATATAACAATTATAAATGTCTATACACCCAACATAGGAGTACCTCAATATATAAGGCAACTGCTAAGAGCTATAAGAGAGGAAATTGACAGTAACACAGTAATAGTGGGGACTTTAACACCTCACTTACACCAATGGACAGATCATCCAAAATGAAAATAAATAAGGAAACAGAAGCTTTAAATGACACAATAAACCAGATAGATTTAATTGATATTTATAGGACATTCCATCCAGAAACAGCAGATTACACTTTCTCCTCAAGTGCACATGGAATATTCTCCAGCATAGATCACATCTTGTGTCACAAATCAAGCCACAGTAAGTTTAAGAAAACTGAAATCCTATCAAGCATCTTTTCTGACCACAACACTGTGAGAGTAGAAATCCATTGCACAGGAAAAAACATGAAAAACACAAACACATGGAGGCTAAACAATACGTTACTTAATAACCAAGAGATCACTGAAGACATCAAAGAGGAAATCAAAAAATACCTAGAGACAAATGACAGTGAAAACACAACAATCCAAAACCTATGGGATGCAGCAAAAGCATTTCTAAGAGGGATGTTTATAGCTATACAAGCCTACCTCAAGAAACAAGAAACATCTCAAATAAACAATCTAACCTTACACTAAAGGAACTAGAGAAAGAAGAACAAACAAAACCCAAAGTTAGCAAAAGGAAAGACATCATAAAGATCAGAGCAGAAATAAATGGCATAGAAACAACAACAAAAAAACAATAGCAAGGATCAATAAACCTAAAAGCTGGTTCTTTAAGAAGATAAAATTGATAAGCCATTAGTCAGACTCATAAAGAAAAAGAGGGAGAGGACTCAAATCAATATTAGAAATGAAAAAGAAGTTACAACAGACACTGCAGAAATAAAAAGCATCCTAAGAGACTACTCCAGGCAACTCTATGCCAATAAAATGGACAACCTGGAAGAAATGGACAAATTCTTAGAAAGGTATAACCTTCTAAGACTGAACCAGGAAGAAATAGAAAATATGAACAGACCATTCACAAGTAATGAAATTGACACTGTGATTAAAAATCTTCCAACAAACAAAAGTCCAGAACTAGATGGCTTCACAAGTGCATTCTTTCAAACATTTAGAGAAGAGCTAACACCCATCCTTCTCAGTCTCTTCCAGAAAATTGCACCGGGCGCTTCCCTGGTGGCACAGTGGCTGAGAATCTGCCTGCCAATGCAGGGGACACGGGATCGAGCCCTGGTCTGGGAAGATCACACATGGCGTGGAGCAACTAGGCCCGTGAGCCACAACTTCTGAGCCTGCGCATCTGGAATTTGTGCTCCACAACAAGTGAGGCTGCGACAGTGAGAGGCCCATGCACCGCGATGAAGAGTGGACCCCGCTCGCCACGACTAGAGAAAGCCCACGCACAGAAGCGAACATGCAACACAGCCATAAATGAATGAATGAATGAATAAATAAATAAATAAATAAATAAATAATGCACAGGAAGGAACACTCCCAAATTCATTCTTGAGGCCACCATCACCCTGATACCAAAACCAAAGATACTACAAAAGAAAATTACAAACCAATATCATTCATGAATATAGATGCAGAAATCCTCAACAAAATACTAGCAAACAGAATCCAACAACACATTAAGAGGATCATACACCATGATCAAGTGGGATTTATCCCAAGGATGCAAGGATTCTTCAGTATACGCAAATCAATATGATATACCATATTAACAAATTGAAGAATAAAAACCATATGATCATCTCAATAGATGCAGAAAAGGCTTTTGACAAAATTCAATATGCATTTATGATAACTCTCCAGAAAGTGGGCATAGAGGGAAACTACCTCAACATAATAAAGGCCATATACAACAAACCCACAGCAAACATCAGTCTTAATGGTGCAAAACTGAAATCATTTCCTCTAAGATCAGGAACAAGACAAGCATGTCCACTCTCACCACTATTATTCAACATAGCTTTGGAAGTCCTAGCCACGGCAGGCAGAGGAGAAAAAGAAAAAAAGGAATACATATTGGAAAAGAAAAAGTAAAACTGTCACTGTTTGCAGATGACATGATACTATACATAGAGAATCCTAAAGATGCCACCAGAAAACTATTAGAGCTAATCAATGAATTTGGTAAAGTTGCAGAATACAAAATCAATGAACAGAAATCTCTTGCATTCCTATACACTTATGCTGAAAAATCTGAAAGAGAAATTAAGGAAACACTCCCATTTACCACTGCAACAAAAAGAATAAAATACTTATGAATAAGCTTAGCTAAGGAGATAAAAGACCTGTATGCAGAAACTATAAGACACTGTTGAAAGAAATTAAAGATGATACCAAAAGATGGAGAGATATACCATGTTCTTAGATTGGAAGAATCAATATTGTGGAGATGACTATACTACCCAAAGCAATCTACAGATTCAGTGCAATCCCTGTCAAATTACCAATGGTGTGTTTTACAGAACCAGAACAAAAAATCTTAAACTTAAAATTTGTATGGAGACACAAAAGACCCCAAATAGCCAAAGCAGTCTTGAGGGGAAAAAATGGTGCTGGAGGAATCAGACTCCCTGACTTCAGACTATACTACAAAGCTACAGTAATAAGACAACACGGTAGTGGCACATAAACATAAATATAGATCAATGAACAGGTTAGAAAGCCCAGAGATAAACCCACACACCTATGGTCAACTAATCTATGACAAAGGAGGCAGCGATGTACAATGGAGAAAAGACAGTCTCTTCAATAAGTGGTGCTGGGAAAACTGGACAGCTACATGTAAAAGAATGAAATTAGGACACTCCCTAACATCATACACAAAAATAAACTCAAGATGCATTAGAGATCTAAATGTAAGACTGGACACTATAAAACTCTTAGAGGAAAACATAGGAAGAACATTCTTTGACATAAATCACAGCAAGATCTTTTTTGATCCACCTGCTAGAGTAATGGAAATAAAAAGAAAAATAAACATATGGGACCTAATGAATCTTCAAAGCTTTTGCACAGCAAAGGAAACCATACACAAGATGAAAAGACAATCCTCAGAATGGGAGAAATTATTTGCAAACGAATAAACAGACAAAGGGTTAGTCTCCAAAATACATAAACAACTCATGCCATTCAATATTAAAAAAACAACCCAATCCAAAAATGGGCAGAACACCGAAATAGAGATTTCTCCAAAGAAGACCAACAGATGGCCAAGAAGCACATGAAAAGCTGCTCAACATCACTAATTATTAGAGAAATGCAAATCAAAACTACAATGAGGTATCACCTCACACCAGTTAGAATGGGCATCATCAGAAAATCTACAAACAACAAATGCTGGAGAGGGTTTGGAGAAAAGGGAACCCTCTTGCACTGTTGATCAAATGTAAATTGATACAGCCACTATGGAGAATAGTATGGAGGCTCCTTAAAAAACTAAAAATAGAATTACCATATGACCCAGCCATCCCACTACTGGGCATATACCCAGAGAAAACCATAATTCAAAAAGACACATGCACCCCAACTTTCATTGCAGCACTGTTTGCAATAGCCAGGTCATGGAAGCAACCTAAATGCCCATCGACAGATGAATGGATAAAGAAGATGTGGTACGTATATACAATGGACTATTACTCTGCCATAAAAAGGAATGAAATTGGATCATTTGTAGAGACGTGGATGAATCTAGAGACTGTCATACAGAGTGAAGTAAGTCAGAAAGAGCAAAACAAATATCGTATATTAGCACATATATGTCGAACGTAGAAAAAAGGTATAGATGAACCGGATTGCAGGGCAGAAATTGAGACAGAGATGTAGAGAACAAACGTATGGACACCAAGGCGGGAAAGCGGCGGGGCTCTGTGTGTGTGTGTGTGTGTGTGTGTGTGTGTGTGTGATGAATTGGGCAATTGGGATTGACATGTATACACTGATGTGTATAAAATGGATGACTAATAACCTGCTGTATAAAAAAATAAAATTCATAAATTCAAAAAAAAAACATGTGAGATGCCTCTGCTGCTGTCCTCATAGCCTGTCAACCTCACCTCTAATTCTCACTGTGTGTCTTTTAGTTTTTGCCCCAGCACTTCCCTGACAGGCAAAAGGACAAGCAAGAGTCACAACTGAGGGTGTGGGAGATTTAACAACCCTGTAGGCATCCAAAGAGTAATGGAATATTTCCATATTTATATATATATAAAACTTTTCTTGGTACAAGCCTCAGTGGATAGTTTTGAGAGTCATTGTCTACTATCCTCAGATTTTGTCTCAGTGGTGACTTACATGACCTACTTTTTATTGACTTTTCTTCCCTCCTCTCAATCCTTAGTTCCTTACTCTCTACCTTCAGATAAGAGCTTTGAGGTATAGGAGGAAACTCATCTCCTATACCTATAAGACTCAAGATAAATGTCATATATAAATCATATATATACATAAATGTCATATATATGTATTTCTAGATAGTGATAAGCACTCAAGAGAAAAACTAAAGCAAGGAAAGGATATGGGAGTGTGTGTGTGTGCACGTGTTGAGTGTGTATGTTGTGCATGTGAAAGAGGAGAGATTTGAATAAACACTATGTGATGAGCACATTTGTAAAGTATTTTATATTTATTAATTCATTTAATCATCTCAGCAATCCTATGAGGAAGGTACCATTGTACTCATTTTTCAGATGAGAAAACTAAATTCGAGATTCTATACCACACCTAATATCACACTTCTGGCCAAGTTTGTGTTACTACCATTTGAACCCATACATTTGACCCCAGAGTGCAACTCTTTACCCTTGCTTCAGGGCTTAACTTCAGTCACCTACACAGAGAGACCTTTTAGGATTTTGTTCTTCCCATCTAAGCCTGTTTGTCATCAGCTGTCTCTGAAAACCCCAGCCATCTCTTCTTAAAGTTGTGTTTGTCATTGATGAGACATAGGATGGAGCACAGTTAAATGAAAGTGAATCTAAGAGTATAAGCGAATGCATTCAGGTGAATAGCCTTTTGGTGGTCTCAGTTAATCAAAGAACAGCCTTTATTTATGCAACCTACATAGGTTTATGATAAGCTTTAGCAGAACACTTTAGCAAAGTGTATTGGTGATTACTTCCTTAGTCATGACTGCTCTAGATTAGCCTGTTGATAGAAATTAAAGAGATTATGTTCTCCAGCAGAGACCTGAAGTGTAAGCCTTTGCGTCTTAGTCATTTTAATAATAAAGAAATAATCTCATCCCAACTGAGCTCTCACAGTTCTTGACAGCTGGAAACCAGCTCAGTACTCTCAGCTCATCCTTGGCGCTATTAGGAGCTGGCCTGACAGTCTCACGTATGCCATGGTGGTGTTCTCCAGTTGAACATACAAATTTTCACAGATCCCCAACATCAGATGGGGCCATGAATCAAAAAAAAAAAAAAAAAAAGCAAGACCATTCTGTAATCATCTCTGAATATCTGAACACAGAAAAGAATGTAAACGTTGTCCAAACCATAAAAATGACCAAATTTCTCCCTACCCTGCCCTAGTGAGTGATTGCTACTTTACCTATCACTACTTTAGCTTCACTCTGTTTTTCCCTCCTAAATAGGACTTATGAAGATACCTAATCGTAGAATTACCTCTGCTTTTTGACAGCATCCAATGCAAAGCAAAGCCCTACTTCCTGGAACCCTTCCTTAAGTCACCTAACACAAGCCCAAAACATATAAGCCCTTTCCATCCCTCTCTTACTGAGCTTCCCATGCACAGTGGACAATAAACCCAACCTGATTCATGGGTATGTTCCTGATGGTCGTTAACTGGAGGATTCACTTGTCTGCTCCATACATACAACACTTGTCTATGCAATTTCTTTTACATGTCTTATTTCCCAATTATAGTGCTTCTTACAGGCACTGAAGTTATCTTTCTGGAAATTTATGTTGGTATTTTATGACTTTTCTAATTGACTAAACAATTCACATTTTGTTTTTCTTCTTTAGGAACCGACTGCTATTTCAGCAATGGAGCTTTCCACTAAGCAGGTACTATCATTATATATTAGAGTATATACAATATTCTATATTTTGTTAATTTTATGTTTCAGATAGATAAATATGTTCCATCAGATTTTATGGATTTATTAACAATTGTTCAAAAAAACAAGAGAAAAAATTCTTACAATAACTAGTAGGAAATTAAAGATAATATTCATTGCCCTCATGCTTTTGACCAGTCTCATATATGTCCTATAAATATATTTCTTATATCACTATTTGTTGTAAATTTTCATTTATAGCATTTCTTTTTTGGTCATTATAATATAATGTACTCAGTAATTATTTTCATCTATCTATCCTTTAAAATAACATTGGTGAGGGCTTCCCTGGTGGCGCAGTGGTTGAGAGTCCGCCTGCCGATGCAGGGGACACGGGTTCGTGCCCGGGTCTGGGTACTCTTTATGAAAAAAAATAAAATAAAATAACATTGGTGAATATTTCAGAATATAAATAAATTTATAATTTAATTTGTATGTATAAACAGAATACATTATATAGGCTAATAAAAGTATGCACTGGACTATATATTTTTGGAGGATTTTTACTTAAAAGTTAATTTTACTTTTTCAGTAGTATTGTGTGCTAGAGAAAACATTTAGTTTGGCTAAATATAAAAGGGAAGCAGCAAAATGGTCGCTGCCAAATGATGTTATTAAACTCCATGGATTCAAAGGTTAAGGGCAGTGTGTTAATAGTCTTTTCATTCACGTTGAATGAATGCTTTGGCAAGACTCTTAAGAAACACAAATGACTTCTAAATGCTAAATGATATGGGCAAAACAAATATAATTTTAACTTCTAATGAATTACCTTTTCCACATAAATGTTACCTAGCCTTTCTATCCAGTATATCAAAGGTAACTAAAAGGAAAAAAATGGCTTGGATCCTGAGTTGAAATTAATTATTAAATAACCTAGAAGAAAAAGCCAGGAAGGAGTAGGGAGCCCTTTACTCACTGTAAACTTACATACAAGTTTTGTATGAAGACTTACATACAAAATTATTGAATCTGAGAATGATTTGGTGAATCTTATTTCTTAACTGTTTACATGTTTTATCTCTGACCATACATTGTTCCTCATACAGGATGCTAAAATACTGTGCCACTGAAACTCAGTATATATCCTTTCCACGCATTCATATCAAAATAGATTGATAATCTCCAAGTTATTTACAGAAATCCAGAGTGCAGATATTATTGACCTGATACTGTCATCTTACACTTCTTAAGTGTGTGTTCACCTGTTCTTGTAATCTAAAAATTGTCAAATGTTGGCAAGGAAGTCCAGGGATTTCCAGGATAGTAGCTAGACCAGGATATTCTTTCCTGTAATGATTTTTTAAATTATTTATTTATTTTCTGCTAGACTTGTCAACATTAATTACATTGCATCTAGTTTTGTAAAACATTTCTTTCTGTTTTAACGTGTTTAAACCTACCTTAAGAATTGCCTATTAAATGCAACACATTTCACCAAAAAACAAAGACAATTTATCAACCTAAAATACTATGTTAGAAGAAAGTGTCCCTAGCCTTGATTTTCCATTACTGGAAAATTTTCACAACATCCGATGGAGTTTGATTTCCATTCAGATGTGACTGGAGTTTGATTTCATTCAGATGTGACTCAGTTTCATTTATGCTCATGGAAATTTTAAAAGTGAGGCAGTAGTTTCAAGAGGGACAAGCAGTGTTGCAACTAATTTTCTGGTTAAATGGACTCATCTCCTGCTTATGAACCACAGCTTGTTAAGGAGGTTAGTGAGAAAGCCTGTGGTGATGTTAAATTGGGCAGAAAAAGCACGTCAGGTTATTTGCTGGTGACTGGATTATGCTCAATGGTGCCTGCCAAGCGTTCCCCATATTTCATTTAAATAGCATAATTCATTGTGAAAATCATTAATAGTACTGCAGAATAATCGTTAAATATAAACTACATTGAATTGTATTTAATTTGGGGCATTTTATCACACTTTAGGTTTTCATTACAATAATTTCAGTTGCCATATTTTTGGTTTCATATTATTCTCATGTATTATTTCTCTGATTTTCTCCTAAAGGAATCTGACAGATTTAGATATTATCATTTGGATAACAACTCCTTTACTACTCATGCCATATTCTTACAGAAATCTATAAGTATGAACTTCATTCATACTTCTTAAAAGTTATTGGCCAAACATAGAAATCTTTTTCTTAGGTATAACCAACTTGATCAGTAGCTTTTTAAATAGTTATGACCACAGTATATGGTTGGGCATGTCTGTATTCACCAATGCCAACCATGCTTCTAGAAACTGCTACCCCATTTTAACTAATTTAATTGTTGTTTAAACATTATGTTTGTTTCATTTTTTATCATATTGAGATTGCTTGCCTTCAATACAATCTAAGTTGTTTTTTTTTTTAAAGGTGCTTTTGGAAGGGAAAGAATAGGAGGGAAAAAAAAGAATAAAGAATTTCTTTCCATTAGCTAAGTTCCCTGTTAATATTTTTCAAATTATGATCAACTGTTATCACATGCAGGTTCTATAGATGCTTTAAGAGGGGTACAAATCAATATAATTTTCTCTCAACCAAAAAACTTAATAATACTTCATCTTTTCCTCCCAGAGACTTTAACTACCATTTCTTAATTTGCCATGGTTTGTAGCATCTTTCAATATAATAATACAAGGTGAATATAGTAAGAAGTTGATTTTCTGTAATACATTCCATATTCTATATACTATATATTCTATATACTATACTATACTATGTTCATGTACTATAAATATTCTTCACTTACTGAAATGAAATAAGCAATCAGTATATCTGCCTCCATAATAATTTAGTTTTTATTGTATTATCTCTTCCCCCTTTTTTTCCCTTTCTTATATTAAGATATAAGTAAGTTGGTTAGCTTTCGGCATATAATTATTTTCTAAAGGTACTCCTTATACCCTCAATAACTTCATAGATTCTAATAGTTACTTATATCGTCATTTAAACATATCTATTTACATGTGTAGTCCCATCTTTGAGAGCCTTTTGGAAATGCAGTTTAAATTATATCCATTGCTGACTGTTAGACAATTTGTTATAGTAAAAGAGCACACCATGGTTCAGAGACTGGCTTTTCTGTAACTTACTTTCATTTATATAGTGGAAAATTAAAATGCACTTTTGAGGTGTTTTTCATACGTACTGTCATGTTTCAGTATTTTCACAACTTTTATTTAATGTTTTATTATAATTATTCAATCATCTAGAGCAATAAAGGGAGCTATGACACCAATTACAGTAAAATGTAGAAAAATCACAAAACAGTCTTATTTGTATGTCATTTTGTATTTACATAAATTTGCAACTAGTATGCTACATTGCTCCAACTTTGTTAAAGATATTTTTTAACTTGTATTGAAATCCTGAAGTAGTTGCTGTTAGAAAGCTTTTTTCCCCCCAATTCTGGCTCCTTTGATAATTTCAAATTCACTGAAGATAGTGGCAGCATAGATGTTTTATCTAGATGCATACTTTAAAGATCTAGTTAAACATGCTCATTTTATGAATAAGGAAGTTAAGTCTTAGAAAAATTATGTGAAAGGCCCAAGATCACAAGAGAGTTAATGTCAGGCAAGACCTAGGATCCAAGTATGTTGATGCCCAATACCCCACTTTTTCCCACAACACCTGAGTTTTTTGTTCAAGTCCACGGCACCAGCCAGAGTGTACTTGATTCCCCTATCTGAGATCTTTTGAATGAGAAGTAATTGAGTACTTTTGTTTAAAGTAATCTTCCTGGAAGTAGTGCAAAGGCAAGACATTTAGCGTTGAGCAAAACTTCTTACCAATGCAAGTGCCAAAACTTCACCCTTTCCCTTCTTACAGGAGGGCAGACTGCATTACAGGCAATGCAATAGGGCACCCAAGAGTCAAAAGCAAAAGATCCCTGCCTCAAGACCAATCAGAATACATGGCAAATGTAGATAATCTGATTAATCAAAATTATAAACAGTAGGAATTTAAAAAGCAACCTAAGAGCAAAAACTGAAGGTTTGAACTTTACATTGCTCAGTGTCTTACTGTCTAAAATTTTTTATTTTTATGAGATTTAATTAACATATAACTATTGCTGTCTTCCTTTATCTTCCCTTGGTTTTACACTTATAAAATATACCTGTTTCAGTCAACTACTTAGATTTTGATCTTGCTCTAGTTTAAATGGTGACATTTCCTGCCAGGCCTTTGAAGAAACTACCAATAATGGAATGTTTTTAAACCCACAAATATAAGTGCATCTTTGCTAAGCTGGAACCTTTTGTTTTGTTTTGTTTTTAAGAAAAAAAGAGATTTGAAAAACAAGGTAGATTTTGTCATAACAGTAAACTCTTTCCACAGCAACAACTATATATCGGCTCTACTGTGGGAGTCACACAGCTCCCTTTACACAGATGTGATATTTACGGGAAAGCCTGTGCAGAGTGCTGCCTTGCCCGAGACCCTTACTGTGCCTGGGATGGCTCTTCATGCTCTCGCTATTTTCCTACTGCAAAGAGGTAGGAGGAATATTAGAAATAAACACAGTGTTTCATATTTATCTTATCTGATTCCATTTTTGGAACAACTTCTTCATATAAATACATCATCTTTTTTCTGATGAATAAAATGAGGTGTTATACTTCAGGGGACTCTTAGACACCTCCTAAATGTTGTACACAAGCTTGGTTTACTTTTGTTTTAAAAAACAAAAACACTTTCTTAATTTGACAAAATAGTCATTTCAGCGTATTCTCTACTACTCACTTAAGGCTACCTTTGCCCCTTGATATTCACCAGTATTTTAGAAAAGCAATCATAGGTGAAGTAATGTACAATAATTGCTAATATAAACATAAAGATTAACAGTATGCACATGAACATATTAAAACATTTAATAGAAATTACCATTATTAAGCCAATGCATTATAGGAGCAGTAAAATTTGTTTGTTTTTTTATCTTAGCTAATGTTTTACAAGAAGGTAAGAATATGGCTTTTTTCATTGCTAATGAGATGTGTTCTACAACATTTGGATCATTTTAAAGGTTTTGGAAAAATATTAGGGAAAAGAAATAACCCTAATATCTACTTAAATATTTTGATTACAATAGATAATATTGACTGTAGTGTTAAATCATCTACAACTTAAGTCTTTCATAAAGTCAGTCCATATGGATTAAAACACAGTTACCTTGTTAATAATAATATTAAATATAAACGTATTCACTTATTCCATTTAATAAATATGCAGTTTTCTTAAGCCTTCAATATTCAGAATTTAGACAACATGTTAGTATTACTTTCATATACCTATTGACTTTGTTGGAAATTTAAATTTAAAACAAGAACTTAGTGGGGAGGTAATGTGTTATTGATCAAAGAAACCATGGATAATTTAATAAATAGGAATATGCTGTTTTCACAGCAATAAAATTAAATTAATTAAGAATAAGGTTTTATGCTTCTTAAAATCAGTTAGCTCTAAAGGGCTTTTAATGTCGCTTGAAAGTGTGGAATTCTTGTTTGAGCTAAAAATGGGTATTATTTCCTTTCCATGTGAAAATGTATAACATTGCCTAATTTAGTAATAATCCATTTGCATTTTAAGCTTTTCTTAATGAGAAAGAAGATAAAAATAAGATCATAACTACATCTATAATAAGTTAAAAAGCTGGATGTTATTATACATTTGAAATGTGTTTATTGCATACCTAGAATCCAAGATTGAAGGAATTATCATTAACACATTTTTGTTGTGCCTTGCAGATTTTACTTAATCCAATTTCATGTGTCTTTGAAAAGGATGTTTAGAGGCCTCACAATTTATATATTCTTTGTGACGGCATTTTTCAGAAGCTTCAATGGCAATATAAAATGCCTTCCCAAATGCTTTGTGGTTCGTGTTTCACAAGTTCCCTTGTTGGCTCAATTTTGAAATGTGCAACATCTGTTTGATAGTCTCACCAATTCTACAAATAGAAATCTATAAATACCTGGGACTTCTAAATTTATGAATACAGTAACAAATTCCATGTTTGCAATTCTCAGTGGCCTTTGTGAGAGCTTTTTTCAAGGATGGTAACTAACTTTGCAGCAAGACAATACCCATTAAAATAGATGCAGAAAACAGATGGGCAAGTGTCCCCAGTCTTTTCGAGTCAGTCACACAGAGCCAATCTCCAATTTTAGCCTTCTACTCCAACTACACATCTAGTTGGCACCACAACGGCTGGAGCCAACCTCCTTCCTCCCAGTCAACCAGTAGCCAAGTGTAGAGAGAGGACTCCCAGAATGCACTGTAAGTAACATGATCTGAGCAGTAGAATGCAGGAGAAATTAATTTCGAGTTTTATAGCAAATTTAGCTTTTCTTTCAGATGTAAGTTCGTCTTCTCTCTCACCTTCCTCTGATAAAAGGAGGAGCCTTGCTCCACGGTATTTGTTGCTGTTTTTGTCCTTTTATTCACTTCGCAGGTAAATTGGTTTGCAATCAAAACCATGTAATCATAAAAGAAATGTTTTATAAAAAAAGTTGATATAGCAACCAAAAAGAAAAATTAAAGACTAACTTACAAGTAGAATTCATAGTCTTAATACTATAATTTAACAAAAGTCTATTTAAGGAATTATGTGTAAGTATTAAGAGAAAGAGAACATGCATGTGAGTTTTAATTTTCAGGCTTACTCCCTCATTAGAGATTAGGAAAAAAGTTTAATTCTATTCATCGAATAAACGGGTTGCTCTTCTATATTTTGTGCTTTTTCCTCAGAATTTAAGATATTAAGAATTTTAGATTTTCTAGATGTTAGATTCTTACTGACTTTCAGTAGCAAAAAGAAACCATGAATTTTCTGTTATTGATACTTTGAAAGACTTTTTGTGCATTGTTAGTACATTTATATACTATTTTCCATTTTGATCATCTTGCAGACTGCTGTTATAGGTATAATGAGCTACTTTAAAAAAATCTTTTAGGCAGATGTAGATGCATCTCTTCTGATAAACTTCCAGGGTCTTTGACTCTTCTCAGTTCTTAGGACAAATTCCCAAGAGGGAATAGAGATACAGTAATATTTTTTAAATATAATTGTTTTAGACGCACAAGACGACAAGATATAAGAAATGGAGATCCGCTGACTCACTGTTCAGACTTACAACACCATGGTAAGTTATAGCATTTTTAATCTTTCAACTTGCTAACACCAGGGTAAAACCATAAGCAATAATGCATATACGCACACATGCATGCAAGTTATACACCTCTGCCCGAATACTTAGAGAAGTACAACTGAAGAGAAAGAAAATCTTGAAGAAAGAAAATTCCAATGAACACAAAGCACTGAATTATGTTTTATTATTGTAGGTATGATAAACTCAGGATGTTAGACCCTTACGAGACTTAATGCTCAATTTTCTCATGTTAACCAAAAGGAGTCAAGTTTAAGTGCACACTTTGTATGTGGTAGCAACTGGAGAGTAGTAGGCAGCAAATATATTCATTTAAATATATCAAAGAAGAAAGTGTAGTCTTAAAATAAGCCATGCAAATTACTCATTAATATGCTCATAATATAGACCCAGTATATTATTACTGGGTATCCTACTCAAGTAGAAGATGGTTTGGATGTCTTCACTCTGATTTACTAGGATAGTCCCTTGAACTGGGGATTTTGAACCAAGTTCATTTTATGCTTCCTAAATGATGTCAAAGCCTATTTAATGTCAAGTAGCTTATTTAATGATGAAATATCAACCAATCTTCATTTAAAACGCAGTAAAATTGTAGTATAGCTCATCCCCCCCACCCCCACTTCAACCCTGTACAAAAACAATAATTAGGCTATGCTTCCCCCTGCTGGGGAAACTCAGCAATGACATCACTGCTAACGAGCAGCTCAGTTAAAAATGGCTAAAATATCAAATGTAAACATTTTACATGTAATTGAACGTAATTATCCTTTAACTTGTTTGGTGCGTTTTACATTAATCTTAAAAGCAGGTATACTATTTTTTATCATTTACTTGGATTTGATTTACTAATTCTGTGTGTAGAACATTCATGGTTCATGAATGTTAAGAAAGAAAACACACTGTACGAATAGCACCCAGCAACATTCCAAAACCTAGTTGACTTTCTGAAAGTCCCTGTGTGTATCCTACATGTACTGGTCTGTGATTCATGAATGTCCGCACAGTTGTTTGGGGGATGCCAATACCAGGAGACAGGTAGCCACAAATTGGGCTTATATTTTGAATTCATTTTGCTTGCAAAATTTCCTTATCTGTTATTTGTTTTACTGTCTGTTATCACTCTCATTATAAAAAAAAAAATATACCACTAGATTGGAGCATATAAGTTTTTGTCTTTATACGGATTTAGTGCATTGTTGACACATCCTCATTTAATTTTTCGGATGGCATATTTCATTTGGACAACAAAATATTCACTAGTTTTCCATTTATTTCATGTAGAAATATTGAATTATGATCAGCTTTTCAACAATACAGCATTATGAAATATTAATTCCTTTTATTAAAGAGTATATTTGCTTAGATATAGAGAGGCTAATGATACTAACTAGAAGTAAAAGAAACAAGATGATGTAAGTAGAGCTCATTTCCAATCAGATTTAATCTCCATGTCAATATGGACCTTGCTATTTTGCTCACTTTTTTATCTCTAGGTCTGTAACAGATGCAATATTGTGAATATTGTAGATATTTAATAAATATTTGTTGAATGAATTATCTAAATATTTCAAGCTATAGCATAATACTTACATACTTTTGTTTCTCAATAGAGATTTGATCTAAATAGCATCCGTTATTTATTGTGAAAATGATTTGTCATACATTGTTATTAATACTATTGTATTCAGAAGTAGAATCTTTAAGAAATATCATAAACCAATTAACTAATAAATTGTAGTTGCAAACCACTTTATGTAGGATACCGTGCTATGTTTTGAAGATTGCTACAGAAATATATATATATATATCTTATTAATACATCCATTTTTTTTAGCAGTCAGTCCCTTCATAGACCCAGTTAGTTTTTTTCCAAAGTGATATATATATATGCTGGAATTATGAGTGTACATATATACAAGGAAAAGTTGACCGAAGTCATATTTTTTTTTTAAGTGAGGCTGTGGATAAATAAGTATTATTAACAGTTGAATGAATGCGCTTTGGAGAGTGCTTCAGATTTCAAAGTTATGTTTTGATGAAATTAGAGTGGTGCAACCCTATAAACTTTGGGAATATAGAATTGCTTAGCTGTAGAAAGTAAAATGAATGTGAATAACTTTTTTCTCCTGATTCTTCAGTTGGAATGAATACTATAGGGAGGAAGAATTATTTCTGTGTTTCAATGTTACTGAGTCTGTGTGTGTGTATAAAAACAACCCCAAGTAGATGCTTGTGATATATAGGAGGAAATGGTAAAATAGTTCAAGAAGCTCTGCAGTAGTAAAAACATTCTTTTTTTGAAGGCCTCTTTATTCCTTGTCTGCTTGTCTTGCTAATTGACCAAACATAAAAAATATACACCATAGATTACAGTAAATTTCAAATGTTTGGAAACTAAGTCAGGCATTCCCATATGGTCAGACTGAGTCAACATTAGGAATCAGTGAATTATCTTGGAATAGGTGATGTCAGTCTTTGACAGTAAAATGGGCAGAAATCCAGAGCTCAACCCTGTTAAATCATGTATGTTGCCTTGCTAATGTCCCATCTCACATTGAATAACATATATGTGCTCATAAGGAAACATATAAAGATATGAGATGTTTTCACAGAAACTGCTAAGCACCCTGAAGCCAATTATACACTTCAGGACCATCAGTTCCAGCTGTAATGGTAAACATATTGTGTAAAACTCTATATTTTACATCTCCTGAGGTTTTAATAGAGAGACTGTATAAAACAACTCAGAATTAAGGTGGGAGACATTTCACTCTCGATGAAACCTTTAACACTTACTCAGTGCTCTGTTCACTCTCTTGTAAAGGCAGCACTAATGGTGAGCTGGACCGGGTGAAACAGAAGAATCCAGCTCCACTTCCCCTTGGTCCAGCACACTCTCCCCCATCACTGGTAGCCTTTTGCCTTGGGAAATTTCAGTACAAAACCCTAAATATATCTGCTAGCAGATCTTCTTGTCTTCCCATTCACTCATACACAATGCTAACGAGAAACCTCCAGTATGTTCCCTTTCCTAAAATAACTGTTGTGCACAGAATTGGAGCTTGTCTGACTTTGCATTCAAGAGCATAAGTGGTTGAGTCAACTTACCTTTAAACTACCTCTCATTCTTCCTTCTTTACTAAACGAGCTGTACTATGATCTACATGTCCAGAAAGGAAAAAGCTATAGCAGAAGTAACAATTTTTGAAAATTAACATCTTAGATTTTTGCATCTTTGAAATATTTTATGTCCGAACTTCTACATTAATGCCATCATTGAATTTCACTTTGTAATAGTTCTCTTGGCTGTTCTACATACATGCATTTCCTTTCCAACAACCCACAGTAAAATGTTGGCAGAATTCAACCTTCTTCATTATCTCCACAACTAGTTGATCTCAATTTATGTCTTGGTTGGCATAATTTAAATGAAATCATTCCAAAATTGTTCCAAAATTTCATAAAATATCTCTGGCAGTGTCATCTTTATGGTGTGCAGAGCTGTAAATTTAGTATTTTGGAGCAATGCTAATCTGGTCTGTGCTTTAGCTTCTTTTATACATGTAGAGAATCCAACTATGAATCTGAGCATTTGGCCCCAAGAGAAGCCGCAAGATTTGATAGATGAGCTGATGTCAGTCCTAAAAAAATCCCTAACTTTAATAAATTACCAAATTGTATCAAGTCTAAGACATCACTGAATGTAACATGCACCATTATTTTATGTACTGCTTAGAGAGAAAAACTGTCCAAAATGGACAATCTAATATATGGTCCCAGCATCAAGCCAGAACGCAATATGTTTCAGTATTGGCACAAAGGAGAAATAAATTCCCAACTGAAAGAAGATAGCAAAGAAATTGGCCTGTTTTACTCCTTGAACCACAAAGGTGGTCCTCATGAAGGTTTAATTTCTGAATTCACACATAAATTCCCAACCAAAAGAAGATAGCAAAGAAATTTGCCTGTTTTACTCCTTGAACCACAAAGGTGGTCCGACCATGAAGGTTTAATTTCTGAATTCACAAATAAATTCCCAACCGAAAGAAGATAGCAAAGAAATTTGCCTGTTTTACTCCTTGAACCACAAAGGTGGCCCTCATGAAGGTTTAATTTCTGAATTCACACCAACGGGGTGGACCAAAAGCTTCAGACAAAACTTGAATTTAAGGAGCTGTCAGCTTAGTAGGGTCTCACGTGTCTGGAAGAAGTAAGAACAAACTATTTCTGGAAGAAAGCATCTTCAACTCGGAGAACAACTGTAAGACATTCTGATATCAGAGATGTTAAAATATAAAGGAGCATTCATGCTAGAATGAAATTATTATAGTAGTGTCTTCCATAACTTTTGTAAACCTTTTCTGAAACTGTTTTCACTGGAGAAAATCAATCATCACCACAGTAGTCTTCTGACATTACGTTAGGCCAATAATCCATTTATTCATAGCACATGTATGCAAGACCTGCATACACAACCTGAATAAGAAGAATAAGAAGAGGTTTAAAATATTTTGTGCTGTCATTGTTCCTTATTAAAGCTTTTAAATACGTCATCAGAGATCACCCAACTGTTTATACATCTATAATTTAACTGTTGTAAATGAAAAGTTCTTAAACATGCTGTATTTTTTTAATTCCAAAACTTATAAGGAAAACATATTAAATAAAATACAAGACGGTATTTTTATTATTGTTTATGGAAGGTTTCTACTGCAGCAAATGGGTGTTTTCCATCATCTATCATATCTCTTCGGAAAACGTAAATTGAACATTAAAGTTCATGTTTCTTTATTTTTAAAGGTGTAAATTCACATGGTAATTTTACTCTGCCATGTAAATTATATGTGTTTTCTTGGTAAAGAATTTGCTATAAAGTCATGAAAATAAAACATATCAGACATTTAATATAGACTATATAGTACAGTAGATATCTTCATATTGGTGTTGCTTTTTAAAATAATTGAGTTTCAGCCCTCCCTATACTAAGAAGCATTGAGGCCTCTGATATCCCAAGATTATTAAGCACGTTATTAAAATGGCTTCATAGTAAACTTCAAAACATGTCAGTTTAATTTGTGTATTTTAAATCAATATATACCTTAAAAATAAGATACTAGCAATTCTCTCTACAATAATTACCTATGAACAATAAAATTAAAATATCCTAGTCATATCTCTCTGTTTATCCATCTACCTATCTATACACTGACAAGAGCATTTAAACACAAATCCACAGGTATCTGTGAATTCAAGGAAAGCTGGAAACTCCTTGAATTGTAGAATTCGAAGTGTTGTATTCTGCTTGATAATTATTTCCCAGCACCAGAGACAGATCTTAATTTAGGGCGTAAAACAAAATAGTTTAAAATTTAAATTTATTTTAGCAATTTGATAAATTATAAGTTTAAATTTTCTCTAAGGTTTCATTAATTGAGTCTTTTTTGCACTTGAGAAATAGATGTATTGAGCATATGGACTTTAATACATATGCACACATTTCTAGGCACATGTATGCGTTCAAACTCACATGCAACAAACGTTTACTGAGAAACTAGCTGGTATAAGCATCACACAAAACACTGGAGAAATATTATATTAAGCATTATTTTGATGAATAAACAACTAGTACCCCTGTTATATAGCTGTAAATTTGTGTTAAGTGCACTACAGTATATGAGATTATTAAATCAGTTGTTAACCATCTTAATATTCAGTCAGGCCCAAAATATACATGAATGTCAAGGATGAATGTTAAGGATGAATGAAACTTTTGTCTTCTTTTTAAATTTTATTTTATTATTATTATTTTTTTGCTGTACGCGGGCCTCTCACTGTTGTGGCCTCTCCCGTTGCGGAGCACGGGCTCCAGATGCGCAGGCTCAGCGGCCATGGCTCACGGGCCCAGCCGCTCCGGGGCATGTGGGATCTTCCCAGACTGGGGCACGGACCCGTGTCCCCTGCATCGGCAGGCGGACTCTCAACCACTGCACCACCAGGGAAGCCCTTCTTTTTTTATTTTTAAATATTTTATAGCTTCCCAAGAGTTACTGATTCATCCATGAAATGCCTTTTCAGCTACTGCTACTTTAGGAGATATTTATTATTCATCCACTTGAAGTCAAATTAGAGTCTTTTCTATTGATAAAGTACCAGTTTTATTTCTGGAGAAAATAATCAGAATCCAGTAAGAAAAATCTAAGTAATGTTGTTTATAATAAGAAGTGCATATCTCCAGCTTTCTGTGTTACCATGAGTTGGTGGACAACAATTCCTTTCCTCCTTTGCTTGACCTTTTACATTGAATAATATTGGGAAAAAATTTACAGTGTAAAAT
Organism: Lipotes vexillifer; assembly: GCF_000442215.2. Classification (NCBI taxonomy): domain Eukaryota; kingdom Metazoa; phylum Chordata; class Mammalia; order Artiodactyla; family Lipotidae; genus Lipotes; species Lipotes vexillifer. Next base: position 146,294 of record NW_006790467.1, on the reverse strand, counting down.
ATTAAAATTACAATGTGATGAAAGCAAGTGGAATTAGATTTCTCTTTATGAAGTGTGGCAACTAATTGAATTTGCTAAATATTTAAAATAATTTGCAACTATTTTCCCTCTCCCAAATTATTTCATTATTTATGAAATTCAGCTTTTTAATAACCTAAAGGGTGAGAATATCAAAAATGACAGCAGAGATCAAATAGTTGAATACATGTATGGTTCACTACCTCACCTATCTCTGTCTTTTCTACATGAAATCAAATTTCCTAAGATTCTTACATTATTAGCATTTCAATCGTGGGAGACATTTATGGGGTTAAAATGGAGAGTGAAATAAATGGAAAGCTGAAATGTGATGCCTTCTGTTTCTGCTATATTGGAAGAGAATCAAATACTAAATAAGGCCTTTAGCAACGTGATATTTCTGGCCAAATGATGGATATCTTGACTTTTTGTTATTACAAAAGGAAGCAATTTATTTAACTTCTTTCTTTCCTCCCATTCTTTCTGGCTTATTAGCCTCATTTCATTTCCATAAATTATCCCACTGAAAGAGGAAATGGTTAATTGAAGATTGCTTCCTTAAAAACATTATTTCTTGTCATTAACAGCTGCAACATATTGTAATATGTGTTATTCAAACACACTGTGATGCTTTAAAAATAATTTTAATGTTCTCAATTATTTTACTCTAACTATTCACTTCAACCCATAAGAATTCATTATACCAATTTAACAACTCACCCTTCTCGTCTACTAGTAATATTCATGACAAAAGTTTGTATTCAAAATCATTGCTTTCTAAGTATGAAAAGTAGTTTTAAATTGATTACAATGAGATTGCTTTCTTTCTGGAAAAATTACTTATTGGCATAGACATCGTTTAGAGATAAAGGTGTCCCTGGAGATATGAGAATACATTCATATAATTTCTCAAATATCTTTCTCTCATTATTATCCCATATTTGAAATTTTTGATTTTTGGAGTACACTTGATTAGTCATCATCATCTTCTACCATATCTCAAGTCAACTCTTGTAACATTATAAAACTTAACAAATTTAGAAGACTTGAAATGTTTGCAGTGCCATAATGTATTCTGTCATAATGAGGGTTATAAACCCTATACCATTTTTAATTGATTAAACTCTTAATCATTTATGTAATTATGATAACTCTGTGTCTTGAAAATGTCAAAGTTACATGAGATTTCAGCTTTTAAATGCAGAGTAAACTGTTACCTGGATTTGCCATTCAGCAAACATCAGCTAAGGGTTTATGACTACCTTGTGCCCAATTTGTGGAATGCACAGTATGAGGGAGATAATCAGATTAATAAAAAATTGTAACAAATAAGACTACATGTGCTCTAAAGATACATGTAAAAAGAGACTTTTTGAAAGCATAGAATAAGCAATACTTTTTTTTGATACGGGTGAGAGAGCAGAATTGATGCTGGGAAGGAGCTCATAATTTGTCTTATTAGGGCTTCTCAATAAAGGATTTTAATTTTTGAATAAACAGTTGAAACTATCACAAGAACAGCAATAACAATAATATCACCTCACATATTTATGACTACCTCTGTATCCAGACAATGTACTATTATTTGTATGTAGATATATTTTAATAACAAAATATATTTAAGGGGATTATAAAAAGTATATGCTGTCTGTAATTGATAAGTGACCTAATATATTTCAGACAATTTGCAATTGTTTGATTAAAAGCAAAGATAGGATAAAGGCAGCAATAATGTCACACAGGCAAAGCAGATGTACTGACAGAGAACAAAACCAGGCATGTGACAAGGACATATTTACTAAGAAGTTATAAGGGTAAGACATAAATTTGTTTAATGGGTTTTTTCAGCCAATGTGGGGGGAGAAATATGATCAAGTGGTGAGTCACAAAGTTCATTAAAAAAAATCAGTTGTTCAAGCGAATCTCAATAATTCCTAAAAACTAACATTAGAAAAATTTCCCAAAGATGAACACCATAGTCAACAACATTGGGACATAAACACAGTGAGCGAATCCATAGAGTATTGCTTATGGGTTCCCTCAACAAAGATCAGAGGGACCCCACTCAACAGGATTCAATAAAATCAATTATATCATGGGATTAACACAATGTGTTTCATGTAAACTGCTCTTGTTTCAACTATAATCCAGAGAGAGATTTTAGATTAGATTTACCTGTATGTGCAAGATTTCATATCCTTCAGGAAATCTTTAATCAATGATGTTTTCTCAGGTGAGCTTTTGATTTATATTGTGTATTTATGAGTTCAACAGTATATGCTCTGAAAAATACTTATAGTGCAGCTATATTCTATGCCACCATTTCTATGCAGAGCTGTTTGCTTTAATAACAGTCAAAAATGATAGTGTATTTGGCATCAAAAAATTGAAAATCTAATAAGTTTAGAAGTCAAGAATCAAAATGTTCCTGTTTGTTAATTTTTTTTTTTTTTTTTTGAGAGAAAGAGAGGGAAAGAACACAGATGGGGGTAAAGGGGTTATAGGAGGGAAGAGAGGAGGGAGAAAAGAAGAGAGAGAAAAACATATTGTTATTAGACCCCTAATGTTTCCTATGTTGTACAAAATTTACTCAAGTGGTTGGGATAGAAGGGTCAGAAAAGGGAATGAATATTTACTGAGTGCCTTCCAGTAGTCTATTGGGTGTAAGATAGGCTGCAAGGATATATTGTACAATGTGGGGAATATAGCCAATATTTGGTAATAACTGTAAATGGAGTGTAACTGGTAAGAATTGTATAAAAATAAATTTAAAATTAAAAATTAAGATATTTATTGAGTATCTGTTTATAAGGTATCAGGTGTGGAGAAATTAACAGAAAAAATGTTTACAGGGTGTGATGTCAAAGCACCCACATATATGAATGCTTGGCTGAGGCCACTTTAAATGAAAGTTCTCGTCCTAAATTAAAAGTTGCTGATGATAGAAACATTCTACTGCAGAGGAATTAAGAGAAACAAGTGTATTCAAAAGATATTTAGTTTCTTCCATTTTTTGGCAGTCGCAGAATCTAACAGAACATACAGTAGGAGACTCTCAAACCAAAGAAAGAGAGAAGAGAGTAGTACCTCTGCATATTAAGACTGATAGTTATTATGACAGGACTTTTAGCTTCACTGCTTACTAACTAGAAGATTTTATTTTGCTTTCAATTTCGACAAAGGAGAGAAAGAAAGGGCCAACTTAGAGGGGAATGAATCCTTAAGGTATTGGCAAGAGTAGTTATTAAGACACCAAGACAGTGAACCAAATCCACCAGTTGTGCTTCTTATCTTATTCAGGTGGGAAAGTATCTGAATGTCATGATATTTTTTGAAGTCCATGGCCTATTGCTATATTAAACCAAAAACAACTTGGTATAAATTTACTAGATTCTACTATAGATAAGTAACAGATGAATATTTTTTAAATTCAAGAAACATTTACCACTAAGAGAATTCTTTTCTTTAATGGGCTTTGGGAAACATTTGCTGTCACCAGAGATCTTGGAGAGAAACTAAAAACTAAGTAGACTTCCCAAAACTCTAGAGGTGACAGAAAGCTCTCTATGGATCAGTTAGAATGATTAAATTAATTGAGAAGACAAACAGTGACTTTTTTTAAAATGTACCTAATAGATGTTTCATTTATATTAAGCTCTATTATTTCTTATACAAGTTACATTGCTTTTCTTATCTGTGTATCAACTAATGTACTGAAGGATTTATACAGATCTCTATGTTTGAGAGCAATAACTTATTTATACCTTAGATTTCTATAGATATCTATAGTAACTTGGACAAATTAGATGAGAGACAAGTCAAGTATTATCATAAATTTCTACAAGAGAACTAGACCTGAGAGGCATGGCTGGCAAGACAGAAGATACTGGTGGATAACCATACTGTTTGTCTCTATATCCAGCTGATTTTTGCTGTGTTATCATGCTGTCATATATCTCATGATTCAGTAATATGTAGATATTGAATGAAAAGTAACTTCCTAAAAGTAATAGGATTTCTTTTTTTAATTAAATATTTTTTTAATGTTTTTATTTTATTGGAGTCAGAACACAACATGAAATCCACCCTCAACAAAATTTGAAGTATTGTTCACTATAGGCGTAATGTTGTATAGCAGATCTCAAGATCTCATTTATCTTGCATAAATAAAATGTTATACCCATTGACTAGCAACTCCCCATTTCCCTTCCCCCCCACTCCATGGCAACCACCATTCTACTATCTGCTTCTACGAGTATTTACTACTTTAAATACTTCATCTAAGTGGAATCATGCAGTATTTGTTTTTCTGTGACTGGCTTATTTCACTTAGCATGTCTTCAAGTTTCATCCATGTTGTTGCATATTGCAGATTTCCACCTTTTTTAAGGTTGCATAATATTACAAGTAAAATAATTTCTAAATCAAATAAGTTTAAACTTCACAACCATTAGCAGAAAAAAAAAATACATTCTGTGTAAACTCTAAAGACCTCTGTGACAAGGCATTCTAATTATTCATGGTAGCTCCTGAATCACAGATCTCCCAGCTCATGTTGGACATAGACACTCAATTCATCTCTATCCAAGGAAGCAGATGTCTTGAAAACTAGCACAGCAACGAGTGCCATATCTGTTCAATCAAAGATATACTAATAATTTCAGAGGGAAAAGAAAAACACTACCATAGTGCATGTATATATTGACACACAGATATACATATCTCTAAGATGAAATAAACTGTGACTTGGAATCAGTTAAATATTGTTTCTTTACATTTCAGTCATTTCCTGTTTTTTATTATTTCTAGAGTATTGATCTTTTAAATAAGAAGAGACAGATACTTCCCAATATTAGAAGAGTTTTGTTTCACACCTAGAACAATAAAGGAAAAAGCACTGGGACTGACATCCCTGGAGATAGCAAATGCAGGCAGAAGGTTGACTATAGGTAGGGTGAGAATAGGAGATGATGGCCATAGGCTGTGTATGGGAATTGGACGGAAGCAGGATTTTGGAGAGTTTTAAACTTAGAGCAAATCATACTGTCTATGACAGACAGAAGTACTCAGATAGTTATAACAAGAGTAAAACTGTCAAAGTGATACAAAAAGGGGAAACATTTTTTTAATTAAAAATCTAGCTGAGTTTGAAGAAGAAAGCAAAAATTTTTCATCTGTCTACACTGTCAGCCCTCTGTGCATGTGAAAATATATTTATTATTTTCTAAATTAATTTAATGAGTTCCAGATTGTACAGGATGTCATAATGGAAACAGAATTAAACAAGATAATAAGGAGCTTTTCTTCTCTAAATGAGTTTTACCTAGACACCCCGTGTCGTACTTTTGATCTTAACTGTGTTTCATTTACCACATTGAAGGAGGTTACATAAAGGGTAAAATAATAGAAACTTAATCAGGAAACAGAATTTCTTATTGCTGCATTTTATTATATACTCTTGCCATATTCTTTAGCCTAATTCTTGAAAATAATAAAAGATGTGTCATTTTAAAATAAGGACAATTGAAACCACATTGCATTATAATTGTGCATCTTTCTTCTGAGCCATCCCAAACATTTCACACCAATTGATCTTCAGATCAAACTTGTGGATTATTTAAGGGTTGTTGGTGGGGAGTATAAACTTCCTGAACTCTACCTTCTGTAAAATACTAGCTAAATATTACTGGCTGGTAAATTTAATTTTACAGATGAAAAACAAACACAAAAAGGCAAAATTAAGCTCTCAGAAATGGACTCTTATTTCCAAAAACCCAATCGAATAACTTTTCTGCTGGAGAATTGTGGCAGAAATTCACTGGCACCATTAGTCAGGGCATAGAGTTTTACAATGAAAAGAATATCTTGGAGAGTATTATCATGGCATATAAATGTATAGTTATACTGCACACATGACTGTTTTTGTTAATGTAATGCTATTTTCTGGTAGACAAATCTCTGTATATGTTTTATATAACCCATACTGAAATAATTAGTCTATTTAGTAGACACTTGAATTCTGAAACCTTGTCATTTCTGCCATCTTCAATCAAATTGGAAAAGACTTCCAACTTGGCAACAAATTCATCTCCTGAATTTCTGAATAAATACTTTGGAAAGTTGAGTTTACTTCTCTAACATTTTCTCATTTCATTTCCTCATCACCGGCCAGATAATCACCATGGCCACAGCTTTGAAGAAAGAATCATCTATGGAGTAGAAAATAGTAGCACGTTCCTGGAATGCAGTCCAAAATCACAGCGAGCTCTGGTCTATTGGCAATTCCAGAGGCGAAATGAAGAGCGAAAAGAAGAGGTATAGGAAAGAAACTGACTGGATTAATTCTATATGACATATGCCGTTAAGTGACCCCAGCATGGTTGACTTGAGAGGGGAAAAGAAAGTACTGTGAATATTTATTCTTTTCCTAGCATACCAATACTCATTCATTAAACAAGTTATTAATTGAAGGCTGATTTTATGACAGGCTTTGTGATAGGAGTTAGAGAAACAAAGGTGAACTGGTAAGAGTTTTGTCTCAGAAGCTGTTTGGGGATATATTTTAGAGACTTCTTTGTTCTTCCTGGAGTTATCAACAAAACAATTATGTTATCTACATTCATATACAAGAAAAAAATCTAATCCTTCTACTAATTTTAACTTTTGTTCAATTAATTCTGCTCTCCAAACATGTTTTCCTTTCTCCATTAACTTCCTCCTCAAATGGGAAGGGGCAGTTAAGGGAAAGGAGTAGTAGATTTTGGATAAAGGATCTGAGGTCCAATTATGAACTCTGATGTGAACTGTGCATGTAGTTTCACACAAATCTTCCTCCTCAGTGGATCCATTTATTCCTCTGTAAAATTTTAAAATATATATACATAGAACATCTCAGTGAGTACTCTGAGCCTTTAAAACTTTTTAAAAAGTGTTAAATAGGATAACCATAGTATGTAGGTGATTTGTGAATGTACAATGTGCATCTGAATGTAGAAGTAAAAGTCCTTCTGTTATCTCTTTTGACAGTTGAAGCAGTCTTCAAACATGTAATCACATCATATAAATGTTAAGGTTGATTTTATATATTACCAGCCGTGACTTTCAGAGATCTCTTTCGTAAACTGTATGCAAAATAAAAGTGAGGTTAGACATATTAAATAGCCTATCTTCATGTCACATCTAAGGCTTAGGAAATTGAATAAATAAGTAAGCATGCAATCCCATGTTTTTTCTGGTTGCTCAACTGCTGGACTTATCCTATTTTTCAAACCTTATTATAAATTTATTCTAATGCTGCATTGTTTTCTAGTATCATGTTTCTGTATTTCCAATCCCAATATTCAATGTTAACTTTCTCCTATATTTATATAGCTTATTTCAAATTTATAAAGTATATCTTTATCCTTTCATCCCATTATCTTGATTACTTTAAATTATTATGAGAAATTCTATTAAGACAATAGACAGCAATATTTTGCAATGCTTCTTAAAAACAATTGGAAGAAATTTATAACTCTTTTCCCTGATAGGAAAATGCAGTCATTTCTCTTAAACTAGAAATTTTATTAACTATGAAAATGTGTCTCAGTACACAGTCTAAATTTTTGCTGAGACAGAGTTTTGGAGCCTATATTTCTTGTAAATATGTATGATTTTACTACATCTTTTCTTTTGCTAGATCAGAGTGGATGATCATATCATTAGGACCGAACAAGGCCTTCTGTTGCGTAGTCTGCAGCGGAAGGATTCAGGCGATTACCTCTGTCATGCCGTGGAACACGGATTCATGCAAACCCTTCTTAAAGTGACCCTGGAAGTCATCGACACAGAGCATTTGGAAGAACTTCTTCATAAAGATGATGATGGAGATGGCTCTAAGACCAAAGAAATTTCTAACAGCATGACACCTAGCCAGAAGGTCTGGTACAGAGACTTCATGCAACTCATCAACCACCCCAACCTGAACACAATGGATGAGTTCTGCGAACAAGTTTGGAAAAGGGACCGAAAACAGCGTCGGCAAAGGCCAGGACATACCCAAGGGAACAGTAACAAATGGAAGCACTTACAGGAAAATAAGAAAGGTAGAAACAGGAGGACCCACGAATTTGAGAGGGCACCCAGGAGTGTCTGAGCTGCATTACCTCTAGAAACCTCAAACAAGTAGAAACTTGCCTAGACAATAACTGGAAAAAATGCAATATACATGAACTTTTTTCATGGCATTATGTGGATGTTTACAATGGTGGGGAGTGCACCTGAGTTCCACCAATTATAAATTAGGTCCATGAGTAACTTTACTAACAGGATTTCTTCCTAATACCAACACTTAATAGAGGTCAGGTGAATGCAGATGTTCACGCTAGTGACTTAATGTTTCCTATGAGATTTCACTATACAGGTTTTGCTTTCTTCTTTGCCTGAGAAATAAAAATGTCATTTGCCATGTTGCCATCTAAAGAAGAAAAACGGCATCAGCAAAGCCATTTTATTGAACTAGAAGTTTGAAACTGCATGGATTTACTAAGCTGATGAATATTCCAAAACACTGTTGGATTCAAGGATATTTTTTGTCTACCAGCACTCATGTTTATATGTACCGGAGGAGTAAAATGATACTGAATTAAACGGTCTGTGGAAATACGAAAAACATAAACCATCCATCATCCAGAAGAAAAATGGAATACACTGATCTACTACTGATGTCTTCTTCCAGCTTTGATCTAAAGATGTATTTTATTAAAACTATAATTTAAATGTACAATGACAAATATGCAGAAAAAATTAGCTCTTTTCTAAGCTAGAGTAGGTTTTTGTCTTACAGTTATTGTGCTATGTAGTTTTTGTTTTTAAAAACTCCAATTGTGTGCTGCTTTTTTTAAAACGTTGTTTTCAGTTTTGCAAGAGGAATAACCGATATTGTCCTAGAAACATATATACATCATTAACAACTAATTCCTAAAATCTGGATATAAATTATGCTTTATTTCTCTGAGGAATTAAAAAAAAACACTTCTCCTTCTTCAAATATTATCTAAATTAATTAGAACCTGCATAATGTTCTTAGAAAAACAGAGCATTTAACCGGAAAAAAAAAAGAGAAGAAAGAAATAGATTTGTAAATGCATTTTCTTGTACCTAAAGGATCAACAAAGAGAAAAGGAACTGCATATTTCATGCAAATAGTAAGCATTGGTTTAATTTAATGTTAATAGAAAATATCTTAATTCTGCGCTTGAATTCCTGCCTGATATTTGAGACATAAAAACTCTCTCTCATGACTCCATTTGGAATTTTATCTGTCACTTAATTTTTTTGAGAAGAGGGAGATCAGTAATATCCAGAACAACCTCCTAAAAGCAAATTTCCCAACTCTGTTTACATTTTTATCAGCTGCCTCTTATCTCACCTTGTTTAAGACAATTATCTGTCTAAAGGACACATGACTCTTTTTAGGTCAATGGGAGTGACTTTTATATAAACTATTTTCCAGGACACAGCTCACACTTAAAACATGTAAAGCTCTTTGTCTCCTGCAACAACTTATAAAATAAGATAAAAGATTATTAATTAGGGGCTTGCCTGCTTCATTGCCCTAAGATGATTCTGTGAGAATCATTGACTTCAAGATGTATAAGACCTTCAACATTGCAATGCAGTTTCTTTTGCACTGCACTCATCTTTCCAAGAATCCCTCTCTGGGTCCTTCGTCACGCACAAAAATGCAAAGGAAACATCTTATTGCTAATTAATGAAAGCAGCATTGAAATTCTAACTCTAGCTGTCTTGGGATTCTAATTAACTCAGCATTAATTTCTCACCTCAGCCTACAGTGAATTTTTTTTTATTTCTCTATCAGCTGAAATATTCACAGATGGAAGCTCATGTTTCAGTTTTAGTGATTACTTTGAATAAATGATCTTTTGACGTTTGTTTCAAATGGGAGCCTAAAAATATTCTACATTCAATTTTAGGCTCCAATGATTAATACAGTGTTACTTTTAGAAGTACATCCTCAAATGGTAGCTAAATTTTAAATTATTTGAAGGACAGACTCCTGTAGAGGAAAAAAAAAATGTTTGAGATATAAATCAAAAACCAAGAGTGCTCCAAAAATAGGTCATTTAAAAATGTCTCATAGAGTATCTTAACTGTACTAAAATTCGGTGTTGCATTTTATTTCTAAATTTGCAGCTGAAACAAATTTATTTGCAATAACAGAAGTATCTTATTTCTTATTAGTCCTCAAAAATAAACGATTTGAAGGGGTAGAGATTGTATAACTTCAGGGATGCCTTCCAATATCTGAATGCATTTTGTTTAGCATTATGAAATACCCATAGAAGGAATGTGTAGATTTCAACTAACAGAAACAAAAACAAATCCACTGACATGTCTTTATAAATCATCAGGTCTAAGTTTTCGAAGAAAATTATAGATATAACATGCAGGTAAATAAGTCTTATTACAGTCATAATCTTCTGCCAATGGGTATTGAGGTGGGCAGTTTGCACAAAAAGTAATTAATGTCCCATTTAATTCAGTTTCAATAGACTTTGGCTTATGCATGTATCATCAGAGTTGAAACTTTGTTAAGAGACTCATGTGACCTTGAACAGATTATTACAGCAATCTTAAAATAGGAAAAAGGTACAGCACAGCAGAGAAATTATGGCCCAGTTGAAATCAAATGCAAAATGTAAATGTACACTTACTGCTACATTTTATGTATTATTTAGTGATTTTCAGTGGTATGTGTTTAATATTTTTGCTACCTACACATTGGGCAACAGAGATGTACATAATTTTGAAAAGAAGAGGAAGGACAGTGTAAAATGCAACTTTTTATAGGTACTCCATTTCAGTGTGTTCAACATCATCCTAAAATGCAAGATTTTCCCACAAGGTAACAAGGTGGCTTATGTACTATTTAAGGGCAGAAGCTGTGTGCCCATTCAATCAGCATGTTTTTTGCCAGGTAGTAAATACGTTCCATATCTGTATTTATCATTGCATTTCAGATGGGAACTAGAAAACTGGAGAGAAAAATGTAATGAAACTGCTGCTGTAAATTATTCCTTTTAGCATGTATTCAGTTGCTAAATACACATTTCTTCAAAATATTTGAATTCAGATGTCTTTACTATTCCATGTAGCATATAGTGTCAAGGAACATAAGTTTAGAAAAGGTTGAGAACCAAAGTCGGGTTGCTAGCAAGATTTCTTCATTGTAGTCATCTGTAAACTGGGCTCTATACTTATGGAGATGATGTGAATTTAATGCCCTTTAAATTAAATACTGTTATTTTATGCCATACTTAAAAAGCAAATATGGGGATGAAATTCTATAGTGTGTCATTATCATAATCAGTTTGGTTTCATTCTGGATCTACAAAGACACCTGATTATTGTTATTGAAATTGCCTATCCTGAAGGTCATAAGCAAGCATTTTATTAATATGGAGTGGTTAGTATAACATTTTGAAATCCTTGTTTTATGAATTCATTTTTTAAACATAATCTGTGTTCACTTTAATGGAAATCTATCAGGTTTCATGGCTTCAAAGACACGTAACAAATAGGATTCAACATCAATGTTATAATGTGTTAGAGATAAATTGGCCTAATGCCAAAGACATCCATGCTTTTTATTTTAATTTTGTTTGTAATAATTATTTAAAGTCAATGTTTGCAAAATACATGTTTCCATAAAGAAGAAAACATTTTTCAAAAAGTCTGCAAAATCCTATTAGTTTGATTTGTAACAATTTTTATAGTAATTAAAGAAACATACCTTTTCAAGTTAATATACTAAGAGGATCTATACATGAACAAGAGAAAGAAGCCACATAAATGGTGTCTCATATAGTATGGCCATTTTCACAGTCAACCTGACCAAAGAAGACAGCTTGGTTTTCATTTGAAACATGTAAGCACACACAGGCAGAGGCAGAGGTACCAAATCAAACTAAACTAAAAAAAAGGATTTTGAATATAAAGGATTTGGGCTTTTATTTTTTAACATCTTTTTTGGAGTATAATTGCTTTACAGTGGTGTGTTACTTTCTGCTTTATAACAAAGTGAATCAGATATACGTATACATATATTGCTATATCTCCTCCCACTTGCATCTCCCTCCCACCCTCCCTATCCCACCCCTCTAGGTGGTCACAAAGCACTGAACTGATCTTCCTGTGCTATACAGCTGCTTTCCACTAGCTAGCTATTTTACATTTGGTAGTGTATATATGTCCATGCCACTCTCTCACTTTGTCCCAGCTTACTCTTCCTCCTCCCTATGACCTCAAGTCCATTTTCTACGGCTGCGTCTTTATTCCTGTCCTGCCCCTAGGTTCTTCAGAACCTTTTTTTTTTTTTTTTTAGATTCCATATATATGTGTTAGCATACGTTATTTGTTTTTCTCTTTCTGACTTACTTCACTCTGTATGACAGACTCTAGGTCCATCGCCTCACCACAAATAACTCAGTTTCTTTTCTTTCTATGGCTGAGTAATATTCCATTGTATCTATGTGCCATATCTTCCTTATCCATTATCTGTTGATGGACAGACTTAGGTTGCTTCCATGTCCTGGCTATTAAATAGAGCTGCAATGAACATTGTGGTACATGCCTCTTTTTGAATTATGGTTTTCTTAGGGTATATGCCCAGTAGTGGGATTGCTGGGTCGTATGGTAGTTCTATTTTTAGTTTTTTAAGGAACCTCCATACTGTTCTCCATAGTGGCTGTATCAATTTACATTCCCACCAGCAGTGCAAGAGGGTTCCCTTTTCTCCACACCCTCTCCAGCATTTATTGTTTGTAGATTTTTTTATAATGGCCATTCTGACTGGTGTGAGGTGATACCTCATTGTAGTTTTGATTTGCATTTCTCTAATGATTAGTGATGTTGAGCATCCTTTCATGTGTCTGTTGGCTATCTGTATACCTTCTTTGGAGAAATGTTTATTTGGGTCTTCTGCCCATTTTTTGATTGGGTTTTTGGTTTCCTGGTATGTATGAGCTACATGAGCTGTTTGGCTTCCTGATATGTATGAGCTAAATTTTGGAGATTAATCCTTTGCCAGTTGCTTCGTTTGCAAATATTTTCTCCCATTCTGAGGGATGTCTTTTCGTCTTGTTTATGGTTTCCTTTGCTGTGCAAAAGATTTGAAGTTTCATTAGGTCCCATTTGTTCATTTTTGTTTTTATTTCCATTTCTCTAGGAGGTGGGTCCAAAAGGATCTTGCTGTGATTTATGTCATAGAGTGTTCTGCCTATGTTTTCTTCTAAGAGTTTGATAGTTTCTGGCCTTACATTTAGGTCTTTAATCCATTTTGAGCTTATTTTTGTGTATGGTGTTAAGGAGTGATCTAATCTCATACTTTTACATGTACCTGTCCAGTTTTCCCAGCACCACTTATTGAAGAGGCTGTCCTTTCTCCACTGTACATTCCTGCCTCCTTTATCAAAGCTAAGGTGACCATATGTGCGTGGGTTTATCTCTGGGCTTTCTATCCTGTTCCATTGATCTATATTTCTGTTTTTGTGCCAGTACCATACTGTCTTGATTACTGTAGCTTTGTAGTATAGTCTGAAGTCAGGGAGCCTGATTCTTCCAGCTCCTTTTTTCTTTCTCAAGATTGCTTTGGCTATTTGGGGTCTTTTGCATCTCCATACAAATTTTAAGATGTTTTTGTTCTACTTCTGTGAAAAATGCCATTGGTAGTTTGATAGGGATTGCATTGAATCAGTAGATTGCTTTGGGTAGAATAGTCATTTTCACAGTGTTCATTCTTCCAATACAAGAACATGGTATATCTCTCCATCTGTTTGTATCTTTAATTTCTAAAGAAATTAATCAGTGTCTTATAGTTTTCTGCATACAGATCTTTTGTGTCCTTAGGTAAGTTTATTCCTAGGTATTTTCTTATTTTTGTTGCAGTGGTAAATGGGAGTGTTTCCTTAATTTCTCTTTCAGATTCTTCAATATTAGTGTACAGGAATGCAAGAGATTTCTGTGCGTTAATTTTGTATCCTGCTACCAGATTCATTGATTAGCTCTAGTAGTTGTCTTTTAGCATCTTTAGGATTCTCTATTTATAGGATCATGTCTTCTGCAAACAGTGACAGCTTTACTTCTTTTCCAGTTTTTATTTCTTTTTCTTCTCTGATCACTCTGGCTAGGACCTCCAAAACTATGTTGAATAATAGTGGTGAGAGCGGACATCCTTGTCTTTTTCCTGATCTTAGAGGTCATGATTTCATTTTTCACCACTGAGAATGATGTTTCCTTTGGGTTTGTTGTATATGGCCTTTATTATGTTGAGGTAAGTTCTCTCTATGCTCACTTTCTGGAGAGATTTTATCATAAATGGGTGTTGAATTTTGTCAAAAGCTTTTTCTGCATCTATTGAGATGATCATATCGTTTTTATCCTTCAGTTTGTTAATATGGGGTATCACATTGATTGATTTGCATATATTGAAGAATCCTTGCGTTCCTAGGATAACCCCCACTTAATTATGGTGTATGATCCTTTTAATGTGCTGTTGGATTCTGTTTGATAGTATTTTGTTGAATATTTTTGCGTCTGTGTTCATCTGTGATATTGGTCTGTAGTTTTCCTTTTTTGTGACATCTTTGTCTGGTTTTGGTATCAGGGTGTTGGTGGCCTCGTAGAATGAGTTTGGGAATGTTCCTCCCTTTGCTATATTTTGGAAGAGTTTGAGAATATAGGTGTTAGCTCTTCCCTAAATGTTTGATAGAATTCACCTGTGAAGCCATCTGGTCCTGGGCTTTTGTTTGTTGGAAGATTTTTAATCACAGTCTCAATTTCAGTGCTTGTGATTAGTCTGTTTAGACTTTCTGTTTCTTCCCGGTTCAGTCTCGAAAGGTTGTGCTTTTCTTAGAATTTGTTGTTTTCTTCCAGGTTGTCCATTTTATTGGCATAGCGTTGCTTGTAGTAATGTCTCATGATCCTTTGTATTTCTGCAGTGTCAGTTGTTACTTCTCCTTTTTCATTTCTAATTCTATTGATTTGAGTCTTCTCCCTTTTTTTTTTTGATGAATCTGGCTAATGGTTTATCAATTTTGTTTATCTTCTTTTAGTTTTATTGATCTTTGCTATTGTTTCCTTCATTTCTTTTTCATTTATTTCTGATCTGATCTTTATGCTTTCTTTCCTTCTGCTAACTTTGGGCTTTTTTTGTTCCTTCTCTAAATGCTTTAGCTGTAAGGTTAGGTTGTTTATTTGAGATGATTCTTGAGATAGGCTGGTATTGCTATAAACTTCCCTCTTAGAACTGCTTTTGCTGCATCCCATAGGTTTTGGGTCGTCATGTTTTCATTGTTATTTGTTTCTAGGTATTTTTTTGATTTCCTCTTTGATTTCTTCAGTGATCTCTTGGTTATTTAGTAGTGTATTGTTTAGCCTCCATGTGTTCGTATTTTTTACAGATTTTTTCCTGTAATTGATATCTAATCTCATAGCATTGTGGTTGGAAAATATACTTGATACAATTTCAGTTTTCTTAAATTTACCAAGGCTTGATTTGTGACCCAAGATATGATCTATCCTGGAGAATGTTCCATGAGCATTTGAGAAGAATGTGTATTCTGTTGTTTTTGGATGGAATGTCCTATAAATATCAATTGAGTCCGTCTTGTTTAATGTATCATTTAAAGCTTATGTTTCCTTTTTTATTTTCATTTTGGATGATCTGTCCATTGGTGAAAGTCTCGTGTTAAAGTCCCCTACCATGATTGTGTTTCTGTCAGTTTCTCCTTTTATGGCTGTTCGCATTTGCCTGATGTATTGAGGTGCTCCTGTGTTGGGTGCATAAATATTTACAATGGTTATATCTTCTTTTTGGATTGATCCCTTGATCATTATGTAGTGTCCTTCTTTGTCTCTTTTAATAGTCTTTATTTTAAAGTCTATTTTGTCTGGTATGAGAATTGCTACTCCAGCTTTCTTTTGATTTCATTTGCATGGATTATCTTTTTCCATCCCTCACTTTTAGTTTGTATGTGTCCCTAGGTCTGAAGTGCTTCTCGTGTAGACAGCATATATACGGGTCTTGTTTTTGTATCCATTCAACCAGTCTATGTCTTTTGGTTGGAGCATTTAATCCATTTACATTTAAGGTAGTTATCAATATGTATGTTCCTATTACCATTTTCTTAATTGTTTTTAGTTTGTTATTGTAGGTCTTTTCCTTCTCTTGTGTTTCCTGCCTAGAAAAGTTCCTTTAGCATTTGATGTAGAGCTGGTTTGTTGGTGCTGAATTCTCTTAGGTTTTGCTTGTCTGTAAAGGTTTTAGTTTCTCCATCAAATCTGAAAGAGATCCTTGCTAGGTAGAGTTATCTTGTTTGTAGGTTTTTCCCTTTCATCCCTTTAAATATGTCCTGCCACTCCCTTCTGGCTTGCAGAATTTCTGCTGACAGATCAGCTGTTAATCTCATGGGGATTCCCTTGTATGTTATTTGTTGCTTTTCCCTTGCTGCTTTTAATACTTTTTCTTTGTATTTAATTTTTGATAGTTTGATTAATGTGTCTTGGCATGTTTCTCCTTGGATTTATCCTGCATGGGACTTTTTGCACTTCCTGGACTTGAGTGACTATTTCCTTTCCCATATTAGGGAAGTTTTCAACTATAATCTCTTCAAATACTTTCTCAGTCCCTTTCTTTTTGTCTTCTTCTTCTGGGACCCCTATAATTCGAATGTTGGTCCATTTAATGTTGTTCCAGAGGTCTCTGAGACTGTCCTCAATTCTTTTCATTCTTTTTTCTTTATTCTGCTGTGCGGTAGTTTTTTACACTATTTTATCTTCCAGGTCACATATCCGTTCTTCTGCCTCAGTTATTCTGCTATTGTTTCCTTCTAGAGAATTTTTAATTTCATTTATTGTGTTGTTCATCATTGTTTTTTTGCTCTTTAGTTCTTCTAGATCCTTGCTAAACATTTCCTGTATTTTCTCCGTTCTGTTTCCAAGATTTTGGATCATCTTTACTGTCATTACTCTGAATTCCTTTTCAGGTAGACTGCCTATTTCTTCTTCATTTGTTTGGTCTGCTGGGTTTTTACCTTGCTCCTTCATCTGCTGTGTGTTTCTCTGTCTTCTCATTTTGCTTCACTTACTGTGTTTGGGGTCTCCTTTTCGCAGGCTGCAGGTTCATAGTTCCTCTTGTTTTTGGTGTCTGCCCCCAGAGGGTAAGGTTGGTTCAGTGGGTTGTGTAGGTTTCCTGGTGGAAGCGACTGGTGCCTGTTTTCTCATGGATGAGGCTGTATCTTGTCTTTCCAATGGGAAGGACCACATCTGGTTGTGAGTTTTGGAGTGTCTGTGAACTTATTATGATTTTAGGCAGCCTCTCTGGGGTTGTGTTCCTGTCTTGCTAGTTGTTTGGCACAGGGCGTCTAGCACTGTAGCTTTCTGGTCGTTGAGTGGAGCTGGGTCTTAGCATTGAGATGGACATCTCTTTGAGAGCTTTCGCCGTTTGATATTACCTGGAGCAGGGAGGTCTCTGGTGGACCAATGTCCTGAACTCGGCTCTGCCACCTCAGAAGCACAGAACTGACACCCAGCTGGAGCACCAAGACCCAGCTGATAATAAAGAAGTACACAGGGAGAGATCAGGAAGGGTCCCGAGCAGAGGAACTTCTGCCTCTGTGAAATTGGGGTGCACCATGCTCCCAGCATGTGGACATGCTCACCAACTCCAAAGCTCTCCTACTTGGGCTTTTAGATGTTTTGTTCTTGAGAACCAGATTCCTACCCTTTCTATTAAATTCTACTGATTGGTCTTGTCTACCTGCTATGTGCTAGGCACTGGTAGGTGATGAGAATGCTAACATGTATGTGGCATAACCCTTGTGCTCAAGAGCTCCCAGTGAAGTAAAGAAAACAGATTGTAATTTGACTTACCATCATCTTATCTGGCCAAGCTTTCCAGATCCTCCCATTCCTACATTGAACTAATCATCTTCTCTGCACTAAATCTGTGCCTTGTATATAATTTTTATTGCCACACTTATCACAAGAGTGTTACTTCTTTGTTTACAGCCCTGTCACCTTTTCTAGACTGTGAGCTCCTTGAGGGCAGGGTTAGTATCTAATTTATCTCTGCTGTCCGTGCCTAGCATGATGACTGACACAGGGAAGGATCTCTTTATATTGTTGCAGGAAAGAATCAGGTGACACTGTGATGAGTACCAAATGCAAACTCATAATAAAAGTGCTTTGCAGCTGGCCAGCTTTCCCAACACCATTTGCTGAAGAGACTGTCTTTTCTCCATTGTATATTCTTGCCTCCTTTTTTGAAGATTAATTGATCATAGGTGTGTGGATTTATTCCTGGGCTCTCTATTCTGTTCCATTGATCTGCATGTCTCTTTTGGTGCCAGTACCATGCTGTTCTGATTACTGTAGCTTTGTAGTGTTGTCTGAAGTCTGAGAGGGTTATGCCTCCAGCTTTGTTTGTTTTCCTCAGGATTGCTTTTGCAATTCTGGGTATTTTGTGGTTCCATATAGTTTTAGGATTATTTGTTCCAGTTCCGTGAAAAATGTCATGGGTAATTTGATAGGGATCACATTAAATCTGTAGATTGCTTAAGGTAGTATGGCCATTTTAACAATATTAATCTTTCAATCCAAGAGCATGGGATATCTCTCCATTTCTTTGAATCATCGTCAGTTTCCATTATCAATGTTTTATAGTTCTCAGCGTATAGGTCTTTCAGCTCCTTGGTTAGGTTTATTCCTAGGTATTTTATTTTTTGACCTGAATTTTAAATGGGATTGTTTTACTTTTACTTTCTCATGTTAATTGTTAGTGTAAAGAAATGCAACCGATTTCTGTATATTAATCTTGTATCCTGCTACCTTGCTAAATTCATTTATTAATTCTAATAGTTTTTGTGTGTGGTGTTTAAGGTTTTCTGTGTAGAGTATCATATCATCTGCATATAACGACCGTTTTACCTCTTCCTTTCCAATTTGGACACCTTTTATTTCCTTTTCTAGAACACTCCCTCACACTGCATACAACAATAAACTCAAAATGGTTTAAAGACCTAAATATAAGACATGACACCATAAAACTCCTAGAAGAGAACATAAGCAAAACATTCTCTGACATAAATTATAGCAATATTTTCTTAGATCCGTCTCCCAAGGCAAAAGATTTAAAAGCAAAAATAAACAGGCTGAACCTAATCAAACTTAATAGCTTTTGCACAGCAAAGGAAATCATCAACAAAATGAAAAAACCTATGGAATGGAAGAAAATATTTGCAAACAATGTGGCTAACAAGGGGTTAATAGGCAAAACATACAAACAGCTCATAGAACTCAATATCGGAAGAACAAACAACCCAATCAAAAAATGGGCAGAGGGGCTTCCCTGGTGGCGCAGTGGTTGAGAGTCCGCCTGCCGATGCAGGGGACTCGGGTTCGTGCCCCGGTCCGGGAGGATCCCACATGCCGTGGAGCGGCTGGGCCTGTGAGCCATGGCTGCTAAGCCTGCGCATCCGGAGCCTGAGCCCCACAATGGGAGAGGCCACAACAGTGAGAGGCCCATGTGCCGCAAAAAAAAAAAAAAAAAAAAAGGGCAGAAGACCTAAGTAGATATTTCTCCAAAGAAGACATAGAGATGGTCAACAGGCACATGAAAAGATGCTCAACATCGCTAATTATTAGAGAAATACAAATCAAAACAACAATGAGGTATCACCTCACATGGGTCAGAATGGCCATCATCAAAAAGTCTACAAATAATAAATGCTGGAGTGTGTATGGGGAAAAGGGAACCCTCCTACACTGTTGGTGGGAATGTAAATTGGTGCAGCCACTATGGAGAACAGTATGGAGGTTCTTTACAAAACTAAAAATAGAGTTACTGTATAATCCAGTAATCCCACTTCTGGGCATATATCCAAAAAAGAGGAAAACTCTAATTCAAAAAGATACATGCACCCCAATGTTCATAGCAGCACTATTTACAATAGCCAAGACATGGAAATAACCCAAGTGCCCATCAACAGACGATTGGTTTAAGAAGATATGGCATACACACACACACACACACACACACACACACACACACACACACACAATGGAATATTACTCAGCCATAACAAAGAATGAAATAATGTCATTTGCAGCAACATGAATGGACCTAGAGGTCATCATACTAAGTGAAGTAAGTCAAACAGAGAAAAGACAAATATTATACCACTTATATGTGGAATCTAAAAATAATACAAATGAATTTATTTACAAAACAGAAACAGACTCACAGACTTCAAAAACAAACTTATGGTTACCAAAGGGGAAATGGAGGGGGGAAGAGGGATAAATTAGGAGTATGGAATTAACAGAGAGACACTAGTATATATAAAATTGATAAGCAACAAGAATTTTCTGTATAACAAAGAATTATATTCAACATCTTGTGATAACCTATAATGGAAAATAATCTGAAATATATATGTAACACTGAATCACTTTGCTGTACACCTGAAACTAACACAATATTGTAAATCAAATATACTTCAGATTTTTGGGGTTTTTTTTAAGTGCTATGGGATCAAGGAGGAGGGAAGAACTAATTTGGTGAGAGGGATCATGGAAAGCTTCAGAAAAGAAGTGACACAAGCTATGAAATGAAATATAAGACAGGTTTGCCCAGATGAAGTAAAAGAAGTCAGTCTGGGCAGAAGGAATAAGGGGATTGGAAGAAAGGTATGAAAAATGCTTTTATTTTGACAACAAGTATTCCAAATGGAAAGAGCATGGAATTCATAAAGAAAAGTAAAATGTCCCACTATTACGAGTCAAAATGGTGCAATTTGTTTGGTTTTTACTGGATTTTGGTTTATTGTCCTCTATTTGTAGCTCATATTCTCATCACTGGCACATGGTGTCATTCACTCTGCTTCTTTATACTCCCTACCCACCCTTCCCTCTCCCTACGTATCTTCCCTCTTAACGTTGACCTCTTTTGTCTTTACTCAGCTGGAGTCATAGCACTGGCCTGTGTTCCCATGATCACCTTCAAATTAATCTTTATGCCATAATCTCTTTGCTAGTTCAAGTGACCACAGGTCAGCTGAAATTTGGAATTCCACAGATGAATGGCTGAGAGAAGATAGCTTCATCAGGTTGGCCCCTCTCTTTCTCTTATATTTCACCTACCTTCAGCATTAACTCGCCCATCTAGTACTCGACTGCTAGGTCACAGGGTCCAACATTGCCTAGCTAATTAGCAAGGAACCTCACAAAAAAGACTTCACCAAAGATAGCATTGAAATAGGAAGCCTGTATTTGTTCAGTGGATGCCCTAGATGGAGTACTTCACAGCTAAACAATGATGCAGGTGAAGTTAGCACACATACTTTGACAGGAAGAGACTCCTTTTTTTCCAAACAAAAAAAGAAAAAGTTTAAAAAAAAGTCACATCTTGAATCTGTCAAATCCACCCCACCGTTATATTATACTGTCAAGTTTTTTCTCCTATAACAAAAAGAATGTATTTTATTTCCCTTAATCTAAACATTATACTTGTAGACACAGTGTGTGTTTATACAGTACCTAAGCAAAAGTTTTCATAAATGTGTTCAGGTCATCACAGTTTGGGTAATTTTGAAGATTCAATTTCCATCCTCTCTTTGTAAACCTCACTGAAGAATTAGATCTCAAGTAAATACAGTTTTTTAAAATCCATGTTATTTGTGTAGCCCAGTTCTTAATATTTTGACTGTTTTGTTAATCACTAAGTCCAGAGTGGCTTACACTTTTTTAGACAGTTTTGTGTCAGAAATCAAACATCTTTTCCACTTTAGGATTTGTTTACTGCATGTCAATTTTTAGGGGGTTTGCACCTTTGAATTTCTTAAAAAGAATGAATATTGTTAAGTCCTCAAATATTTTATATGCAATGATCTGAATTGCTGGTAAATGTCAACAAATTAATACAGATCTCCACATACCATTTAATAAATTCTACTTGAATTTAGATACTGACTAAAGATGGTACCTCTATGTTACATTGTTGGCATCTACCAATTTCAGAAACATTGCTCATTTTCTTTGCATTACTTTTGATTCCAAGTGTGTGTATGTTGAAATTAATTTTACTGTATTTGGTTCAGGAAGCAGATTAAATTTATTACCTGGTGAATATTATACTAATATAATAACTAATATTAATAGTCGTAGTCATCATAGATACAGTAGTACTAGCAATAGTGATATTAAGTGTTTATAACATACTGTTTTCTTTACTAAGTGCTTTATTTGTATTGCTTTATATAATTAACACAACAGCTCCACAAACCCTATATTTTATCCCTATTTAATCAATAAAGAAACTCTGGCACAGAGTGGTTAGATAACTATTATAATTACCCAATCCACACAAGCAAAAGCTATAGAAATAGAGTTCTAACCCAAGTACAATCCCTGATTACTTGTGTTTCTAGAAAGATAAGTAGTTATTGTAAATATTATTTAAGATACCATGCTGTACAGAAACAAAGAAAGATTATGATGTCCAAAAGCTTTAGAAGATGAAGGAGGGGGCAGGGTCTGAGTTGACCAAGGAAGCAGGGAACGCCTTTTTTTTTTTTTTTTTTTTTTTTTTTTTTTTGAGATAAGCGATATCATATGATATTTGTCTTTCTCTGTCTGACTTACTTCACTTAGTATTATAATCTCTAGGTCCATCCATGTTGCTGTAAATGGC
>NW_006790467.1:123133-123499 GCF_000442215.2 Lipotes vexillifer | reverse complement strand
CACGAACCCGTGTCCCCTGCATCGGCAGGCGGACTCTCAACCACTGCGCCACCTGGGAAGCCCGGAACGCCTTTTTCATAAGGCAAGATAGACAATCAAGGGCTTTAGAGGCCAGGTCTTCTCCTTTACTTGGTGGGTGTCTTTGGACTTTTTTTTTTTTTTTAATCAATACTTCCCTAGGCCTCAGTGCTCCTATCTATAAAATAGATAATACCTCAGTTTTATTCATCAGTATAAAAGAGATGATAGAGAGCTTATTCATAGAGTTGGGGTAATAATTAACATTGATATATGACACTTACTGCTAACACTGACATTTATTCACTTTTCTCTATTTCTGTCCTGACAATGATAAAAAAAAGTTAC
>NW_006790467.1:116400-123123 GCF_000442215.2 Lipotes vexillifer | reverse complement strand
TTGTTAAATAAAAGAATAAAAAAAAATGCTCTTGATTATGTCTACTGCCACCCTCTCTAGTCATTCATCCCTCCACTTCTTGGTTTCTTGTACTTACAGTTTCTCCCTCTTCCATTCTAATGTAGTAATTGTAACAATAACAATAATTTCTCTCATTTATACTATTCATTTGAGCAGTTTTCTACTTGCCTTTTTGAATAAGAATTCTCAAAAGATATTCTAGGGGATTCCCAATTAAAGATAAATAGTTTATGTGTTTGACTTTTATCCTCTTGTAAAACCTCATTAAATTAATATACAACAGATTTATCTTAGTTTCCATCTAGGTCAACTTTTAATTCCCAATTTTTTGGGCTTCTGTCTGTCTGCCATCATCATCACAAAAGATGTATTCTAAAGGTGAATAACCCAATTGTTCTGTACTAAGTAATCACTTGTATATATATATATTTTTTTTTATATACAGTTTCCACAGTTAGCATTTTCAAGCTTGGAAAGAAGACATTTCTCTATACATTATTTCAAGACGCTCCCTCTTGCATCTCCCTCCCAGCCTCCCTATCCCACCCCTCTATGTGGTCACAAAGCACCGAGCTGATCTCCCTGTGCTATATGGCTGCACCCCACTACCTATCTGTTTTACATTTGGTAGTGTATATATGTCCATGCCACTCTCTCACTTCGTCCCAGCTTACCCTTCCCCCTCCCTATGTCCTCAAGTCTAGAGTTTCTTTTATGCCTCAAATTTAGGTCTACTCTCTGGATATCTCTCCAGGCTCTGTGTTTCTCAGTATCTGATCAGTCCTGCTATGTTTAAATGCCTTGCACTGAATACAACACCACTTACCTTGTATGCTCAGCTTTCTTTTATTGACCACATGATGACTTAACATATTTAACATAACATTAAGGGATGGGAAGATAACTGCTCCAAAATAAGAAATTTTAAGAGCATAAGGGGGAGAAATCTCAAATGTTGTGAGAGTGTGATGCAAGAGAGAATGGGAGCTGGGAAGGCAAGGGAAGAGAGTGCATGGATCTTCCAAGGAAGTAAAAGCGTACAGGAACACCGGTATCTCTTCTATTAACAGTGCGAATGCTTGGGTTCCTATCTACTTTCTCTTTTTATTCTTCTGGGGATCCCAGTCTTATGTGCTATCCATCTGTATTTAACTTGTCTACTTTGGTCAATCATTCACTAAGTCCAGCTACTCAAAACACATGGTGAAAGTGTGGACTACCAACATTGGCATCACCTGGGAGCTTATGAAACTACAGATACCTAAGACACTCCCGGGACCTACTGAATCCGAGCTAGCATTTTAGCTCAATCCCCAGATTGTGTTTGATCAGCAGTACTCTGACTCATTTCTATAGATTTGAATCTCATTCTCTTTCAGGCACACACATTTAGCTTGCTCTTCCCGTATTTCATGGCTGATTTCTCAAGACTTCACTGGCCCAGTGGCTCCACACACGCGTTATCCTGTCTTTGTCCTACAAAGGCTAATCTGCTTCCAGGGTCTGTGGGCTCCAGCGGCCTGAGACCAGTCACCAAGATGTCTCAGCCCTGGGATATCAGGTAAAAATTACATATTCCACTAATTAAGAGAAACTGTCACATATTTCAAGAATAACTGTGATGGAAATTGACAGAAACTTGTTGTATTTTAAGTAATATTTACCTGTCAGTGGTAGAGGCTAGATTGGAGGTGGGAGAATCTTACTTGGAAGATATTTCTACTATTCAGATTTTTTAAAGTGTTGCTCCCTGTGTTTGTTTAGTTTGGGGTTTTGGGTTTTTTTTGTTTTTTGGTTAAAAAAGAGTATGCGAAACTTCAACTGTATAAATAGTTTTATCTAGTTTTTGAATAACATTCTTAGGGGAGGGAGTGTAATGCAATGAGAGTGTATACTTTATAGATAATATCGTCATCTCATTTCCTTTAGATTCCCTAGGATAACGAAGGTACAAATTTTCCTGGAATATTTCAGCATTAGGCTTCCTGAAATTTGGCAGCAGTATGAGTGACTTCTTGAATTTCTCAACGATTTTTTTCCCATTAATCTTATAGTATTTAAATTCTATGAAGAAAATACAGTAACTTAAATACTTCCTATAAATAGAACTACTCAGATTACCAACAGAAAGACTTCTTAAATATGCAATTTAGCAAAATAGTGATCAAAGCCTATTTCCATAGAATATTTTGGTGCCATTAAATCCCAGTATTGTGTGTAGAGCTAATACTTAAAAGTATAACCAGCTTTAACAGTGTACGCATGTGTACATGCCATATATTTCCAAGATTTATTTTTCACTTCATCGTGGGTGGTCTACTACTGCCTTTTACACTACAACCAACTGATCCCAAAGTTCAGGGTTATTGAAAAGCATCATAAATAAAATCCATGTGTGCATTGTTTAAGTACCAGATGATACTTACAAAGGTTTCAGCAACTTTGCCAGTTCGCTGCCAGCAAAACTTACCGATCTCTACCGTTAGTTGTACAATCACAAATGTTTTTGTAAGGTTGAATTCACCCCGATAATCTTTCCTGGCAAATTCTAGTAGGATTGTGAAAGAATTATATTATTTATGTTGCACTCACTGTTGCATGTCAAAGCAGCAGATACTATCTGTTTAAAGCAGCCCTTGAACTTCTTGTTGGACTACCTATTGTCACAGATCTATACATTCTTAAGGAAAGAATGTCTGTCCTTAAGAGAAAGTCTCTATGCTATTTTTTCTATGCAAATAGTTTATTGATTAGCAGCAGTGTGTGAGCCTATTAAAAATCACTTCCAAAAAAATAACATTTAGGACTGAAGTATTGGATGTTTTATGTCAATGAGATTTCAGGAAGTCGGGACTTTAAATTAAAGCTCAAGGGAGTTTCTGGTCATGGAGTTTAAAAAGTGCAGTTTTCTCTTAAGCTCTCTGTAAATCACCTTAAAACACTGCTGATTTGCTAATGTGTAACACAGACTTCTAGATTTTTGTTGGGGAAAAAAGGATAAATCGGGAGCAATGGGAATGGGAGCCTGGGGGCAATTTGAGGTACAGGGATGTTTCCAAAGCAGTTTTTGAACAGTTGTAAGGACAAAATGAAGTCACTACCAAAGAGGTGCTAGTTTACAGTCCCAGAGTCATGAAACATAAGCATTGCATTTTGTACCGCTGAGTATCAGCTTCTTGATATGACTTAATAGCAGGTTATATTTTTATATTTTTAGCATAAAAGGGTAACCCTTGGATAAAATCTCATATAACATCAACAGCTATGTCACTAGCCAAAACCCAGTGTTAAAGAATTTAAAACCCCAAATCTCCATTGATAGCTAATAACCTACTCCAGTCTCAGGTCACTTTGGCGAGTGTGTTGTCCTAAGTTACATTTGTGACGGTTTCCTTGAACCTTTAGGAGTTGTTTCCTTGGCCAGGTACAGTGAACGATCCATGTTTTTTATTGGTCAGTTCCGCTGCTGATCACCATAGAATAGTGGCCAGTAGCTTATAACGTATAAATGTTATGTAAAGTGGTCAAGGTTTTAATCAGTTGGAAGTATTGGCAAATTAGAAGAACTACACTTTCCAGGAGGCTCATTATCCTTTCCACTTTGGGGCTGAAGAGAGGACCACATAGGACAAGGTTAGAGGACTCTGACCACTTTCAGAGAAAAAGGGTATCTCCCCAAGCAAAAGCAAGAGCTACATGTGGTTGAGAGGTCAGAGGAGATACCAGAAAGTGGAAGTAGGAAGAGAAGTGGAAAAGAAGGTGGATAGGGAGCTAACTTAGCCTTCTTTCCTTTAGGAAATCTAAATTCTCAAAAGGAAATTTCCAGTGAAGCTACAGGAAGATAATTTTAGAATTTGGGTTAATCTGAGAAACGACATGATTAAGGGATTGATTCAGGGAGTTGCTTGTCTAGCTGGAAATACAGATTCTCAAGTCTTGGGTTGTTTTATCTAGGTTCTAAAGAGCTGTGTGTATGTGCTTGTGTGTGTGTGTGTGTGTGTGTGTGTGATAGTGTGTGTGTGTGTGTGTGTGTGTCAGTTCAAACATATCCAAACTGACTAATAACCCTCTATTTATTCAAATTTTAAAGAAGGTAACTTGTAGAACTCTTATTTTCAAAGCTTAAATTGCTTGTTGTGAATCTACAGTGTTTAGGTCTCAAGCACCTATCCACTTTCCCCATCTTTGCATTTTATACACCATTAGCTAATAGAATAGGTTATAGCTCCACTTTCACTAGGAGTGTACACTTCAGTGAGGAGAAATGCAACGGCCCCACCTTTATCACCAAATTTACAGGCAATTCATTTGGAAAAATAAAATGAGATACAGCACCTCACAGTCATAGGTTCCTCCTATAAAGCCTTGTCCATCAGGCTGTGACTGGTGACCCTGCTGCAACCCACCTTCAGTGCGTGCTGCTCTTCTACATCCAACCCAACTCCAAGCCTCTACTGTACACGTCTGCACTCAGCCCAAGCTGACTATGAAACTATTACCTGAACTCCTTTGAGCTCATCTTTGCGGATACTCACACATCCAGCCCCAGACACTCGCCCTGGGAAACCACAACAGTCCCTGGTGCCACTCACTGGTGCCATCCCCAAGCCTCTAGTACCCCGATCTTTCCACTGCTGACATATACTAGTTCCTGGTATGTTTCATAGAATTGAACAATAGAAGAAATACACATACCCAGACTTTTTAAAAAATTTCCTCAATAATCTCTTTTGAAAGAGTTATAATTTAAACCCAGCCACACTTCAGGCAAGATGAAGGTTTGTGACAAGCTCTTCTGTCTCACCTGCGAGTACTCAAATGCAACTCTTCTTTCTCACTTCTAGGGGTGTAGTTTTTAGAGGAGAAGATAAAAGGAGGCCTCCAAAGCTTTCTTCAAACTCCTTCCATTGATTTCAGAGGGAAGAAGGTAAACCAGGTAAGCGCCTTAGAATATGCTACAAATAAATATCCTAGGGCTGTTCCAAAAAGATTTGAAAATGTGACTCAACCTCCCAGGCTGTACATAGTAACATAAGATAAATGCTATATGTGAGGGAATTACAAAAATCTAAGTGACAGTATTAAATATTAAAAGGGAAGTATTTGAGGTGCAGGAAGGCTCTGCCCCAAATCTCATCAGATTACTGCCTCTTCTGCCTGTCTACAAAGTTCACTTCCACTTTCTCTTTCCATGAGAGACCTCTTTATTTTTGCTCATAATTGTGGATACTGAGGCTCTTGGATTATGGTTATAATCTGAACCCACTTTTTTACAAAAATCCTGTCTTCTATAATACATTCATACTATGACCATACTCTGATTATGTTACCTTTGAGCTCTATTAATCAGAAACAAATGCATATGACAGATATCTATCACAAGCTTACAATACGTAAAAACTCATAATATTACGTTATGGAAGAATTGACACTGCACTCAGAAAGACCAGAAAAGATTGAAGTATCTTATTTATTCACCTGAAAAATATTTATCAAGTCTTTATTATGTGATAGACACGAGATATAAATCTGACTTCTGGGGGGGGTTACAACCTATAATTGAGATAAGAGTTGATACTGAAATATATAATAGAAAGCTACAAACATATTAAGAAAACAAGTTATTTACATACCTGCAATTCATAGATCACATTGTTAAAAAAAGAATCTCAGAACTAATTCTGGAACAACTTCGGTCTCTCAGGGAGATTCAGCATTCTTAACCCCATTATACAGAGAAATGGACAAATAGTGGAAGGCTTTGATGTCAGAGTTCATGTCTCATTATAGATTGCTTTTCATACTAATTATCATTGTCTCTATGGTGTATGAAGTTAACATAAGTGTTTCTCCAAGGTAATTTAAATATTTGTACAAATTTACCCATATAAAATGTTTCTGTGTACATATTTCTGAAATTTGAGGAATAAATATTTCAGCTTGGTAACTTTCTGCTTTTTCAACTTGCCCACTATGACTTCATACCTATTAATCCCTCCTTAATAATTGTTTTGTTTTATGTAGAAAGATCCTAGGCGTTTAGATTACTCATTTCCTTCACATAACTGATGTTACATACAATTTATATTTAGCTAAGTGTGTTCATTTTTAAAAACATACTTAGGAAGAGTTCGGTCTTGAGAATGGGTTCATGCTGGGGGAAAGCACAAACAGGCACTAACAGGCTGTCAACTTTTCAAGAAAAGACCTCTCAGGATATGAGTATCCAGGGATTTTGCAAAGGCCATTTTCACATGATAAAATGTCTCAGTCTGAATTTCTTGGCAACTTTTGTTTTTGACATTTTATTTTTCAAATCAAAGACATTTCAATGTGTCATTATCTTGAAGAATGTAACATTACATGAGTCCAGATGAGCACAGAAACTTAACAAAAGTTCCATGATTTTAGCCAACCTGCACCTGCCACCTTCCCTGGAGACCCACTCCTATGTGGTTGCCTTACATGAAGTAAAAGCTTCTTAGAGACCATAGTGCAGTAATTGCCAAATGTTATGCAGTTGCAAAACCCTCTCATTGTGAGATTTTTGCCTTCCACCTCTAGCATTTTGGGAAAATTTGAAGGAATCTCAAGTTAATCTAGTCTTTCTGAAAAACCCAACTGATGAAATCAGATAATGAGCATGGAAAGGAGATTGTAAAGTAATTATTCTCTCTTCTTTTGGGATTGGGCAGGCATTCC
>NW_006790467.1:72069-116390 GCF_000442215.2 Lipotes vexillifer | reverse complement strand
GCATTCCTGAGGAAGGAATGGCTTCTGCACATGATGTCTGCTTCTATACCCCTGATTCACTTATCACCACTCCAAGAAAACGTATTTCTTTCATTCATTCATTCATTCAGTAACTATTTGATGAGCACTAATGTATGCCAAGCATGGTCCTAGGTGCTGAATATTTAGAGGTAAAAAAAAGACAAAATTGCTATACTAGGGGCTTCCCTGGTGGCGCAGTGGTTGGGAGTCCGCCTGCCGATGCAGGGGACTCGGGTTCGTGCCCCGGTCCGGGAGGATCCCACATGCCGCGGAGCGGCTGGGCCCGTGAGCCATGGCCGTTGGGCCTGCGCGTCCGGAGCCTGTGCTCCGCGACGGGAGGGGCCGCAGCAGTGAGAGGCCCACATACCGTAAAAAAAAAAAAAAAATTGCTATACTAAAGGCTCTTACATTTCAGTTTGTGAAACAGACAAAGAAACATTAAACAAGTAGATCTTTAGTATCTAGTAGCTCACAATTTTCTTTAGCACCAAGCAAAGTATTTTGTACATAGTAAGTGTTTAGTAACTGTTTGCTAAATGAAAGATATAGTGTGGCTTTGTTATTTACTAGCAAGCTACTTATCCTTGCTAAATGGGAATAACAATAGAGTTCTACTGGGTTTCCATAAGATTTTTAAAAACGTATTTAATATGTGAGTCACGGTATCTTGCATATAGTAAATGGCGGAAAGTATCAGTTCACAAAATTATGCACAATATATTATAAATGTTATGGAAACTGAAGGCAAGGAGTTAGTGATGTTCTGGTAGGTGGTTAGATAAGTGGGGTTGGCTGGACCTAAATACATCATAAAGAATGGAAATAAAGACATGTTATTCCTTCTTCCCCTTCAAGAATGGTACTTGACAATTTACAATTGTAAACAAAAGATATGAAGGAGTTAAAGAGATTTCAGCTAATAATTTGAATCAGCCTGACTAGTGATGGCAATAGCTTTGTAACATGGGAAATAGGTCAGTGTATATGTGAAAGCCATAATGGTTAACCAGGCAGTTCCACAGCTGTAGCTAGAAATTAGTCTTTTCCATGTGGCTTTAATATACAAACTGAAGTGGTGGCAAAAGTACTCAGAAGGGCAGATGTAACTTGGAGAATAAAAATGTATTACAAGTACTAAAACTGATTATATTATTTGACAGTGCACTATTTGCACGACGTCCCCTCCCTTTTATCGTTATTCATGATTAAGTTTTGATTATAATATACACCATAGTTCATTAATTCAACAAATGTTGAGTGTTTCTAATGTGCCAGAAAATGTGTGAATACGTTAAACTGGAATACCACACAGAAATCCTTTAATATGAAACAAACTTCTCCATAAGTTATCATAATAGAAATTCTCAGCTAACTGACCCTTAAAATCCTTCCATTTAGATGGATTCCTGTTGTCCAACCATATAAGATCTTTCACTTGCGTATTTTGTGCCATGAACATAGAATCAAGTGGGAAGTGGCACTGCTCAGTTTGGATCTCAACATCTGTCCTTCAAATTAAAAAACTCGGGGTGGGGGGAATGACACATGATAAATCTATGATAGTTTCAATCAGTGTCAGTTGATAGAACTTAACTAATACTATTTGAGGTTCTAATTACATGAATAGAGTCAAAGTGTTTGACATGTGTAGATTCCATACATGAACTTAGTTCATGCAGTAAATTCACCTATTTTTATTAAAAGGTAAGAAGGTGCCATAAATCACAAAATTATAATCCTTCACTAATGGAGAACCAAAATAAACAAGTGAATAAGTGCACTAGCAAATGCTGAATAATTAAACCTACACCCCAGAATTACTTCTTTAGCCTCCAAAGCCTTACTTGTTAGAAAACATACCATGAGAAAGTATGCTTTTCTTTCTAAACTTTCTCATGAGCTATAAAGAATAAAACCTGGTTGGATAGGGGAAAGGAAGTAATATAAAATCCAATGAATACCTGGGATAGATTAACATGGAGAAATGTGGATAATCTACCTATGCAGGAACATTTTCTTAACAACAGCTCTTTTCTGCCACTATCTCTTAACACTGAAATCCCAGTGGAATTGAATATTATATTTTCTTATTTGAATTGATTCCCTAAATTCTTTGTTAATTGACAAAGCTGATATTGTATGAATTCTCCAAATGACTGTGGTTTCAAATGAGAAGTACATTTATAAAAGAACTTTAATTCGTCTACTTTTGAAATGAGAAGACTATTAATCTTAATTACATATTATTATAGCACCTAATATTTTAAAACTGAGGAGTAACTTTAAAAAGAGTAAAATCAAACTTTTTTAAAATAAGACTTTCCCATTAGGATACAACAAAATTATGTTTTAAATATAGTGAATTTTTCTCCGAAGTATTTAAAGCTTGTTTTATTTAAAATATATTGTCTTCTTATGCATTGCTAAGTAACTCAGCTCTAAAAGCTACCCAGTTATACATCTGGAGTCAGCTACATAACAAAAATATCGACTATCTGAAATACTTAGGCAAAAGCTGAACCTGGAATTAAACTATATGGATAAATTTCAATTCACAATACCTCAACCATCTCTCAGTTTTATCAGTACTTTCTAATTAATTCAATAGGTTTTATTATCTTAAGGTTTTATTACCTTTAATGCAGTATATTGAAAGCAAAAAAATGATATAACAGGAAAATGGAGGAATATTAAAATATTTGTGCAAAAATATGCAGAAAATAATCTCAGAAGTATTATAGATTATCAAATACAATTTTTAGAAAGATGTAAAATGTCATTAAAAACACATCAATCTACAATGATGTTATGTGAATAATTTCCATCTTTCCAAAAGTTCCTATCTAATGAATACCCTAAATTATCTAAAAGATATAAAAGGGAACTTCAACTTAATGCTTTTATATAATTACATTGTAACAATCTTTTAAAATGTATTTTTTCTTCTCATCAACAATAGAAGCATTAGAAATCTATGCCACAGATGAGAAAACACAAACAGGTTTCTTCAATAAGATCTGGCTCAGGAAAACCCATTTTAGCTCTATCTAATTAGGATTCTTTACTCAGGCTATTTTGGACCAAGTGTTTATGAAGAATACTAGTAACAGAATGGTTTCTAAAATCAAATATAGTGAACCCAGGCAGAAAAAAATGTAATAAAGTTGCTTCAGAAACGCACCTGCCACACAGATTTGTCTCTAGCAAAACAAAGGCAACAGGCAGGGTAGTCTGACACTGAGCTAAGATAGAGTGACATATTTTAAGCAAGATTTCACACAGCTCACAAGACAAAGAGATGAAGTCAACAGCAGATGTGTAAAGAATGAAAAACCAGCATAAAGGCCTTGTGTGCTCAGATAACCATACCATAAGAAGCCAAGAGACTCAAACACAAACCCTTAACCAAAGCACCACTGTCCTCCCAGTAAGAGAGTCCCTGAACTCAGATGAGGAACACAGAGGAAATTGACAATGAACACAAAGTCAAAAAAGCAAAGGCAAGTATTGAATCTTGATTCTTCAAAGGCGTAGGTCATATTATTTATTTTATTTAATCTTTTTCTTATCTTCAGAAAAACTTCCTGATGTACTTCTATTCTAGCACTCATTATATTAGATATCTATATAGAGATATACTGTATATTTTTATCTGACATCTTAGCCAGACATTGAGCTTTGTGAGAGGGAAAAATCCTCTATTGATCTTTATATCCACAGCTTCTAGCTTAGTTCCAAACATATAATAGAAAGTACTCAGTAGATGTTTAACTGATTAATTTGTAGTTAATATACTACTAGAAACGTGTTAAATTTTCTTATCAAGTATATTAAAATCAACAGTGACATCTCTGAGTATGAATGAGAAATGTGGTGTTTGCATAGATACAGTATCAAGTGTATGTAATGTAATATACCACAGCACTGGACAAAAAGGCATAGTAAGCACACACTATAATCTTCCTCCCTCATGTTGCACCCTAGAACTGCATATATATGTTTTTAATTGCACAAATGTAGAACCATACTCAGAAATAAGGAAAGTTTCAGAAGATCAAAAGTGAGTTATTCCTGACAGACTGAAAGGAGACAAATTTTGATCAAATAGAAGAATGTGAGCTCAATAAACTTTTGGAAGAGTATGATTTTTAAAACCTGACAGGAGCAAAGCCACAGAAATTCCATGGTGGATGCCTGGAGTGGGAGGGAGCTGAAACAACTGTAGTGTGATAAATTAGGGTACCACCAAGGAGATAGTCTATCTGCCAGCTCAAGCACATTTCCTGTCCCTCTGCCATCGCATATGACACATCCCTCTCCACCAAGATAAGCTGTAGCATTAGTGTTTATCTCAAGGTGGGCTTGTAGGTTGGATACAAAAGACATGGAGCTATGCAGCTGGCAATGCTAGAGAAAAACTGGGGGGAAAAAAAGCCCAAAATAAAAGCACAGAAACACCCTCTATATAAGGTTAATCTGGCCCTTCTACCAGAGTCACTGAAAACTGAGTAATAAAAGAGCCAGTTGTAGTTTGAGTGTTCTACCCTCAGATAGACTTCATATAGTAAAAGAGCCAAACACCTGAAAGGGAAGCTGAACTACAGATAAGACCATTTTCAGAGATCACAAGACACCTTAGGAGAACCAGCCACAGGAAAGAGAAACAACAATCAGGGGAACTTAAACCAGAGAAAGAAGATCAGATAGAGCAGTGATTATCAACCACTGCTGCATTGGAATCGCTTTAAAATGTGTTGAGACCTCAATATCTGAGGGTCAGATATTATGGTGTACTTGGTCCAAGGTGCTACCTGGGGGTTAGGTTTTTTTTTTAAGTTCCCCAAGTGATATTAGTGTGCAGCTAAAGATGAAATCTTTTGTGATAGGACAGCCATAACAGGAATTTAAAACACATAACGCACCTTCATGGAGTTAAAAGAGAGATTGCATCTATGATGCCTATTATGATATTCAAAGATTCTTTTAGGATTTATGATATTATCTTTATCCTCTGCTAGTTTTTCTCTGTTACCACTGACTATTATTCGGGGAGAGAGAGGTTTGGATAAAGGGAGGCTGTGTTGAGTTAGGGTATCTCCAAGGGATTTCCTAGAGATTAACCAAACAAAGGCCGCATAAAGTAGAATTACCTACTTGTATTCATCAAGGTCCAGTGTCTGGTCCTTACATGCTCAGAAACATGATCTGCCAGATTTCAAGATCCAGTGTACTCAGGGATGCTGTCTCCAGACTACAAAATGCAATTTGGAAAGAAAATGGACAATTTATTAATTTTCAACAAGAAATATAGTTGTGAATGAGATAGAAAAGCATGCAGAGGAAGATTTTCATTTAGCATATAATCAGAACAAAAGGAATTAGTCATGTGCCTCAAATATTTGAGGGCCTCAGCTGTAATTATTGGAAGCACTTTCTCGCTCATCTGTTAAAATTAAGGATTGACTGAATTCCTCTTTTGTGTCAGTATGACACAAATTTATAGGCAACATTTCTTGTCTCAGGGAGATGGCATTCTAGTGGTAGGTGGGATGAAGAAGATAATAAAGAAATTAATACATAGATCAATAAAAATATCAAAGTGAGTACAGTGGGTTAAACAGTACCCTCCCACAGCAAAATCCATGTCTACCCAGAAACTCAGAGTGTGACCTCATTTGAAGACAGGGCTTTTGCACAGGTCATACTGTTTGGATTGGGCCCTAACTCAAATAACTGGTGTCCTTATAAAAAGAGGAGAGGGTACAGAGAGGCACACAGAGAAGAAAGCCATGTGAAGATGGCGGGAGGCCGAGATTGGGAGCTGTGCTTCCACAAGGCAAGGAATGCCAGGAGCCACCAGAAGCTGGAAGAGGAGAGGAAGTAACTCCCGCCGCCCCCTACAGCCTCATAGGGAGCACAGCCCCTCCAGCACCATCGTTTCAACCTCCAGTCTTCAGAACGTAACACCTGGTTTGTGGTGATTTGTTGTGGTCGCTGCAGGAAACTAATACAGCGGTGATCCGCTGTAGATGTAGAGTTTAAAAGACAACGGTGTGACGGAAAGTCAATGAATGACATGGATTCTGGGATTGAAATGAGAATAAAGAGCAAACCACCAACAAATGATAGTAATAATGCTCAAGATAGAAGACATGGCCACAGCAAAGATTCTAAGGCCGTAAAAAGCGTGCTGCCTTCCAGAAACCAAAATCAGGCCAGTGCAGCTAGAGTTCCATGGGCCGAGGGCAGAAAGGTAGGAGACCAGGTTTGAGAGGAAATCAAAAGGCATGTAACATAAGGATTTATATCGATTTTAATTTCAAGTGCAATTTGAAAATGCTGGAAAATCTTAAAATAAGCAGAAGATGGACTCAGTCTGATTGAGGATTTTTAAGAGATCCTTCAGATTGCCGTGGAGAGAATGTATTCTTTCCAGTTAACCCTTTGACAACTAGCATATGGTCACAGTGAGGGATAACTTGGGATACGAACAACATGTCATTTCTAGATCTGGCTCTTTGCCAGTCACTGGTAGCATGTTTTAGTATCAGTGAAGTGGCAGTAGGAAAGCTGGAGGATATTAAAGGAGAAAGATCACAACACTGGATAATTGTCACGAGTAGCAGGCTCCTTCTGCATTTGCTTTTCATCCACTCTCATTAGCAGCTACTGGTTTTCTAAAGAGTGAAGGGCTAAGACCCATAGCTTATCAGATGATGCTACTGTAATATGCTCAAGATAAGAATAGTTTAGAGAAGCCCCATTTCTTTATTATGTGTCCTATTTCTCACAGGAAGAGCCAAGCAGCAGTAGTATTTCTAATTAACTGCACCTGAGAATTTGAGATTTCCTAAGAAATGACCGAAAGCATACTAACTTGGAATGATGGTTACTGGATATCCAATCCAAAAGGTGAGTTATGTTGTATTACATAAAGAGAGAAATGCTGTAACAACTTACCTGTATATAAACTTGAATGCTAGTGATTCTAATATTTATAATAACTGTGAAAGTTTCCAGTGTATAGCTTCAGTATTTATACAGTCACTAAAAGGGAAATGAATAGCAGGTAAGTACTTTGTTCTACTAATAAGAAACAGTGTAGAAATACAGGCAGATAATATGTTGTGCCCCGGTGAATTTCCCAGCACATACTGTTGAGAATAACAGCTAGTGAAGGCATGGTTCTCTGGTCACCTACTTCAGAAAAAAAAAATCTGGGGAACTTGTGCTCACCTGGGGAACTTGCTCTCGTCAGCTAATTTTGAGAACAGGATAAAGGAAATTGTGTCCCAGGCAGCCTGACGTGAGACAATGGGGCAGTCTCCTTATTGCTTAAACATACGGCATTATGCAGAGCCGTTCTGCACTTGCCTTCTCACAAAAAGTGAAATCAGCCTCAAAGACCAGTGACGATATTGCAAAAGAGGATTTATTGAGCTTCATTACATCTTGAAAGGATTAGCTGCACCTGCACATAAAGAATCTCAGTCGGTTCAGATAAACAGGCTGAAGGCGCCTGCTTTATTATACAGCTTTCAAGGGGAGATCTGTGACTGATACTCCTGAAGATGTGCAAAGCCTCCGGGTTCCCTGGCAAGGAGCAAGAGTGCCATCTTCTGGTAAGAGAGACTGAGAACATGGGGAAGGCTTTTCCTGAACTTGTTAGGAAAGAATGCTATTAAATAAAGAATTTTCATTTCTTTGAAGCTGAATTACAGAACTGTTGAACATATCATTTCCTCCTCAGGATTTTATTCCACTCTCAATTGCATAAAATGAAGTAAAAATACACTCCAAGAAGTAAAGTGGAAAGAAGGAGGAAAAAGGACAAAGGAGTATCTTTTGACAGAGAACATTAACAGAGAAGTTCTAGTTTTAAGGTTGAGAGTTATTTCCCCCTATCTAGTTTTTTCTTTCTTCTTGTAAATACCTTCAGGTAAATTAGCTATTATATAATTTGGAAACTCTTGATAGTTAAAACATAATGTTCTCTGCTCAAGACATGAATGTCAACATTTAGAATTAGAGCAAGCAGGTATCAAATAATAAAAAAGCATAATAGCTTTATTAATGTTAAATTATTGCAATTATTTCTTTGTTCCACTTAAAACATCACTCACGCGAGCTAAGTTTGCACCTTTCTCTCAATTTCTGACCTATACTTTAAAAATTTTTTTTAATTAATTAATTTTTTTTTTTGGCTGTGTTGGGTCTTCGTTTCTGTGCGAGGGCTCTGTCTAGTTGCGGGGAGCAGTGGCCACTCTTCATTGCGGTGCGCGGGCCTCTCACTGTCGCAGCCTCTCTTGTTGCGGAGCACAGGCTCCAGACGCGCAGGCTCAGTAGTTGTGGCTCACGGGCCCAGTTGCTCCGCGACATGTGGGACCTTCCCAGACCAGGGCTCAAACCCGTGTCCCCTGCATTGGCAGGCAGACTCTCAACCACTGTGCCACCAGGGAAGCCCCTGACCTATACTTTAAACAATATGCTTTAAACATCCATATTTTAATCTTTATTTGAACCATTACATTGAAATAATTCTACTTGGTCTACAAAATGTACTTTGTTCCTAACTACATTTAACAGTTCTAGAGTCCTCACTTAACTAGCAGTTCACATAAATTCCCCATAAAATTTAGCTGTGATCAACATAGCCTAGCACTTCCCAGATCTCCCTTCAAAGAAGGGCTTGTTATCCCAGACCTTAGCTTCCAGCCTCTTTAGGGATTGATTCCTCAGCTGCACCTTCTTACTCTTCCAACGGCTCCAGTTCACCCATGGCTGACATCCAATGACAGGTAGATAGAGGAATATCAAGACCTGCTATTTCTGCCTAACTTTGGACCACTCTAATGGACCACCTTGGCCCCAGAGCAACTTGTAAGGTTGACAGAAGTCAACCTTCCAGCATGAATTCCATCTCTTCCCAATCCTGCTTGCTTACCCTCCCTGACACAGGTTAATCCCAGCGGCATTCCCTAATGAACAACTTGTTTGCAGGCTCACTCCATCTCAGTGTCTGCTTCCAGGAGAATTCAAACAGCCGCTCCAGTTGAAGGACAGCCTCGTTATAACCAGGTACTTTGTTTTGTCCTCTTCTATGGAAAAAGATGTTATTTTTAACTTAAAAATGATTTATCTCTCCTCAAATCTTATCAAATACTGTGAGATGCGTGGTTTTTGGCCATTATTTCTATTTGATATCACTGGAATATTTTACATAATCCTGTATGTGTATTGCATATGTATGTGTGTGTATTGGTATGTTGATCTAAGTTTGAAATCCTGAACAGTTTATTGGATTAATGTTTTAAATTCTAACTAGTTTAACGATAGATCATGGATGCTTAAAATATGTATTTTAATATAATATGTGCCATAAAGACTTTGAGCTCTTAATAATTTGAGATGATAGATTGATCTGAAATATTTTATCTTTGCAACTTAATAAAGTGTACTCAGTCCCTCTAGTTTTAAAAAAAAACAAAAACAAGGACTAGAATTAGTATTTTTAAGTGGAAGGAAAATGCCCTCTAGTGGTAAGTATTAATAAGCTTTATTTTTAAAGCCTTAAACTCAATGCCTTGTTTAAGGCATAGTTAAGTGTCTACCATGAGCTAAGCCCAGGATACAATTATGAATAAAGTAGAAAGATTACAAAACCTCTTCTAATGTGCATTCTAGTAAGAGAGACAAATTTTTAAAAAGAAAATAATTAAAAGAATTGTGTATTTAGTGAACATGATAAAGGGAACGAACGGGATTTTGAGATAGAGAACAGTTAAGGGGAAACTTGCTTTATTGTCAAATACTACTTACTCCTTCATCTCTAGGAAGCTTCAATCTTCTCATTTATATTTTGTGGAATAAGGATGGTTGTCTTTTTTGCTTTTGCTTTGTTTTAAAAATTTGAGGCATGTGAGTGTATGAAACTAGAATCTCAAATCCAAAAAAGAACTCAAAGCTAAAATAGTTGTCTAGAGACATCCTGAAATACTATTTCACGTACACAACATCTAAAATGTTATGTAG
The DNA here is from genome assembly GCF_000442215.2 of Lipotes vexillifer. Lineage (NCBI taxonomy): Eukaryota > Metazoa > Chordata > Mammalia > Artiodactyla > Lipotidae > Lipotes > Lipotes vexillifer. Next base: position 106,337 of record NW_006790467.1, on the reverse strand, counting down.
CAATTGTGCAGGTTTCGCAAAATAACAAAGAAGTAAGAGGAAACCCATCGTATTACCAGTAGAAGGGTTTCACAAATATATAATAATTCAGAGTCTTCGTCTCACTACAAGAACATAATCTCACCAGTATAAAGAAATAATAGCTTATGGAAATCCTCATAATTGTATCAATTATATGAGCACTGAGCAAAAGAAAAATGAACTTCCTCAAGATCCTACAAGATCCCACTGCCTTCGTTATTGATGTTCCCTGGCCTCTTTCAGATTTTGTTCCAGGATTAGACCCAACATGCTGCTCACAAATTGCTCCCTGACAATTTTGATCTCCCCAAACACATTTCCACAGTGATGTGGTCTATTAGATTCTGCATTTCTAACAAGTACCTAGCTGATGCCAGTGCTGCTGGTCCAAAGAACACACTTTAAGTGAAAGAAAGAGACCATCCCCACCTATGGGTGCTTAAATTAAACAGCAACAACAACAACAACAACAACAAAACTGGGTAGGCAAGAATCAATATTCTCAAGATGTCAGTTCTTCAACTTGATCTATAGATTCAATACCATCGCAATCAAAATACCAGAAAGTTATTTTATGGACATCGACAAACCGATTCTAAATTTTGTATGGAGAGGCACAAGGCCCAGATAGCCAACATAATCTTAGAGAATGACAAAGTTAGAAGACTGATACCACTGTACCTACTTCAAGTTACTATCATTAAAATTAAAAACTTCTGCTCTGTAAAAGACAATGTCAAGAGAATAAAATAGATAAACCACCTACTGGGAGAAAATATTTGCAAAAGATATATCTGATAAAGGACTGTTCTCCAAAGAACACTTAAAACTCAACAATAAGAATACAAACAACCTAATTAAAACATAGACCAAAGACTTTAACATACACCTTACCAAAGAAGATATACAGATGGCTAAATGTGTATTGAAAGATGCTCCACAACATACACCATCAGGAAAATGCACATAAAAACTACAGTAAGAAACCACTACACACCTATTAGAATGGCTAAAATCTGGAAAACTGACAACACCAAATGCTGACAGGGATGTGGAGCAACAGGAACTCTCATTCATTGCTGGTGGGAATGCAAAATGGTACAGTCACTTTGGAAGACAGTTTAGTGGGGTCTTACAAAACTAAACATCCTCTTACCATACAAACCAGCAATTGTACTACTTGGAATTTACTTTAAGGAACTGAAATTTTATGTCTACACGAAAGCCTGTACTCAGGTGTTTATGGTATCTTTATAATTGCCAAAACTTGGAAACAGCCAAGATATCTTGCGGTAGCTGAATGAGTAAACTAGGGTATATTTAGACAATAGAATATTATTCACTGCTAAAAAGAAATGAGGTATCAAGCCCTGAAAATACACGCAAGAAGCTTAAATACTAATAGTAAGTGAAAGAAGCCAATCTGGAAAAGCTACATACTGTGTGATTCCAAATATATGACATTCTGGAAAAGGCAAAACTACTGAGACAGTGAAAAGAACAGTGGTTTCCAGGGGTTGGGGGGTGGAGAGGAGGGATGCAAAAGTGGAGTACACAGGATTTTTAGGGCAGTGAAACTATGCAATATGATACTATGCATATATGAAATTGTATATTTGTCCAAACCCGTAGAATGTACAGCCCCAACAGTCAATTCTCGTGTAAACTATGGACTTCAGGTGATAATGATGTATCAGTATAGGTACATCAATTGCAAAAAATGTACCACCTTGGTGGAGGATGTAAAAATGGGGGAGGCTATGTGTGTTTTGGGTCAGGGATATATGGGAAATATATACCTACCTTTCTCTCAATATTGCTGTTAAACGAAAACTGATGTAGAAAATTAAAATCTTAAGAAAACTAATAAGAAAAAAACACTCTGTTTTAGGATGTCCTTAGGCTAGATGTAGATTGAATCCTACCAGCTTGGTATTCTTTCATCAAGGTTAAGGTAGCAAGACCTAATTGTATGTCTTCTCACAAATCTAATCTCAGTGCTCAGCCCGGTGCCTGATCCAGGACTGATAGCTGTTAATAAATAAGTAAATGACTGATGAATCCATGAAAATGCATGGGGGGAGGAGTTTCTTGTAACATCGAGAGAGTAATTGATATTCTTTTTATTTTTGGAGCATGTTTTGTCCAACATGATGCACGTTTCTTCGTAAATGTTGCTCTTTTCCCATCTGCTCTGAAAGAGAGCATCATTTTTTTTTAATGATTTGCAAAGGATGCTAGGCAACTGCAAACTTTCTAGTTTATAAAACATTCAATAAAGCACAGAATTCTGGTGTTAGCTCAGGTAAATAAATAATTCACAACACACATTCTTACAGCTGAAGATAAAAGAAAGTGTGAAGTACAAGGCCTGGCAAAGTAATATGAGTGCAAAAACATTGGAATAGAATGCATATGGGCATCACATTTTTTAAATCCATTTTTTCCCCTTAGATTTTAGGGAATCAGGGCTTCCCTGGTGGCGCAGTGATTGAGAGTCCGCCTGCCGATGCAGGGGACACGGGTTCATGCCCCGGTCCGGGAAGATCCCACATGCCGCGGAGCGGCTGGGCCCGTGAGCCATGGCCGCTGAGCCTGCGCGTCCAGAGCCTGTGCTCCGCAATGGGAGAGGCCACAACAGTGAGAGGCCCGTGTACCGAAAAAAATAAATAAAAATAAAATAAAATAAAGTTTTAAAATTTAGAAAATGAATATTTAGAATCAGAAAGAAATCACAACAAATAAATTAGTTTTTAAAGCTGCAATAATACAAACATTATAAAATCCAGTAAAACTTCGGTTTTGTTAATTGACTGTCAGACACACTTTTTTTTTTAATTTTAAGAGTTTGAGCGAAAATTGGTTTGAACCAGGCAGCACCAAACCAGAGGTGGTTAAACCTCTGGAGCCAAGGGAACAAGTTAGAAAGAGAAAGTGGAAGCAAAGAAAGGAAATTATTGACTGGCTAGAGTACAATGCCTAGATGGCTGTTTGTGATTGATTTTCCTGAGTATTTTGATTTTGTAACCTTGAGGCATTTACACGCTTAGATTTTGGTTTGCTTACACAAGCCATCACGGAATTAGAGCCACCTCAGTCTGGTGGCCTCCTTGTTTAGCTAATTTAACAATTCCCCCTGTTTGCTCATCCTTTCATACATGAGAGATTGACCAACAATTTGGTATCAACCCTACTCTCAGTCACCATCATAGTTAAGCTGTTCCTGTCTCATTGTGAAACTCTCTGGTTATGAGGTCAGATCTGGAGGAACTATTTTTGCTGTTTATCTTTTGGTTCATCTTGTTTCTGTTTCTCTAAGAACAGTGAGACCATCTGAGGTAACGTTGATGGCTGTGAAGAGGCACTTAAGACCTTTGAGCAAGCATAGCACACCAGGGAGACTCCAATGGTGACTATTAGAAGGATAACACCAGGAGATTGAAGTATACTCTGTAGTCAGGGCCCCCATGAACCAAACCAGTCAGTATCAAATAAGTCAAAGCATGTACCTGAAGGGGAAGTAACCTGTGTTAGCCAAGTGCCTTGTTTGTTAACTTCTTGTATTTGCTACAATACCAGAGGTTTTGCGCCAGGTACAGCAAGTTATTCTCTACGGCAGAGACTCCTTCTTGGTCAGCCAATAAGTAATCTAAAGCAATCCTATTGTCTAAATCCACCTTAGCAAGAAAGTCTAGCAAGTTTTGTTGTGCAGGTTTTAATTGTCTGACACATGTTTAATAACACTTTTTTCTCACATTTTTGGCTGAATACATTTTGATTACCTCTTAATTGAACAATAATTTCTAATAGGATTTACTATAGAGATAACAGAAAATATACTTCTGTTGGGACTATTTCAGCCTCACAACTTGTTATCACTTAATATCATGTAAGTTTTAAGATTGTTGTCAAATTGGGGGGAAAAAAACTATCAAGTTTCTTCCCACATAAGCCATAACATTGCAGGAGTCTATCCTCGTTATAGTAGTGTATTATAGGTTTTATATTATTTTCATCAAAGGTGTTTTCAAATGTGTCCATATGACTCATTTCTCTTCAATAACTTGATCATCATGTAATCAAGGAGCCTATTCATTACTTACACTCTTCCTCTTACGTTACTGCTTTTACTGTTGATCTAAAATTTTTTGTTATAATTCACTTCTAAATATCAGAATGACTTCTATTGATGTTGTGCATCCCTATCATTTTGTTTTATATTTCATTTTTATCTGAATTTTCTCTCAGGTTTTAATAAATACATTTTAAAGTGACAAAAGAAGGTACACTTCAAATATATCCAAGTCAAGAATCTGTAATTTCTCTCTTGTTTAATTAAGCATTCCAAACCATCTTTCCAAACTGCAATTAAAATAGCACACTTAAGCTTTATCAACCTCTAAATACATTTTTTGCATATCGTTTATGTGCTGGTTTCACTCTCAAATCTTCAAAAATACATTTACAACTTTATAATAAGGAGCAGACTTTCTCTTCAAGTTGTCAAATGTGTTTAAGATAAACCAAAGAGAAAGCTTGTAATTGTGGAAAAATACCAAAGCAATATTTCTGGTACTATGGCAATAGCTTTTTTCTTTAATGACATCAAGGTTAGGAGCTGCTCGTGGCACATATTCTGTGTATTTAGTGATGTTTTTATGGAATGCTTGCAGCTCTTAAAAGTAACATTGTCATATAACAGACTATGAATATTATTCATAGGTAGGTTACAATCATGCTACTTTTCTGGTGATCTAATGGTCAAAAAAATCGTGCAGAGGGTTTTCCCTTGTAGCAGTAGGACACAGTAATTATCAATGATTAGGATTTATTACATGATGCAAAATCTACAGCTATGAGTAATAATTGGTTTCTGGTTTATTTATTTGGACCCGTATTATATATGCTCTCATAATTGTGAGACTTGTGACTTGTGAGAGACTTGTGAGTCTCTGCAACAGAAACTGCAGCAGAAACCAGTGCCCGGGCATGAAAACCTGAACTCTAACTGAGGAATTGCTGAAGGCTCACGTAGACAAGTCTGAGAGTTAAAAATTCTGCGAGACCTAGTCATAAGGGGCCGCCTCAATATCGTGAGATTTATCTGCAGGTAAATCTTACCATATGGCCCAGCAATCCTGTTTCTTGGTATTTACCCAAAGGCGTTGAGAACTATATTGATACAAAAACCCGCTTATGAATGTTTTTAATTGCCAAAACTTTGAAGCAACCAAGATGTCTTTCAGTAGGTGATGGATAAATCAACTGTGGTACATCCAGGCAAAGGCTAAAAGGAAGTGAGCTCTCAAGCCATGAAAAGACATGGAGGAATGTTAAATGCATGTTACGAGGTGAGAGAAGCCAATTTGAAAAGGCTACATGCTGTGTGGTTCCCACTTTATGACATTCTGGAAAAGGCAAAACTATGGAGACATTATAGCTAGTATTTATAACTACCTTCTTCCAGTATTTATTCTGTATTCTTTTTACCCCAAGCAAACTCCTAAGCTGGTTGTGTTTTTTTGCCTAGTGTGGTGACCCAAACCTTTATTCCTGGAGGGTCTGGGCTATTAGCAGTCCTTCATGAACTGGATAGTTGTAGCTGTCCATTGACTGTAATGACAGGGTGTGGTAATGCTAAGCAACACCTAAGGGATCTCCTGTATTTCAGACCTACTCTTTCTTATCTCCACTGTGGAGCAGCAGTCCAGTATTCCCCCTTGGCAATGAGGATAAGTATCCTCGGCAAGTGCACTAACTGCCTTCTTTGCCTGTGGACTCAGAGGCCGGAGGAGCCAAAAGTGACTGGGAGACAGTCTTAAATTCCAGTTCAGTGGAATCATTTTTGTACCTCCTGATAGAAGCATACTTCCCTTTGACACTAAGACCTCTAGACCAGCAGAACATAAGGCTTCAGGAATAGGAAAAAGAAGTTTTGCTAATGGACCAGCAGCTTGAGTAGTGAGTGTTGTTGCTCCCTCCCACCCTTTGATTGCTGGCTGTGGGAATCAAACAGCACCATTATTGGTAGCTGGTTTAGAACATATACAGCCTCCTGGAGAACACTGACCCAGTCCTGAAAGGTATTGCCACCTATCTGGCACTGTAATTGAATCTTCAAAAGGCTATTCCACTGTTCTGTTAAGTCAGCTGCTTCAGGATGATGGGGAACGTGGTAAGCCCAGTGGATTCCACAAACATAGGCTCTACTGTTGCGCTTAATTTGCAGTGACGTGAGTTCCTTGATCAGAAGCAATGCCATGTGGAATACTATACAGTGGATAAGACATTTCGTAAATCCATGGATGGTAGTTTTGGAAGAAGCATTTCATGCAAAGAAGGCAAATCCGTATCCACAGAAGTGTGGCTTCCAGTGAGAACAAAATGGTATCCTTTCCATGATGATTAGCAGTCCAATGTTATCAATCTATCATGAGGTAGCAGTCCAATGACCCTGAGGAACAGTGCCATATTGGGGCCAGTGTTGATCTCTGTTTTTGGCAGACTGGGCACTTTGCAGTGGCAGTAGCCAGATTGGCCTTGGTGAGTAGAAGTCCATGCTGTTGAGCCCATGTATGACCTCTTTCCTTGCCACCCTCACTACTTTGTTCATGAGCCCATCAGGGAATGACAGGAGTGGCTCAGGAAGGAAGCTGATTAATATCCAGAAACTGGGTCATCAGATCCACTTCATTATTAAAATCCTCCTTACATGGGACTCAAATATCTTCATATTTTCTGTCCATTCAGAAAGGTCTGTCCACAGACCTTTTTTCTCAGACTTCCTTATCACTAATTTTCCAGTCGTACTACTCTCAAGTCCCTCCCCATTCAGCCAACTCCCTGACCACAGCCATGAGTTGGTATACACTCACACATCTGGCCATTTCTCCTTCCAAACAAACTAAGCAAGCAAGTGCAGTGCTTAAAGTTCTGCTCACGGGGCTTCCCTGGTGGCGCAGTGGTTGAGAGTCCGCCTGCCGATATAGGGGACGCGGGTTCGTGCCCCGGTCCGGGAAGATCCCGCATGCCGCGGAGCGGCTGGGCCCGTGAGCCATGGCCGCTGAGCCTGCGCGTCCGGAGCCTGTGCTCCGCAAAGGGAGAGGCCGCAACAGTGAGAGGCCCGCGTACAGCAAAAAAAAAAAAAAAAAAAAGTTCTGCTCGCTGCATGGATTTCCCTTTGCCATTGCCCTTCAGGGATGTCCCAGAAAGAACTGTAGTGCTACAGATTTACACTTTTGGGTGATGTCTACATTATCTCCCAGAGCAAGGTGTAAACCAAGACTGAGGTTTCTATTCCTCAGTCTAGTGATCATAGGGGACTCCCCATGATGACATAGATGCAGACTGGGAGAGAAAAAGTAATATAGCAGGAGCGGGAACCATGGGCATCTGGGCCACTTTCTTATGTAACTAAGTTGTGTTCTCACAACCCAATCTTACATATAACACAACACTTCCATTTGATGATGGAGTGCCACTGCTATGCACACCGACCTTTATAGCTTGGGGAGTCAGACATGGCCAGTTCACCATGGGAAGCTCAGGTCACATGGTAGCGTGATCTCTTCTAAGGCCTAATAGCAAGCCAAAAGTAGTTTCCAAAAGAAGAATAGTTATCCACAAGAAGGGCAGGGCATTGCTCCAAAATCATCAGGGTCTTTGCTGTGGTTCACCGATAGGGCCCAAGGTTCCAAACAGCATCCCTGCCTCTGACACTTCAGGAGCCACTGGATCTGGCCCAAATGACAGAACAGCTTGCACAACAGCCTGGACTTGTTACAGAGCTTCTCTCATATTGGGCTCTACTCAAAACTAGCAGCTTTTGTGTTACTCAGTAAGTGGGTCAGAGTCACACATATAAACAAGGAATATGTTGCCTCCAAATGCAGAGGCCCACTAAGCATTGTGCCTCTTTTTGGTTGCAGGAGGAGCCAGATGCAGCAATTTATCCTTTAACTCAGAAGGGATATCTTGACATGCCTCATACCACTAGACCCCTGGAAATTTCACTGAAGTAGAGGCCACTAATTTTTTGTTTAATTTATTTCCCACCCTCTGACACACAAATGTCTTACCAATAAGTCAAGAGTAGTTGCTATTTCTTGCTCACAATGTCTGATCAGTATAATATCATCAATGTAATTAATGTGATTTCTTGTGGAAGGGAAAGGTAATCAAGATCCCTAATGTGACCTAAATTATAACATCGGGCTGGAGAGTTGATACACTCCTGAGGTAGGACAGTGAGGGTATTTTGCTGGCCTTGCCAGCCGAAAGCAAGGGTGGTCTATACCAGTAGATATAGAGAAAAAAGCATTTGCTCAGTCAACTACATACCACATACCCCCTGCATACCACATACCAGGGGATGTGTTAATTTGCTCAAGCAATGAAATAAAATCTGATAGATTTGCATGTGGTGTCAACACCTGATTAAACGTATGATAATCCACTGTCATTCTAACAAGATACATTTTCTGCAAAAGCCAAATAGGTGAGTTGAATGGGGATGTGGTAGGAATCACCTCCCCTGCTTCCATCAAGTCCCTGATGATGGCACTAATCTCTGCAATCCCTCCATGAACGTGGTATTGCTTTTGGCTTACTATTTTCCTAGGTAGGGCAATTCTAGTGGCTTCCACCTGGCCTTTCCTATCATAATAGCCCTTACTCCACAGATTAGGGAACCAACATGGGGATTCTGCTAGTTTCTGAGTATGTCTATTCCAGAACTGGAGAAATGAGTAGACAGTGGGTTTGCAGACCCACTGAAGCACCTTGAGACAGACGGAAGTTAAATCTCCATTGATCGCCTAACCTCCGTAAGTCCCTACTTCTATTGGTGAGACATAGTAACTTTTGGGGTCTCCTGGGATTACTGTCAATTCAGAGCTAATGTCCAGAAATCCCCCCAAATCTGCTTATTTCTTTTTCACCAGTGCCAGTCAAGGTGGAAAATTCTGCAGTTCCCTTTTTGGAAAGCTGGGTGAAAGACTAACAGTATAAATTTTGGCAGTGTAGCCAGATTCTTCCTCCAGGGGACCTGGCCTCCCCTTCGTTCAAGAGGTTCTGGGTCTGTAAACTGGCTCAAATCTGAGCAGTGTTTGAGGGGCTGTAACTCGCCCTCCCTGTCTCCTGGGACAAGGACCACAGGAAGGAAGGAAGGGAGGAGGGAAGGAAAGGAGAGAGAGAGGGAGGGAGGAAGGAAGGAAAAAAGAAAACCAAACCAACCAGGCAGACAAGGTCACTATAGTTGGCATGCTTGGACTACTCTAGAAAATAAGCGAAATCTGTTTTTTCACTTTTTGCACTACAGACCAAATATGTAGCCCCTGGTTGGTCTATTAAAATGTGGCTAGAATTTCTCTAAGAATACCTCATTTCAAGATACCAATATTTTTCTGAACACACTCACATACAGAAGTGCACATTATCTTTGTTTAAGTAAAAGTCTACAACAATTGATGATTTGTGAAAGATATTCACATGCATAAACAAAAGTAATAAAAAGTTTCAAATAGATAAGAAGTCACAGAAATACTTAAAGACTAAATGCGTTAACTAGGTCATTTGAGGAAAAATATATCCTTTTAAGGTAATAGATTTTTATGACATACAAATAATATAAAAAACAAAACTGTAGAAATTATACAGTTGTTTTAATCATTATAGAATTGTTTGTATTTTAACATTTATAACATCAAACAAACAGTATTTAATTTTTTAATAATAGTATTTAATTTTTAGTTACTTCATTTAATTTAGGCCATTATCATTTCAAGAAAAAAACCCTAAACCTATTTATTTGGTTATTCTTCCCATGATGATAAATTGAAAGCACAATGCCAATTTTTATACACATAAAAATTCAGTAAGAAGAAAAAGTCCAAAGTTATATCCATAAAACCTTTGATAAATCAACTTGGATCTCAGCATGTTAAAGAATGTAACATTTGAAGAAACAAAAAAAGTGCAAAAGTATGCACCCATAGCTTACTTTGTTCTTCCTCATCAAAATTTGAGAATGATAAAATTATAAGACAGATTTAAGAGGAAGATTCCTTTTACTTTTCTGTCTGTGAAGGCTAATATATTAGACAAAAACTGGTCAAATGATTACTATAGCTTGTCCAACCATTTTCAGCCTTTCAAGTCAGTATATTCTTGAGATTTTTCTCAAGTATGACTCCTTGGTTTAAAATTCCTTCTGGAAAACATGCTACTGAAAAACATTTCCCTGAATTACATTCTACAGTGCAAAAAAAATCTTAGCGGTATTATTAAATGTACTGTTTGGAAGTGATTGCCTGTTTAATATTTTAGTATTAGCATATGACTCAGGCAATTATAGAAGTTTAAATTTTTGGAAAATTTATGTTCTTGAAGTATAATGGAAAACTTTAGAAACTATGTTTCTATAGGTTTAATAATAAAATTAAATAATAATGTTGTATTCCTTTACATTTAAAAAATCAGCATTTCTTCTTATATAGCAGAAACTCCTTCTGTAAGTTAATTTTTTTATTCTCACTTTCAGCCAAATTTGATTTTAAGTAACTTAATCATTTAGCATTGAGTAATATGTGTATTTCATGCCCCTCATGGTATCTTTCAATTAACAAAAGTGTCAGATAAACCAGAATTTGTTGTTTATTGCAAGTGACCAGAACTTTAACAGGAAATCCAAGAACCATGGTAATACTTTCCAAGTTGTCAGAATTTGGAATTATGATCGATTTTGAACCACTGAAAAATAACTAACAGTTTCAGACATAGAAAGTGACTCTACATGAAAAAGACATACGGATATTTTGAGTTAATATGTAGGAATCATACGTGTGTATATGAAAGGATGTTATGAGAAAGAAATTTACTGGGGCTTAACTACAACAAAGAGATTTTGAGGAGTCATATGGAAGAACTTTTTGATATACCTTAAAACATTTGCCAAAGAAGAAGATGGAGCCTCCTTTTTTGGAGACCTAAATGAAAATGTAGACTGGATTTTATCTTTCAAACTTAAAACCCATGTAGTGTCAGGAACCCAAACAGACAACCTTTCTGTTCTATGATTCCATTATTTGAAAGGTTTGTGAAATCCCAGCCCTTCAATTGCTTTCTGGGGCTTGTCTCCTGCTAAGTCCCATAAGGTATATTTTCCTCCCAGGCACCAACCTACTTAAAGCACAGCAGTCACTGGAGTTGCCAACTCATTAAAAGCAGAGTGTAGTCCAGCATTAACCTAATTATATGCTGCAACCACTTTCTTGTGCATCTGGGAGTAACTCTTTGGCTTCCAGCCAGCATCTCTGAGATTTGATTTTCAAGTGACATAACCAGTTACTTTAAAATGTTTACCTCCTGAATGCTGGAGATGGAACGTCATCATTACAAAGGAGAAAACTTACAATTGGATCAAAAGCCTCTACTCACGTTAGCAGAGGCTTTGCCATTGTCCAGAGAGCCCTGGTCTCTGCTTTCTCTAGACTTATATTTCCTAATGATGCAGTATCTTGTTCACTACGATCCACTCTGAGATGAAGTCATTATGTGCCTTGCTCTTTCTTTCACACAGCATTGGTAAGCATTTTAAGGAAACTTTTATACAAATCTTTAAAATTTCTGGCAGGGAAAATAGGCAGACATCTGGAAAAGAAGCAGCATCACTTATCCGCATCCAAAGTGTATTTTTGCTTCATGTCTATACTTTTTCTGAAAGCTTATATACAAGTTCCTCTTAGCCACGAGCCTTCCTTGAGCAAAAGTGTCTGAATAATCTGTGGGTTATCTTCCATATCTTAGAGAAGGAAGTCTACGTTTCTATTCCATCCCTGTGTTTCAGAGGGCTACAGTGGGTGTAGAGCTGTCCCATGCATTAAATCAATAGCATTTCTTCTCCATCTGTTGCTGTGGAGTTCGGCTACAGTTTTCCCTTTTGGTGGTGTGTAGTCTCTGTCTTCTGTTGTGTTCTCCTCAGTAGAGGCTTTATGAGGTGGTTTCCTGAGCTGTTATAAGATTCTTTTCCACACTTATTGAGTGGCTGCCTTGATTGATCTTAGCAGTACCTTCAGAAATTCTGGTGGAAATCTTTTCTTAGTTGAGGTTTTTAGATATTGGCTATATAACTAAATAAGGAGTTCCATATTTCAAAGTAGTGTGTTTGGAAGGGTGCCCAGAGTAAAGAAAGCATTAATAGGCATAAAAAGCTAGCATATGGATGCTATAAGAAGTATATTGGAAAATGTACAAATAGAGTAGTGGAACCTTCCAATCAAAGGGTGTGAGGGGCAGTGAGGAAACTATGTTTTCTCTTATGTTTCTGCCAAAATGTAAGGACAATACAACCTATATAGTAAATTCAGCAGATGCTGGAAACTGCAAAAAAAGAACACTCGTTGCAGCCAGCTTAGTTGAAAATAACATACTATTTATGTCTGAATTTGGTTGTAGGTATATTCTCTGTTATTTGATCTATTTTATCTATGTTATTTAGTCTATTAAGATTCTACTATATTGTTCACAATATAAGAAAGAAGGTTTATGATTTGTCCTGAGCTCAATCTGTTGGTAATTGTCTTTATGTTCCTATTATGCACCTAGGTATATGTGAGGCATATAAGCGGGGAATAAGGCATAACTTCCTCTTTTCAGAGGTTTGAAAGCTAGCAAAAAATGATAGTTGGCAACATTTTCTTTTTCCACTTCAGGGCAGTTATTTCAAGGTTTTTGATTATGAATTTTTTTGTTCCCAAATGCTAAGGAGCACTTCTTATCTAGAGTCCTGAATGTAAATGTTAAATTGTTTTTATGTGATGCACATAGCTTTTAGGTAAGCGTTGTCATGTGCTTTATAAGACTTAAAGATGCTTCTGATGGCAGGATATCACAACGCACTAACACTTGGAAAGATGGAAGGCAGAATTTTTGGTTACCTACAGCTCCAAACTAGAGAAGGCTTCCAGGTAAGGCCAACAGGGGGTTGTACCCAGGGGAAGAGTTACAGCAAACTGGAGCTGTAAGAGGCAGCTTAGGTATGGCTAGCAGGGTGGGGTTAGCAAGATTTCTCAGGTTCCCTGAAGGTCGGCTAACCTGAATGATTTTGTGGGATCCTAGGCCTAAAGGCTGTCTCCAGTCTCTTACCTAGCCTTGGAGTGATTAGGGCTGATGCACTGTGGCTTGGAGTGTGAAAGCCCAGTAAGGGAAGTGGTCAGTTGGATACGAACTTGATTAGCTGCTCAAGAAAAAAAATTGATCGACCTCAAATCAGGGCCTCAAAACTGGGTCAAGACAGCACGGTTAAAAAATACCCAAAAAACTATACTACATAATGATACAAACATAATGGTACAAATTATAAAAAAATATTCTTTATAATTCTTTAGGCATTCATTCATTCATACTTACAATAAATATTTAATGAATGCATGTTACATGTTGACACCATGATGAACATGGAGCAAATAAATATGGATCAGAGGCTTTCAGTTCAGTAAGAGACAAAACAATGACAATGTTGTAGTCATTGTAAAAGAGTCATAACATAGGTGCTACTGGAACACAAATGTGGTTGTCAGTTTGACAGTGCTGACCACTCAAAAAAGCTTCCAGACATAGGATGCATCATGAAGAAAGATACAGAAGCAAGATACAATAGGCAGGAATCTTAGAAAAAGCCTAGTATTAACAAACTTTATAAATAAGTAAGGAAAAAAAAAAAAAAAAAAAGGCCCAGAAAGGTAAAGAGACTTGATTCATGTCACTGATATAGCAAAAACCCAGTATTCACCTGTATGTTCCCTTGCATGGTCAATATCAATTTTGTTTAATCACACATCGCACATATTTGACCATCTGGACATGATATATGAGCGTTGTAATAATCTGGCTGGAAGGACTTATCATAGTATAGAATAGACTTAGAATTCCGTTCTTCCAAGATAGATGCACAATCTCTTTCACTGGATGAGTAAACATCTGGGCCCTATCTGGTTAGGGAACCTGAGACCAGAGCATTATGGTAGCTATAATTGGGGTTGAGTTTTGCATGATGCAAACACAAAGAGTGAAATGAAGGTGGAGTGTCATGTGGAGACATAAATGAGTTCTCAAAATGTTAAATGTTAAACCCAAAGGAAGAGTCAGGAAGTCAGATTTAAGGTTTAGTGATATGTAGGAAGAGTGTGCTGGATCCTGGAATCCAGCCTGGAAACACACCCAGAACAAGGGATGGGAGGAAAGTTGTAATGAATGTTGATGATTTAATCTGTGGGTAAGGAGGGAGCCCTTAAGGACACAATGTGTTGGTGGTGGGGTTTTATAAAATCAAGCCTTTCTGTTTGTATTTTATGACATTAAGATAACTCTATACTGGAGGAAATATATTGGGATAGTTGATTTTTATGTAGTAGTAAACTAGATTATACATTTTCATTTTAATATTAAAGAAATTTACTATATTACATTGATTCAGAACCCATATAGAATTAAGCCAACAACACAGAGTCAAAGAAACATATAAAATGTTTCAGATGTACACGCCAATTACATGAAATAGTTAACCTTGTGGGTTATGATCCCTTTGTCTTTCACTGAAAATGCAGACTGTAACGTTGCAATACTTGTACCCTAAATGCATAAACTCCATTTCTCAGCCAATTACTTCATAGTTTTGCCACTGAATATGTTTCTGCATCTCCCATACTATTCTTATACAGGTATTATACACACAGATGGATTTTACTTCATTATTCTATCTGATAACCTCTATCTTCTGTCAGGCTTAGCCTGTTACATCTACTGTGATAAATGACACATTTGGACTCATTTCTACCATTTTTATTTTACCATCATTATTTACCATTCTTAATGTGTCACTTTTCTGTTTCCATTTTTCTTGTATTTTACTTTTTTGGCATACTGATTGTTTCTTCCTTTTAATCTCCCTTTGACTAGAAATACTTTGAAATTTTATCCCATATATTTAACTTAACAGTTTTCTAAAGTGATTCAATATCTCAAGTCCCTACCAAATAATACAAGGCACTTAGAACACTTTAATTCTGATCTCTCCTTTACTGATTTATATGTTACTGTTATATAGAATATTATTTGTATATCTTGTTAAATATATAATTAGACTATACTGTTATTATATAGACAATATATATTTCAGTTTACTTATGGATTTTCTTGTTTCTTTGCCCATTATTCCTTTTTTCCTCTCAGGTCCTTTTTCCTCTTCCTTAAGTATATCTGATAAAAATTCCTTTAGTGCAGATCTATGGATGTAAACTCTTATTTGAACATTTATTCATTTTGGTTTCTATTTTCTTTTTCATTTTCTTTTTATTCTTTTTATTATTGTTGTTTTTGTTGATTGTTTTATTTCATTTGTCCCTAAACATTTCCTAGTTTTCTTATGAGCCCAGTAATGAATTAAAAGTATGTGTGTTTTCACTGATTTAAGATCTCACTGTTTTATTTCCAGAGGGCTATTCAGATATTCAGACCACATGCTTCAGAGGAAGGTTAGCGCAGAATGTATTGGTTTGCGTGACTAGCAGGGAGAAGGCTATTTATGGGTGGAACGTGAGAACTAGAGAGGGAAGTCCACACAGGAGACTGAGAGGTCAAGGAGCAAGTGCCTCAAAAGGGGATGGGGATTTGGGAGAAAAATCTTCTGGATGTTTTTATACTATAATGAGGAGTTTGATTCAAGGTCATTGGTACTGACACATCAAGACTGCCTGTCACTGACTCGATTAATAATCAAGCTAGTATGTTACAGTGTTTTAAAAATAAATGGAGTTCTATAATTTTTGTTAACATAAGTATGCAACTAGTAGCCCTCTTAATATTAATCCCTTTAATTTTTAAAGACTCTACTTGGAAAATAGACACAATGGTCATGGCTTACTAAAGACACACCAGAATTCTAGCCTCCCTGAAACACCCAGAGTAAAAGTGTTATTTGTGTGTGTATGTGTGTGTGTGTGTGTGTGTGTGTGTGTGTGTGTGTGTGTGTGTGTGTTTAAAATCCCTTTCCATCTGGCTTAAATGCCTTCTTTCAGATCTGTTACATCTGGTCACCACTTTGACCCGGAGATGGAATTGAAAAGTTACCCCACCATCTGGCAGTCTTTCTAGACTTGCTACTGACATGAAATTTCAGAGCAGCTCATACTGCAGCAACATGGGACTCAGGCGGCCAGTTTTCAGTTTAACTCATTACTCAAAATGTTTCTCATAACTCATCTCAGTACAGTCCTTTACATTAATCATGCAAATGAGTGTTCTCTCTTCTATAATTCAAATGACTTAAAGGAAGGCGTACTGCTTTACTTGCTTTTTTTACTCCCTCTATATACAGTAGAACTTAGCATGGTGCTTTGCAAAGACACATTGAATGAGTAATCAAGTTAATAACTTGATTCCCATTTTCTGAAAATAACCCTTATACCCTTTCTCTTAGCCATGTTTCTTGTCCTCTGAGCCTCCAATTAAAAGACAACTCCTAACCAATAGTAGGCTCTGGTACTTACCGTCCTAAAGATGTACCTGAAATGTGCTTTCTGTCAGGTGTGGCAGTGCAAATGCAAATATGATAGTCTCCCTTTTTTGTAAATAAGTTGAGTGCCACGTAAGTACAGTTTCATTACATTCTATTTAATTTTACTTTCACAGAGTATAGTAGATTTACGTAACTATCATTTTCCTTTAAAGTATTATAAAGAGCACCCTCTGCCAGAGTATCAAATTTATAATGAACCAGGGATATCAAAACAATTAATTGCTTAGTTTCTAAAATCACTCACTTGCAACAAAAAACATTATTTCTGCTGTGAAAACAGAAACAACAAAAACACAGTTGGGTTTTGGGGTGGCTTTTTTTTTTGGTCAAAAACACTTAATTCATAATACAAGCCTTACTGACCAGAGAAGCAAAAAAAAGAGAGAAAAACAAAGATAATTTAGCTGGAGTAAAAGAAAACAGCTATTTGTTTCCAATTATTTTGAAATATTCAAATATTTATAACTGGTGAATTTTATCTTATCATTTCGGAGCAATGTATAATTGTTTCAGTTACATAACAGGCTTTTATAAAGGTGAAAGAAAAGTCTAATCTCTATCATCTCCACTTGAATTACTAATGTCACATGTAAATATAAGGTTTCCCGTACATCTGTTTCATAATCCTCCTCCCAAGACTGACTAGCTAAAGAATTTAAATGTCATGATGGCTCTAAACCAGCTGCCATGTTTAAAGAGCCCTTCCTGGAAAGAGTTTAGTGAACAGGCATAAAGAATGCCATTCTTGGAAGTAAGATTGGAGGCACCAGAAAGTGTTCTTTTGCAGCAGTTGAGCTGTCATGTATCCTCAAATGTAACACTAATCTAAAAAAGATCTTTCCCTTGATTTGCACTTGTGATATAAACATTTACATGAAACCAAGATTTTAGGCAAATCAAGGTTGCCACCATATGAATTATCTCAATGGAAAAGATTGTTTAGCACTTATAATTTATGTGCATGCTTGATTCATATTTTGCTCATGTCTACTATTCTAATGATATTTCACCCGGGTTTTATAAAGAAATCGATGTGTGCTTTCTTTTAAACATTGTCCAATATCCGCGCTTCATTTGTACTTTCTTTTCCGTAAGAATATGATGGGTACAATCAAAAATAATCCACATAGACCGCTGATAGCAGAATTCATGTTGGAAGTTTACTCATCAAGAAGCTTCATTTCCTAGGCTACAGTAAAACATTTAACCAATAAAAGAATACAATTTTCACTCAAATTGAATGTTATATATTCAATTACTTTTTATTCTTTTGTAAGACAATTGAAAACAATATAATTTATATAAAAATGAAAGTTGTAAAAAAGTAAAAGCTAGATCATTTAATCCACTCCCTTAAAAACCTTGATGTATTCTAAAATGTCAATCAAGATTAGACCGAAGCATTAGAAGGGAATATTTGTATGGTACATGCAGTGATATAGCCCCCAAAATGACAAATTTCATGTGATGAACGGAGCAAAAGTTGTTGAGTGCATCTCAATTAAGCAGATAGAATTTTCCCAATGGACAAATATTCAGTAAAGATAAAGTTTACAGAAAGTTATTGACAAGGCTCAGTTAAAATTGTACATATTCTTCTTCATAGAAAAGTCACAGAACTGTGATTGAATATGTTTAATTAATTTGCAAACTCTAAGGAACTAATAAACTTTAAAGATAATTTATTACTACTGGTAGTAGTAATGTAATAACAGTTATGGTAGTAATGAACACTAGTGCTAATAGTGATAGTAATAGTAATAGTCGATATTTATTAAGCATCTACTTTGTGCCTAATATATGTTGTAAACTATATGTATTAAGCAATTTACATGGGTTAAGCAGCTGGTGCAAGATGATAATGCTTGAATGAGGTGGAGCTAGAATAAGAAACTAAATAGTCTCTAACTCCAGAGCCTGTACTGTTGGCCACCATGCTATACTGCCTCCGTTTATGTATCATTATCACCATTTGGGGGATGATAGCAAGGAAAAGATATAAACAAAGTCTTTAGAAATATTACATTTAAAAATCTGTTTTTATAATTATTTCTTAATTATTTTCATGTCATCATCATGCAGGTTGTGGGCATTTGAAAATGGAGAAAAAAGATGAGTGAGGAAAAAGCAGCAGTCTAGGCAGACAAGTGAAACAGAAATGATCATTTCAAAACCATTTGAATGTTGTGCTAAGTTAGCTTACCTTGAAAAGCTTCTAAACAGAGAGCAATAAAATAAAAACAGAAGAAAGGAAACAGCCTCACATTCCACCATGCAGTGAACACTGGCAACTGCTTTCTTTAAATTGACTCAGTATTGTAACAATCATGTAGGTATATTTGCCTGCCTCATTCACAGCCCATTGCAGAGCGTTTATCCCATGTAGAGTTTCTGGATTTGGCTGTCCTGGTATCACATAAATCCATAGCCCTGAACATTACTGGTCACATTAGGATAGACACAGAATTCACAGGTGGAGGAGGGACTCATAGGCTGAATTGAGCCAATCAGATTATTTCTCTTAAGAATTTTAAGAACACAGAATGTAATCAACCAATAATGGATGCCAGCCAAATGATATATTTTGGGATAAAGTCTGCTAGCTTAGAGTCATTTAAGGGTGATAAATAAGCAGAGGAAGCCATTCTACTGACAGAAACGGGAAAGTATAGCAAATAAGCAGGGAGAGGCAGAAACTGGAGACCTGAAAACTCTGAGAGACATAGGTTAAGTTCAATTTCTGACAGCTTTCCAGGTTCTGTAAGACCAGTCTCTACCTATGTCCATTCCTCAAAGTCTCTTGAGTCTTGGTTTCTTACATAACAACCCCCTGCTCAGTCTTTGTTTAAGTGACTCATGAATCCTTGAAATTAAAATTGCCTTAACTAGAACAAAATGAAAGTAAGTATCAGTCTCCATTTTCTAATTAGAAGATGGTTTAACTTGGTTTAGATTTAAGTAAGGAGAAGTGAGAAGTGGTAAAGTCTTGCTTTACGTAAATTGTTTTGTCATGAAGGGACAAACCTAGGGGAGATTTGACTTTCTGGAACTAACTTTCTGATGAGATAGTCTCTAAATGAGGTCCCCTTGTTCAGTAGCTAAAATCTGGAAGGAGTCTCAGCTTCTGATCAAAAAGACAACTGGAAAGTAGAAGATGAGGTAATAGATTTTCAGTATTCACAATAGGGAAAGGTTACACTGAAATTAAGTACAAATGCATCCAAGTTATTTGGTTTATTTTAAATATGTCCCATTACAAGGTTTTTTTCCACCACTGAATAAATTTTTATTGGTGACATTACAAAATTATGATTTTTTTGTCATTAATTTACAAACTAATGACAAAGAAAAGGAAGTATATTACATTTTTGCCTCCTTCAATTAATATTTATTATCTAACCTTTTCTTGGTGTCAGGGGTTCCAAGGAGAATGAGATATATCCCCAGTATAAAAGTAACTTACAATTTAGTGGATAGAATACTGATTCTGAAGTACGAAAACCATATTAAACTTTTAAATGATGTTTTAAAACTTGATAATAACCTATTAATATTTTCTAAGGATGAAATTATAGTTAAAACTAGGCTAAGAGCTTTAAGCAAAATGCAAAGGTTATCTGCTCAACTGAAATGATGAATCTATTTGTATTAAAAGTTCTTTGTGAAATATACTACCCAATGAACATTAAATTAAAAACAAATCTGCCTAATGATTTAATCAGATGCTTAATGAAATACTTAGATGCAATTATGTCTTAAAAAATTCTGTCTGACAAAAATAATATTTAGCACATTATTCTCCTATGGCTTTTTATAGATTAACATGTGAAATACATAATTTAGGATTCTTTGCTTAAAACTGATGAGTTGTATGCTAAATCATGTTGTGTAAAAATAAACACCTAGCATTATTTTAGCCCAGGAGAGTAATTAGACATTTACCAATCCGCATTACATCACAAAACTCAGCATATAATATATAGTAGGTGCTTAATAAAAAAATTGTTAAATAAATGAAGTCAAGAGAAAGCATTTTAAATCTATTTTCTATACTAAGCAATACACAAAGTGGAAAAATAACTTGCTTAAGGCTTAATTGTATGTTTGGGAAAGGGATACCAATACAAATAATTACTCAAATTTTTATTCTTTACCATGCCTTAGGAAAATGATAGTTAATATCACATCACTAACTACAAGGAAACTAGGTCATTTAATAAAAATGTATTATTTTGTGCAGTGGCATATGGAACTGTTTCATGGATGACCCTGGTAAAAATTCTGGACTCAATAAATAAAGAATAAGTAAGTATGCTTTTCTCTCTCTCTCTCTCTCTCTCTCTCTCTCTCTCTCTCTCTCAGGCCAGTTCAAATTAGAAAGGCATGACTGCTTTCAAAGAAAAATCAAGCAAACTTATGGTAGATGTACTTAATATAAAACAAATTGTTTAAATTATTTCAAAAGGAAAATCCTTGATTTTCAGACATGGAAGGGCCAATCAGGGGACATAATTAAAACCAAATGCAAAGAAATTGATTAAGCTTTCTGAAATATGTAGGTTGTTTGTGTGGCGGGGCAGAGAGGGAGGAAAGCATATTGACAACTGATAGTTTTTAGCACAGGTGAATTTAAATCATTACATTTAAATATAAAAACAATCTGGAAAAACATATCAATAATTTCCTCAAACTTCTAAAATTTGTTGACATTTCATAACATTTTCCATTTCTTAATAAAATGTACTGTTTTTAAAATCATAAGTATAATTCATGTTCATTGTAACTGGAACATGAGTCCCCCATATCACCCCATATTTTCTGACATCAATAAGTTGAACTTCTATATGAAGTGATACCCTTCCCACATGCCCTGAGTTTTTATGTTTACCTGAGTTTCACCTCTCAACACCTACTCTATGCTATTATTCTTAACTTTAGTTGGGCTTGAGGATAGAATATAGAAATTGCAATCTAGAAAATAATTTAAAAGAAATTGAAATCATAACTTGAAACCTTCCCCAAAAGAAAACTCCAGGCCCAGACGTCTTCACAACTAAACTTCTCAAAACATTAAATGAATAAATGAAGTAACTTTTATAGAAACTATACTAGAAAATAGAAAAGGAAGAAATACTTCCCAGTTAATTTTTTTGAAACCAGCGTAATCATAATGTAATTATGGTCATATGTGGTATGACCATTGCAAGAATGGAAAATTATAACATTTCCAATGTACTTAGATATAAAACCACAAACAAAATACTTATAATCCTATCTTTATACACACACACATACATGTATATATAACACCATGTTTTAAGTAGGAGTTTTTTCATGAATTTGAAATTATCATTTCCCAAGCAATCAATATAATTTATTATGTTAATAATAAGGAAGAAGAATGATAAGATCATCTCCAGAAAAAGCACTTAATAAAATTCAACAACCATTAATCATAAACACTCTCAAAAAAACTAGAAATTGAAGGGATCTTTCTTCATCTCATAAAGGATATCTACCAAAAAATCTATAGCTATCATCCTAAAAGGTGAACTATATAATGCTTTCTCTTTCAGACTGGGAAAAAAGATAAGGATATCCACTCTCACTACTTTTTTTCAATTTTGTACTGAGAGTCCTTGCCAATGAGAAGAGGAGAGAATTAAAGAGAAGGTAATTAAAGCTATAAATACTGGAGAAAAAGAAGTAAAATTATTTTATCACAGGTGACATAAGTATGTCTAGAAAATTCAAAAGACTCTATAAAATATTAGTATTAATAAGTGAATTTAGAAAAAGCATGCAATACGTGGTCAATATGTTTCTATATACTAGCAACAAACAACTGTAAATATCATTTACAATATCATTAAAATCAAATGTATTACAGCTTTTCTGAGAGAAATGTGTTAGATCTTTCCTGAGAGGATTCTTTTTTCTTTTTTAGATTCTGTTCCCATCTAGGTCATTACAGAGTATTGAATAGAGTTTTCTGTGCTATAGTGTAGTGGGTTCTTATTAGTTATCTATTTTATATATAGTAGTGTGTATATGTCAATCCCAATCTCCCAGTTTATCCCTCCTCTCCTTTCCCCCTTGGTAACCGTAAGTAATTTTTCTACATCTGTGACTATTTCTGTTTTGTAAATAGGTTCATTTGTACCTTTTTTTTAATATTCCACATATAAGTGATATCATATGATATTTGTCTTTCTCTGTCTGACTTACTTCACTCAGTATGACAATCTCTAGGTCCATCCATGTCGCTGCAAATGGCATTATATTATTTTGTTCTTTTTTATGGCTGAGTAATATTCCATTGTATATATGTACCACATCTTCTTTATCCATTCCTCTATCGATGGACGTTTAGGTTGCTTCCGTGTCCTGGCTATTGTAAATAGTGCTGCAATGAACATTGGGGTACATATATCATTTTGAAGTGTGATTTTCTCCAGATATATGCCCAGGAGTGGGATTGCTGGATCATACGATAGTTCTGTTTTTAGTTTTCAAGGAACCTCCATACTGTTCTCCATAATGGTTGCACCAATTTACATTCCCACCAACAGTGCAGGAGGGTTCCCTTTTCTCCACACCCTCTCCAGCATTTATTGTTTGTAGATTTTTTGATGATGACCATTCTGACCAGTATGAGGTGACACTCATTGTACTTTTGATTTGCATTTCTCTAATAATTAGCAATGCTGAGCAAATATTATTTTAATAAGGCCACAATTCAGATATTTTTCTGTTATTTACTGTATCTCAGAATGCTAAATGTTCACATTTGTTTTTTGATTTTTTTGCGTTACACAGGCCTCTCACTGTTGTGGCCTCTCCCGTTGCGGAGCACAGGCTCAGTGGCCATGGCTCACGGGCCCAGTCGCTCGGCGGCATGTGGGATCTTCCCGGACCAGGGCATGAACCCGTGTCCCCTGCATTGGCAGGCGGACTCTCAACCACTGCGCCACCAGGGAAGCCCCACATTTGTTTTTAATGGAAACAATATTTGAGTTTACTCACCAGCAATCTAAGGCATTAACATTTGGACCATTTAATTATGTGCTGACAGTTATTAGAAATTTTGTGAGTCTATTTCTACACCTGCGCTTGTTTCTTCCAAGTGAAAAGTGAAAAAGGCAGAGAATAACAGAGCGTAAAGAGAATTCATTGATGCTGTCATGCTTAACCAAATATTTGACAACTATGATGCAAGACTGAAATTTTTCAAACTGCAAGGTGATGGTGGGGATGCTAGATATCAGCGCAGAGTTCACACAAGTAAAGTAAAATGTTATTTATATAATGTGCAAATTCATCAGATATATGGATGAACACAGTAAATTACTGAGCTTGGCACACTTATTTCTGTGAATTCCTTTGATATTTATTACACCAAGAGATAATGTGAATCAAAGTTTAGAGGTGACTCTACCTTGTTTTGTATGGATTAGTTTTATTTACAAAATTTTATTCCCTACTTTTAGAAGTATATTTTAAAAATAGATCAAATATGTCCCATATTTTTATTTTATGGGCCACAAAAATTGATGTGTGATTATAAAACATGATATAAACTACAATTTCTAAACTTTCAATTTTTTAAAGAAGTAAACTTCAAACATTTTCCTAGCCTCTAGCATTCTGCACTCCACCCATTGTTTAAAACCCTTCTATCCAAAAGGTTAGTCTTACCCTATGCCCATCCTTCTGTACTTCATTTCACCAGTAGTGCATTTCCTCATTTCTGAGACATTCCTTTAAAAGTAGCACAAGAGCTGGTTTGCAGCAAAACTTGCAAAATCATGTTAGAAACTTGGAATGTCAAGGTCTAGGCCATGTGGCTGCTGTTAATCTCACCATAAAGTCCAGTAAGGGCTTAGTCCTTCCAAAGCAGGTTTATTTAAAGATTTCTCTTTCAATGGTAGGTGTAGGCACATCTGTTTATTATTTCAACCATCCAGAGCATAGTCGTTGGACCAAACACACACAAACACAAATGCACACACATCTTTTCCAAAAGAAAATTAAATACTAATTTTTAGAGACAATATGATTTTAATCCGTGAGAAGGAAGAAAATAGATTTTCTAACTTTCTGATAATTTACAAGCTGCTTCTTTACAATAAAGTTGGTAATTTATTTTTTCTGAACTGAGCTCAGTGTGCTTTCTCAGACCTAAGAGAACAAGACAGTAGACAATTGCTGAAGTATGGCTTTCTTAGTGCTGTCTCCTGGCTATACAGAGAGGAAGGCTATGAGACACATCCTAATTATGACTAAGGTGTAATCTTACCAAAGAGTCCTCATTTTAAAAAATGTCTATCCTGGAAAAGTCAAAGGAATAATTTTATTCTCCCAGTTAACTAACTGTATCAGGATTAATATAAGTCTTAGTTGATTAGCAATGTTAGAAAAATGATGTTACTGCTAGCTGCTTTGAAAATTGTAAGTAGTAAGATATACTCATTAAGTATCTATTGGTAATAATTCTCGATCAGCATTTGAAATTTAGAATTCTTTAGAGTAATTTTTCTTTGCTACATACTAGTCATATTGTTTTATTTGTAAAATATTTATTGAACAAATATAATGATGGGAGAATTTGATTGAAATATAAATAAATCACAATATTTTACCAAAAGTTGCTCACAGTAAAATGGAAGGGATTCTATGTACAAAAATTTTTAAAACATAATACAAATGTTTCTTTCTTTCTTTCTTTTTTTTTTTTTTTTTGCGGTACGCAGGCCTCTCACTGCCACGGCCTCTCCCGTGGCGGAGCACAGGCTCCGGATGCACAGCCTCAGAGGCCATGGCTCACGGGCCCAGCCGCTCCGCGGCATGTGGGATCTTCCCGGACCGGGGCACGAACCCGTGTCCCCTGCATCGGCAGGCGGACTCTCAACCACTGCACCACCAGGGAAGCCCACGAATGTTTCTTAAACTCTAATGTACATACAAATCTGAAGATCTTGTCCAATGTGATTTTAATTTAGTATATCTGAAGCATTTATATTCTAGCAAGCTCCCAAGTGATGCAACTGTAACTGGCATGGGGACCCGTTACATGCATGTGCTTTAGGGCATCGAATGGGAGTTGCATAACTCCCAAACCTGAGCTGTGATTCAAAGGATTAGTGAGAGTTTACCACATAGAGAACATGGAGAAAGGTATTTCTGCAGGAAAAAAAAAAAAGAGTCTTAAAAACTGAAAAAGCAGAGGAGTTCCTAAGAGCAAATATTCTAAGTGTGGCTCAACTTTATTACACAGGGCAGAGCATGGAGCAGCTTCCTTAAACTAGGGTACCACACGGTCAGCTACACCGAGGCCAGCTTGGGAAATGGGAGAACTTACTCCTTCATTTTCACCTTACTTCCCTTCTTCCTTTTCTATATTCTCTTCCTGACCCTCATCCCCACTCTTATTTTGTGCCCTGTTGTTTTCTACCAACAACTGCTCTCATCCTATCTGCAGAACTTAGGTATTTTATTAAATATCCCCTAACCCAATGTTTTTATAGAGGGCATTCTAGAGACTGACACCCTTGCTGCAATAAAAGGGAAAAGCGTATTCTGATAGAATGATGTGTTATAACTTTATAGGGTGCTGAAAGAACGGCAGAGATTTTCTGTATTTAAAAAGAGAATGTATTGATGCTCTGTCTGTTAAACGTTGCCTTATTTCCCAGGAAATGAGGGACTACACAGTTTGCTTTCAGAGTGAGGCAGACTGTGTGTGCATTTTGAGGTGAAAATTGGGGGATAGGGAACAGACAAGTGTCTGCATTGTTCTAGACAATTAGTTGTTTTTTAGTTATGACCAAGATTGGAGAGAAAAATGTCTAGGAGAATATTTCATGATGCTGAAGTTGGTCATTATCTATCGAGTCCAAATATAGCTTAATAGTCAATGTATCATTATGACAATCTTGATTCTTCCAATCCAAGAACATGGTATATCTTTCCATCTGTTTGTGTCATCTGTGATTTCTTTCATCAGCATCTTATAGTTTTCAGAGTACAGGTCTTTTGCCTCCTTAAGTAGGTTTATTCCTAGATACTTTCTTCTTTTTGATGTGATGGTAAATGGGATTGTTTCCTTTATTTCTCTTTCTGATCTTTTGTTAGTGTATAGGAATGCAAGAGATTT
This sequence comes from Lipotes vexillifer, assembly GCF_000442215.2. Taxonomy (NCBI): domain Eukaryota; kingdom Metazoa; phylum Chordata; class Mammalia; order Artiodactyla; family Lipotidae; genus Lipotes; species Lipotes vexillifer. The sequence continues at coordinate 79,587 of NW_006790467.1, read as the reverse complement.
CTGTGTATTAATTTTGTATCCTGCAAATTTACCAAATTAGCTCTAGTAGTTTTCTGGTAGCATCTTTAGAATTTTCTATGTATAGTATCAGGTCATCTGCAAACAGTGACAGTTTTACTTCTTTTCCAATTTGGATTCCTTTTATTTCTTTTTCTCTTCTGATTGCCATTAGGTAGGACTTCCAAAACTATGTTGAATAAAAGTGGTGAGAGTGGGGCTTCCCTGGTGGCGCAGTGGTTGAGAGTCCGCCTGCCGATGCAGGGGACACGGGTTCGTGCCCCGGTCCGGGAGGATCCCACATGCCGCTGAGCGGCTGGGCCCGTGAGCCATGGCCACTGAGCCTGCGCGTCCGGAGCCTGTGCTCCGCAGTGGGAGAGGCCACAGCAGTGAGAGGCCCACATATCGCAAAAAAAAAAAAAAAAAAAAGTGGTGAGAGTGGACGTGTCTCTATGATTTTCCTCTTAAGAAGACCAAATGTTCTTTCTGTTTATTACTACTGTTTTTAACGTTTCATTTGGTATGTTTCGGGACAATCACTTGAACAAATAATTGTAATGCCTCATCAGTGGACAAGGTTTTGAGGTGATACCATACATGCATGTGTGTGGTGCGAGATGGGGAGAAGGGAAGAAGGAAAAGAGGGGTTAATACCTAATATCATGGCTACAGGTAATTACCAATGCCTCTATTGTTAAAGACAGCTAAAACCTTCCAGTTCTTATCTGAAAAAAAAACCAAAAAAACCCCAACACTTAACATTCTTTCATGACGTTTGATCTCATCACGTAAATGTAATGAGTAAAATTAATTGAATTCTGAGACTATGGATTTCTGGGTTCATGAGTTTGTTGTCTCACCGTTCATGGCAGCACCCACTCTGTACACCAGATGGCACGGTCAGTCGGCTCTAGCTACAGAAGCCTGAATCACCAAAACTAATATTCTTGAAGAGAATGGCATTCATTATTAATTTATCACATCTGAATCACATTATTTACATGGGAAGTGGCCATATATTTAAAAATTTATTTTGTCATAAACACATTTATTTAATAGAGTATATGTGTGCATGTGTATGCCAAATTGAAATATATTTACACGAATAGTTTGGTGGCATAAGGCCCCTAAAACATTTAGCATTGTAATTAATTATTGTATTAAATACTTTTCAACACTGTTGAGAAGCAATAATAAGGAATTTATAGACATTTTGCCAGAGGAATAGCTATATGATGCAGGTGCATTGTAAAAAGAGACAAGTAGCCCCTATGAAAATATGTTTGACAGTAAACACAATGTGACACTCCTGTACCTCTACCCCTGGAACTCACCAGAATACTTAGTGGCTTCTGGTGTCTTCTTGGATAACTGTTCGTTATTTGTTAATAACCATGAAGCATGATTAGCTTCATCCAAATCGTAACTCCAACATTTAGTTGATGTGTGTCCCATGGAGTGAGTTATTTATCCCTGTTTTCTTATCTGGAAAATGGGGATGATAACAATTGTCCCTCCTTGATAGAACTGTCCTGAGAAATCAGTGACCTAGCACTTATGTTTCAGAATATTTAAAAAATTCAGTAAGCGTTAGCTAGTATCACTCGTAGTAGCAGTAGTAGTAATAGCAATAGTAGCAGCAATAGTGGTATGGATTCTGAAGATAATAAAGAAGCAACAACAAATTTTTAACAAGAAATTTTAGGAAAGTGAAGAGTCAACTGATTCTCTATTAGTATGTGACAATTTCCACTTCCCCCTCCTCCCTCTCTCTCTGATGCACATGTGAACAGACATACACAGACTTTACATATCATATCTTCTGTTTCATTGGTTTCCTTTGTCAATTCTATTACCACAACATCACACCTCACTGTTTTACTCATTGCAATCTTACTATACACTTTCCAGCAGAGTGAGTTACCATGCACTGCTCTACCTCTGTAGGCTGTTACTTCCTTGCACCTTGTATCTGCGAGGATTCTGCGGTTGCAACATACAGAAAAAAGTCAACCTATCCTGAGCAAAAAAAAAAAAAAAAGAGATTTATTGGTGTTTTATCAAAGAACCCCAAGCTTAAATGGTGTCCTCAGGTCGCCATTCATCTGTCTCTCTCCTAGACTCCTCCGTGTAAGTGGTCCTCATTCCTCCCGCGTCTGCAGAAAGACTTACTTCGTACCCTGGGCGTACATGGCCTCCAACAGATCCAGGCTTACATCAGCTCAGGTAGTCATCCTGGAGGAAAGAAAGTTTTTCCCTCTCCCAATATTTTGTATTAAAAACGCAATACTTTATCAGGTCCCTGTGCCAATAACTGTGGCGTGAAAGATAAAGATAATTTTATTGGCCAAGCCTGAGTTAAATTCTCACTTTAAAATTTAGAACAGGGCTTTCCTGGTGGCGCAGTGGTTGAGAGTCCGCCTGCCAATGCAGGGGACACGGGTTCGTGCCCCGGTCCGGGAAGATCCCACATGCCGCAGAGCGGCTGGGCCCGTGAGCCATGGCCTCTGGGCCTGCACGTCCAGAGCCTGTGGTCTGCAACAGGAGAGGCCACAGCAATGAGAGGCCCGCGTACCGCAAAAAGAAAACAAAAAACAAAAACAAAAACAAAAATTTAGAACAGAATTCAGCACTTTGGACCTCATTAGAGCCACATGGGTGGAGGAGGCAGATTCCCTTATTTTAAGCCTGGGTGTAATTTCCAGAGGAATATGATGAAGGAGAAATCTAGCAAAATAAAAATAGGAAATGTTATACACAGCTATAGGAGTGAATGTATTCAAAATTTTCAATCTCCAGCTTAATAAGCTTTTTACTTTATCTATTTTGTGCAAATTTTGCTATTTTAATGGAATAAGCTTGCATTTATGGAGTAGGAAACTAGAATAATAATATAGAAAATAATTTTGCTTCATCTGAGCATTTATTCTTTTTTTGCTGTTCTGGTGAGATTTTGCAAATTTATATGCAATCATAATAACTCTAGTATAACAGAGCAAATCTCACTTTTGTTGTGCACCTTAATAAATTTTAAGAGTTAACCAGGTTGAAGTGCTAAATAGTAACATTATCACAAAAACTGGTTAAAAATACATTGCCACAAGGTAACATACAATTTAAAAAAATCAAAATCTTGAGCAGTTTGTATAGTATACACTTTGGCGGAATACCGTATTGTTCCTTTGTACATAAAGATATTTGTAAATGATGTTTCAAACTTCACCATAAGTTCCTATGTATCTGGGACCAAATACAGCTTCCTAGAAACTAATTTTGAATAGTCATTTTGTAAAGGGATATTATTCCAACACGACTGAAGGTGAATCTTGGCTTTTAGAAGATTTCATATATGCCAGTGTAAATTTAATTTCTGTAGAACTTAGATATGACTCTATTTTATTACCTAAAATAATTAAAACATTTAGATTTAAAAGGTTAAATTACAGTTTTAGTTTTACCTCTGCTTAGAATTGTAAAATCCCATTCACCATTACTTAGGTTTTACCTAATGTAGTCTGATTTTTACATAATGGAAACTAGGATGAATACAAGCAAAAATATAAGCTAATTTTTTAAATAGCTACAATAACAAGTTTTTCTTTTTAAAGTTTTTTTTTTTTTTTTTTTTTAACCAATTTACAGACTTTCAGTTTGTTCACTATAAAAGTGGTCTCATTTCACCTGGTATCTGTAATAACACTAAAGGAAAGATTAGGTTATGACGACAGTAAGGAGGTGACCCAATTAAATCCAATTATCAGATTCCATTATTTTTAAAGCTCATCCTTCTTTCCTTTTCTCCTGCAATTTCCTCAGGGACTTTACCCTGGAATCCAAAGGATTTGAAGAAGCTAAACTCCTCCTTCTTCTTTGATGCTCATCAAAACTCTCGTTTTTTTAAAGCAGTCAAGGAAATAAAAACTCCTACCCACTCTCCAAACATTCTTCCTTTAGGCAAGGCTCTTAATGAAACCCAGGTTGCATTTAAAGCTACAGTAGCAAAATATTTAATTTGAAAAGAAAGTTATATTAGTATACATTTAAGTAAAATTATGTGGCTAAGGCATGAGGACAAGAGGCATGAGAGTTGTCAATAATATTAAAGCGCTACCACATGGAAAAAAGGATTGAAACAGCTTTGAGCTGCTTCTCAGAGAATAAATTAAACCAATGGGTGAGATGGGCATAGCGTATACAATGAAGATGTTGTCTCACAATTAGAGTTGTTCCTGACCCAAGCAGTTGCTAATTTATTGGCTGTTTTCTAGAGGGATGCACAGGGAAGAAATTGAATTGGATGATCTCTAAGCTCACTTTAGATCTGAGATCCTGGTGATTAAGCCTTTCATGAGCCAGAAGGGAGTCTTAAAGCCCTTCCTCAAAATCGTATTATGTAGCACAGCTCCCAGCATTTTATTAATACTTACCATTTGATGATACAGATTGTTAAGCCAGAACTCTGACATCAAAAAAAAATGGTATATTATCCTTTTATAAAATTGGCTCTTTTGACAGAGCTAATTGCAGTTTTAGTTTATGTTGCTGACTTGTTTCATTCTATTTTCTTCTGAAAGCACTGAGAAGACATCATTGAATGTGCAGTCAGAAAATCCCTCATAGGGGAGATAAGATATTTTACGTTTTGGCAATAAATTATAAACATTTCCCTAGCATGCACAAAAAGAGAGCCAACTTAATAAACAAATAGCACGTATACTGTTCAACAACTAAAAACAAAATTAGAGAAAAGATGAAAATATGAACAAAGACCATAGTTTTATAACTTCCTAGACTCAATATCACAGAAATAACAGCACCAAAATTCACCTTTTTAACCTAATTTTATTTCTTGAATTTACTTCATGCAAAGTTCAGCATACTTTGTACTTATTTGTCTTGAATGTTAAAAAGAAAACTGTATTTTCACAAAATCGTGATTTCAAATTCCAGAAGCACGGCTTGAAGAGCCACACACTGGTTAATGGACTGTCAATGAGTGATTTTTTATGACCCTCTTTTTGTTAACAGATAACAAGAAGTCTCGTCAACAGAAGCATCTTCAAATATGTGAAAATGAGCACATCCAAAGAAGTGAGCAGTGTCCTTCGATGTTCTTTTGATTAGACAAGTTGGACTACTCTGCACATTCACTCACTATTCAGACCAGGTCAGACAATTTAATTCCAACAATGGCTTTGTTTGTTCATTTACAAATCAACAGAATTTCGTTAAAAAAAAAAAGAACCCAAGCCAAAAGAAACCATTCTTACCTGTTAACCTTAAGGTCCTTTCTGATTAAGAATTTTATTTTCAATTTTAAAATTTGTAAAGAAGGAACTAAAAGATTAAGGTAGGCTGCGAGTCAAATTGTGATTTCTCTTCATCCTGTAATTATGTGAAGGCTTTTGTATGAGAGTAAAAGAGAGAAATGTAATTTGCTCTATTGTAGAACTGGATTCTGGTAATGCATGGAAGTATGGTAGAAATAATTCTAGGTAGAAGATAAAGATATTTTGGTTTGGATCTTAGCTGTAAAACAACTAAGTATGTGACATTGGAATGTCATTTCATTTAGTCATTAAATCTCATAGTCTATAAAATGAAGTAATTACTAGATACATTATTTGCAAACAGTGTTTGCTCATGAAATTCATTTTCAGGCATGAAGGGGCACCACCCAGATCTTTCTTTAAGAGAGAATTTTCTCCAAGGAATGTAATTAGCTGACAGGCCCCAACTGCTGCAGCTTTAAAATCTGATGTAGTATTTATGCCAAGGCCACTTTCTTCCTGGGTTACTGCCAGCGACTGAGAAGAATGGGGGTTTAAGAACTGTGCCATTTGTGCCTTAGGAGGGTAATTTCTTCTACTAGGAAACCTTTGCTCAGTCTCTCCATCAGGCTAGCAGGAGTTTCTCAGAGCTCTACTGTGGTTTGAGGGCCTTACCCCTCAATCCTTTCTCCTTCCTTCTCTTTCTTCACAGGTATCAGATCAACATTGTGGTCTGCAGCTCACCCATGTGGCAGCCATGAGAATGTACTTCACACACCTCCAACTGCAGGGAGAATAATGGACCAAGGGCTCCATCTGCTGTGCTCTGACATCCATTGCCAAGTTTGCAAGGAGACTCCACTTTGCATGGGATGTTTCCTGCCAATGACTAACAGATGTTAAGGCAGGTCCATTCCTGGTAGACACAGGATTCCTCTGAAGGCTAACCTGAGCTTGCAAACTCCCTGAAGACCTTGCTGACCCTCTCGTAAGATTGCACAGCTGTCTGAGAGTCTTCCATTCAACCTTCCCTCTCTCCTTCCCTTAGGATAGGACTTTCATTGTGGTCTGATGGCTCTCCCAGCCTTCTCCAGCCACCTGTCCATTTTCTTTCATACAGGGATTTCCACCATAAAGTCCTGATATTTAAAATTCCATCTTGGCATCTGCTTCTCTGAGGATTCAGTTATCTCATTCCATCTATTCCTGCTCCTTCCACCTTCATCTTTCACAGGTGTTTTGCCCAATCTATATCTTACACTCTTAGTTCCATATTTGTATATGCTTTCTGGAGATCCAAAACTGACACACATTTTTTCTTTGAATGAAATTCATCAGGAAAGCTTAATCTTGGAAGTCATAAAACGGGTCTTTCCTGGCTGAAGCAAGAGTTGGGGTCCAGAGAGCTCCCTATTCACTGCCGCTCTCACCCCGCCTTCAGCTCCAGTGGAAGCTCCTGAAATATCTTTGAGACATGTTTTAGGATATGGGAAAGACAGTTTGGAAACTCCCAAACAAGATGTCCTCACACATTAAATGCTATAATTTTGTAACATCTGAATGTCTTCATTGGAGTCCATATATATGGCCTTGCTAGTTCTCCCCCAAATCTGAAATTTTACCACCAGAGCCAGGCCACAGTAAGGTGTCCCCAGGCGGCAGCCACAAAAATTGAGGCACCAGACAAGGGTATAAGCTCCTTTCGAGGAGACACCGGCAAGCTGGAGTGAAGCAGAAGGAGATCACACCAGCTTCTGTTTCCTGAGAGCAGTTGTGTATGCCCCTAGGTGTGTGCCAAACCAGAAGCCTGCCCCTCAGGCCAAGGCCTAGACAAGCACATGGGCCTCTTGCACAGAAAGACTGGGCTGTGTTTCAGTGTGCCCCCTGTACAGTGTCCTGGGGCTGGTAGCCTGCCAAGACCTGCCTCTCGCATTCCTACAGTCCCATGGGGCCCAGGAACACAAGCTCCCCTGGCCGCTAGAGACAGGCATTAAGGGGTGTCCCCTGGGAGGCAGCTGCAAAAGCCATGGCCCAGACGTGTATAAAGGCTCCCTTCTGGGGGATACACGTCCTCTGGAGCATGGCAGTGGGAGAGGGCGAGGATGGCGCTCACAGGAGGGGGGCAGGGCGGAAGGAGAAGAAACAAGCCTCGATTTAAAAACAAAAACTTTTAAGGTGCCCACAGATGGGAGGACTTGCGGAAGATGTGTCCTGAGGGGGGGGGGGGGGAGGGGGTCCGCGGGGGGGGGGG
>NW_006790467.1:55194-71874 GCF_000442215.2 Lipotes vexillifer | reverse complement strand
TGTGGGGGGGGGGGGGGGGAAGGGTGCCTGCAGGTGGTGTGGAGGGTGGAGGGAAAAAGAGAAAAAGACCTGGAATTTATTAAAGAAATTAATCAATTAAATTTAAAGAAATTCAAGGCACCTGCGGAGACGAGCGAAGGAGGTAGTTTCTACCAAAAAAAAAGAAAGAAAAAGAAAATACCCCCAAATGATGGCGTACGGCGGCTAGAGCAACCCGGGGGGAGGGGGGAGGCCAAGGCTGGCGCTCCCCAGTGTCCTCCCTGGAGGGCGTCCAGCGGCTCCGGAAAGTGCTAGTTAAGTCAGATGCCTGCCCCTCAGGCCGCTTCTATATCAGCAAACGAGCCTCCTTCACAGGAAGTCCGGTCGCAGTCAGCTGCGTCTGCGCAGTCAGCTGCGTCTGCGTTGGACCTGAGGCGGGTGAGTCCGAGCGCTGGGCCCTTTGCAAGCCACTACTCAGCTTGTCACTGCCTGGGGTATCTTGGACACAAGCCCCTTTGGTTTGCAAAGCTAGATGTTTGGGGGGCTTGTCTCTCAGGTGCAGGTCTTAAAAGCGGGGCTGCCCAGCGCGGGGTTCAAAGCCTTTGCTCGTCAGGGAGGAACTCCCAGTTTGAGTTCGGTCTTGATTGTCGCTGCACCAGGGATATGGGGTTTCGGCGAGCTTGTGGCCCGGCCTCTCCCACCAGCGTCAGTGGGATGTGTTTCTTGTTTGCCCAGTGTGAAGTTGTCACACTGCGTTTAGGTTTTATTTTAGAGGAAATTGTTCCATAGGTAGCGGTAGAGTCGGTGTGTCCGTGCAAGGAGGTGAGTTGGAGATAGACCTCCACCTCCATCTTAGGCCAGCACCTCCTTTTGTCTTTCAATTGAAAATTTTCATTTGATTTAATCTCATATTTCTTTGTTAGACTTTTACTCTTTCCTGACCCTACTTGTTTGTTGCAATTTGGGATATGAGGAAGATTTGTTACAAATTATATGCAAGATAGTAAGAGAAGGACGAGAAAAAAATTACACGACTTGTCAAAATCGTTCATTTGGAGTCGGCTGTGGACAAATACTTTTAGAAACCTGAAGGGAATGAGCAGAGACCACTTCACCTTATGATTTCATGTCTGCTTGTTCATATTTCCATGAGAAGCATTATGTTCAGTATCTAACGTGATGGTTAATGGGAATCTGAGCCTGATCTTAGGCTAATTTCTATTTAAGGAAAATGATAGAATCTTATTTGCTCATCTGTTGCTGTGATGTACAGGATGTGTGTGTGTGTGTGTGTGTGTGTGTGTGTATGTATGTGTATGTTTGTGTGGTGTGTGTGTGTCTCGGTACGTGTAGTTGGGGCTGAATGAAGGCTGGAACAGGCAGTAGGAAAGAGAAAATAAATACTTCTAAATTAGGCAGGTGAAAAAGACAGCGGCGTAGCGTAGCAATCACCCAGCAAATAGATTAGGGTGGATATATAATAAGCAGTTCCTAAAGAGAACTGTCCTATTTATGTAATCCATGGGGATTTTAATAAAAAGATAGCAACATAATACAGCCTGATACTAAGTGACTTTCAGATTCTTTGAATAACAAGGATCAAATTCGAAGTTATATTGATGTCACTGAATCCCTGTAGCTTTTCATTAATTCCCTTTCTAGTTTGATCTGGAATGCAAATTTCTCAGACCCATTCACTATTGTAAGCATTAAAAGAACTGCTTGTTCACATTATTCGGATATGTCATCACCTTTGGGGGTTCATTAGAAAGAGACATGGTTTATACCTGTGAGTTACAGTCAACTCAGCAGGCATTTAAAACATTAAAGTTATGTGTTCCTCTTCAAAAGAAAAGAAGCTGTGCAAGCAGTAACTTTTCATGTCTAGAGTAAGTAGGAATGTATTATGTCTTTTGTGGTAGTCAATTAATCACCTGGAGTTTTACATATGATCCTGGCTGGGGTAGAAAGCTTTAGTCATAATATTCATTCTTTTTTGTAACTATTTCAGCTTTGAATAGTTAACATGGTATTAATTTCTTGAGTTGGCTTTCATTTGGGGTAGTTTAGGAGACTGTTTCTATTTCATTGCCAACACAGACGCTATCCTGCCTCCTCTATGAAGCCTCTTCTGACTGCAGGCTGTCTTCTCTGCTCAAAGTTTAACTTGCTCTACCATTAATTTGTCACTTTTACCTTGCACTGTAATTTCCTCAGCCTATGCATGTATTATCTCCACAAACATATTTTAAGCTACCTGAGAGTCAGGCATTTCTCTAAGATCTCTTTATATCTCCCAGTTCCTCAAGAGTCTTTCATTCATTAACTCTTGGCAAAGTTTTGCAACATAAATTTCCTCAACACATCACATGATTTTTTTCTATGTAAATATCTTGCTCTGTATTTTAACTTGTGACATTGTGATAATGCAAATAAAATACTAATTACAATTGAAAATTTCACTCATCTTTTTTGACCTTACACCATAATTTACAAGACAAGTACCACAAACATTGTTTGTTTATATGTAATTTTTCCAAATAAGTACATTACATGTACATCAAAAATGATTTATCATGTAGATAAAAACCTACCAGGCATTCAGTCTGTCAGGTGTATAATATTCGCTGATCTAATAATCATTAGGTTCTTGAACTGAAAGACCAAAGGATTTGGAATGTCAAGAAACATGGATACCAAAGGCAGTTTCACACCTTTAAGAATCATCTCTAGTGATTTTCTATTGCCATCCTGCATGTGCTTTTAATCAATATTTATTGAGTGCGTACTATAAATTAGTAATTTATAAGTACATGGGATACCACAGTGAAAAAAAAGTCCTTAAATTAGAGTTTATTACATTCCCCTGTGTGTATGTGTGTGCATGCATGCTTGTGTGTTGGAGCATGAGTCAGTAGTGAATATGTAAGATGTCAAATTGTTACAAGTAAGAGAAGAAAACTAAAGGTAATTAAGGGGGTAGAGGGTATCAGATACAGGTGCTAATTTACACACGTTCAAAAAGGACTCCACGATGAGGTTACATTTAAGAGACTTAAATGAAGTAAACTATTTGGCTATTCAAGGGAACAAAGTTCTAGAACTGTAAACAGCAAGTGCAAAAACCCTGAGTGTAGACCCTGCTTGGGATGATTAAGGAATAGTAGGTGACCTTGTACAGTTGACACTACCTGAGTGAGGGGAAATGTGGCAGAAAGTACGGTTGGAGATGTGGTCAGGTGTCTGATCGTGCAGGTCACATAAAGAATTTTAGGTTATATTCTGAGTATGATGATAAACGTTTGGAAGACTGGAGTCAGTTGAGACATAATCTGACTTACGCAATGCTTATAATGGTTAAAATAGAATTACTGCACTGATAAAACATGCACTGATAAAACATGATTTACACTGTGAGAGTCAACTCAGCACATATTTAAAACATTAAATATATGTGCTCTTTTCCAAAATAGCATATGTGTATTAAGTCACATCTAGGACCATGAATGTTAGGGATTAATTCAAAAATAGAAAGATAGTTGAGTTGCAGGTTTTTGGCATTGTCGTCTTTTAAGTGATGGTTACACTGGAGCTGGGTACTGTGGAATTTCAAAGGGCTTTGGTGACCCCGAGACCAAGGGAGTGGTGCTACTAGTGAGTGCCGAGTGACCCTAAGTGATTTAGGAGTTCTATCTGAATCACTCACGTGGAATAATCCAGCTATATGATCACAGGCAACCTTCTTTTGTCTCTTGTATGCAATCAAAAACTCAGAAAACCCTGCACTGTCCACACTTAAGAAACATTACTGCCAAAAGCAGCTTGCACTACCAAATAAACATGAACAAAAAACTAGGGGAATTACCAGTTGTCGCATCCTCAAAGCAGTAAGCCATGAGACACAGGTCCGGTCCTCTGCATCTGGAGCTTTTCCAACTGATGGGGGAGAAAATTTTCAGCAAGACAGCCACTGCAAAAATCTCTTCAATGACAGAGACTGAGACACATAGCAAAAGACATGATAAAAATAGAAGAAGATCTTGTAATTCTGGCCCACAAATAGAGATTCTTGGGAGACAGGATTGGAGCCAAAGTAACTATAGCAGCAGCATACATTCATTTATTTATTCAATAAATATTTTTTAAGTGGCTGATATGTCTAGGCACCTGGAGATACTGCATGTGCAATGATCACCAAGACAGACCACTGTCACTCATGCATCGACATTCTATGGTGTTTTTTTACCCTGACTTTCCTCACTCAAACTGCAGCCAAGACAGTCTTAGAGGAGAAAAAGTCTTCAAGAAGGGATCAGAAGCTCTGGAAGTTTTGGAAGGAGGGACACAAATTCTGAGAAACAGAGAAGGCTGGTTGGTGTCTTTGTTCAAAGGAAGGAAAATAAAAACACTGGGTAATCATACTAGCTCAATAGCTGCTAATTTTTTAGGTGTATATTTGAATCACCTGTGAATCTTTGAAAAAATCCCAGTGCCTGGGCTGTACTCCAAGCCAGTGAAATCAGCATGTCTGGAATGGGTGGGGCACAAGCATGGATAATTTTAAGAGCAATCCAGGTGATCTCAATGTGCATCCAATATTGAAGACCACTGCAGTAGCTTAATATTTGTCTTGTTTTGTCCTAGGTATTTTCCTGGGTAAATATATACTCCAGAACATGTGTCTACATGTATATTTGTCTGTACTGTGGAGATACGTATGTTTTTGTGTTTGTACGTTGCGGTTATTTGAAGGCAGCAAGGATTATCTGACTGGAAATATATTTGGAGGGATTTTGCTTTACTAAATAGATCCAAGCTCTTCTGTAAGATCTGGTAATTTGGTATAATTAACAAATCATGTTTGATGTTACTGCAGAGAAAAATCCACCTGAAGTTACATAAACTCTACAATAATAAAAAAAATACGCCAGCATTAGTTTTTGACTAGAAGTTATTATCTCTGCCTTAAATCCATGATCATGTGTGCTACCCTAATTTATATTTTCCTATTAAAAAAACAGCAGTTAGACTTTATCTTCAAAAAACATGAAACCATTTTTTTGTTTATATAACTGTTTCCCATTCAACTATTAGATGTGGATGTTACTATTTCTTGTCAAGCAAACATGTTGTTTGTTATAGGACTTATCTGTTGAAAGCCTCTTTCTTGCGCGTGATTAATAGATGTGTAAAAATATCGTACTCAAGTGTTACTTAACACCACCTCTTGACCGACACTGCTATGTCTCTATTTGTCTCTTCTTCTAGGATACAGGGGAACTTCAAAGAAAATAGTTTCCGCATCTCTCTGTTCCTTATCTTCTGCCAAAGTGCTGGCACAGTGACCCCTCCAGTCTCCCCCAGTTCTCACAGTAATGGCTACAAGACCAGCCAAACGGAGGAGGCAGCTTCTTCAGGAGCTTAAAGGAAGTCTGGTCTCATTAAACAATAAGGAAATGGGCCACACAGCTCACTTATATCCTCTGCCCTTGTGGAAATGTAGATTCCTTAGTGTGAGGCAGAGAAGCAAATCAACACTAAATTACCTCTGTGTAAATAAATCAAGTGACACCAATAATTAGGAAACTTGACTATAAGAGCATGGCCTGATACATGAAAAGACTCAGATTTACTTCCAGATCAGCTGACATGCATCTTTAAACCCTTTGATGATGCAAACAAAACCTTTAAGCAGTTTGGTTCTCAGCCTGTGTCTTCATCCTTCCAGCAGGATTCCAGCTGTAATTTGTCAGGTTTTATGGTGTTATTATCAGATCTGAACTGATTGTGCTAATTATTCTCCTAAAAGATGCCAGGATTTAATCATGCAATAACAATATTTTGCTCCCATTGAAATGATTTAAGAAATTTATCCCATCACACTATTTCTGTTGCTTATTATTCTTTTATTTTTTGGAATAGAAAATGGGGCTAATTGTATTGATACTATTTTGGGATTCATGACACTCCTTTAAACAGAGTATAAGCATGAGTAGATTATACAGGGGTTTGTTACTGAAAATTCTAAGTCAGTTGCTTTTGGCTTCTTGAACTTTTTACATTTGTGTGTTATAAAGAGCCTCCAACCAGCTTGATTTAGTTGCTGCTAATACTGCCAGATATAGCAGAGCTAAGACATGTTGCTTTGCGTTAGGTCCTAGCAGTTTTTATTTGTGTTGTAACTTAGCTTCTCCACATTAGTTCAGTCAAGCAGTTCTGTGGATATCTTGATGTGTTCCATATTTACATGGTCATAAATATCCTATAAAGAATTGTGTACAATAGTTATTGCTTCTGGGGTTATGACATAGGTTCATTCTAGGGCTAAGACTTTTTTCTATTGGTAAACAGTTCCCAAAATTTAGTTATGCATTGCTTAATTGGTTAAACTGATAAAACAGTTTATAGACCAAATACGTTTGAGGCACATGAACCAAATCATAACAAAAAACGATGTCAGGCCTTCCCTGGAACTTCCATCATGAGGTTAAAAAGTTGGGTGTTTATTAGACAACACAGACCAGAGCTTCTCAGTTTTAATGTGTATACAAAATATGTGGGGCTCTTACTAAAATGCGTATTCTAATTCAGAAGGTTTAGACTGGGGCCTGAGATCCTGAGCATTTTTCAGAACTCCCCAGTGATACCCATGTTGCTTGTCCAAGAACCACACTTTGAATAGAAAGGAACTAGGGAACTGGCTTAACACCCAGATTCTTGGACTCTGTACCTCACTTATTGAATAGGAATTTCCATGGAAATCTGATTCTCCTTCTTTAATTCCTCTGTTAATTCCAATGAATAGCAAAGTTATAAACCTCAAATCGTGAGACACAACATAAAGAACTCAACGGGGTAAGTCAGAGTGTGGTTTCTAATTAATTTTTCTAATACCTAATTTCCTCTTAAACCTTGCAGTTAGCTCATCAAATTAAGCACTCCTGAGAATTAGGCTTTTAAAGTAGAAGGCTGCTTGGGAATGCAGTGCCCAATCAGGAGATGCCTCTTTTCTCAACTGTCCCCTCAACCTAAGGTAGAATGCCTCTCAGAGCAAGGCTCTAGAAGCATGTGGACACTGTGATGCCAGAAGGCGGTCAGAGAATGCTCTTCACCACTCCTATCTGTTCCTGTCTTCTCACAGCACTTCGGGATAGGCTTGGGTCTGACGCAGAATTTCCGGGGCAGCTAATCCCATCATGTGCCAGGTTTCTTCATGTAAGATGTTAATCTATTTATATTCAAAGTACTGTTGAATTTGAAAAATCTAATAGTTTAGTTTCAATATCACTCCATATCATTTTACTCACAAACAGTATGAATAGAGAAATAAAGGCATAATCCTATCACCCAATGAAATTTTTACAGATATTCTTCCATTACTTTTTATGTGCATACATTTTAAAAGAAAATTTTGATAATACCTTAAGTAATTATTTTTAAATTTTAGATCTGACAAAAGCATTATGGTTATATTTTTAATAGGGTCCTTTTATTTTTTGAAATACATACTGAAATATTATTGATGAAATGATATCTGGAATTTATCTAAAAATAATATGGGAGGTTGAGCGGTGGGAATAGAAATGAAACAAGATTAGCCATGAATTAATGACTGTTGAAGATGGGTGAAGGACATGTGAGGTCTCATTATACTTTTCTATCTACTGTTATACATGTTTAAAATTTTCTTCAATAAAATGTAAAAAAAATTTAGATCACACTGTACCTGTAGAGCCAGAAAAATCTTTCTAAAGGAAAATCTTGTCATGTTTATTCCCTTCTCACAGACTTTGGTAGTTCCACTGCTCTCAAACTTTAAACAAGTTAATTCAGCTCATGTGCCCTATAGATTCTCTCCCTTGTGCAATTCTTCAGCTTCATGTAATACCGTGTCCCTTTCTGAGCTTCTCTAAGCTGATGTATTTGCACATCCTGTGACATGCTTTTCAGCTCCGGGACCACATTTTCTTTTTTGCCTGAAACTCCTTCCTTCAACTTCTAATCCCAGTTTTTCATAAATATTTTAATTTATGGTTTCCCTTTGTGATTACTCTTTGTAATTTGGTGTCCATACTTGGTTCACACATTTTTAATCTTCTCTCATATAACTTTTATCTCTCTTCTTCTACTTCTGTTACTCTTCCAAAGCTTTTTGATATTATTACTATCACCAATGAAGTATAAAACAGTTGAATTTTGCTTTCAGTATTATTGATGGTATGGCTAATTCTGCTATTGCTATTCAGCTTATTTGCCTTCTCAGGCCCATCACACCTTGCTTTGTTCAGCTTATTGTGACATTTGGTATTGAGTATATGTTTTTTTTATTTTATTGACAATGAAAATGAGATTTAAAAACTTTCATTTTATCTACTAAATTATTTTTACATGTTTCTCTTACATGTGCATTTTCAGGGCATTGTTTTTCTCATCTTAATTTGCAGAGTCTTTTCCTTGATTCTGACTTAGATTGGGTTCCTGCAAATGGAGTCTGAGATGGAAATTTCATTCAGAGTTTCCCTGAAGAGCGCCCTTAGGAACACCACTTCTGAGATGTGAGGAAAATTGGGCAGAGGGAGAAAGTGTTACAATGCAGTTAGAGAGGTGACTTCAACTGTGCCACAGTTTACCTTGAGAGTAGTCTGGAGTGGAGGCAAGGGTGCCAGGTCTTGTATACCCACCCCTGCCTTAATAAGAAGGAGCAATTCCTGGGGTGGATGCAACTTTGAGACCTCAGCAGCTAAAGACCTATCAGCTGGGAGATTAAGTGCCTTGGACCTTAAGGATAGTGCATCAAAGGATTGCTACTATCCACTCAGATCCAATTGCTTCTTTTTGTAATTTCAGCCTGCCTGGGACAACTTTCTCAGGATTCTGACTTGTTTCATTTCCTGGGGAAACTTAAAAGTTGAAGGTTCGTAGAATGGACGACAATCTCTGTTGTTGCAGCTGATCTAAAAACTCATCATCCCCTTCCTTTGGATCCCCCATTCCCGTGGGCAGCACCTCTGCTGCTCTATGAGGCATACCTGGTGAAGTGATCCAGACCTAAACCCCCAGGCACCACATCCTTCTCAGGCCATGGCCGCTGTATTTTTTCATTGGTCATCATATTTGGTCTCCAGAGAACCAAGAGATACACTTGGGTCACCTGAGTGCCAAAGATAGCCCCCCCTGTCCTGTGGTACCGCAGGAGCCCCTTGGTGCTGATCAGGTCAGTAACTCCAGTTGGAGTGTTGCTTCTTTCGTTTGTATGCTTAACTTTGGGCATGAGCTCCTGAAGTGATTGGGTGGCAACCACATCTTACTGTTCAAGAGAACTCTTCCTCTGTCTCATGGTGGGAGTATTTGCCTCTCTGGGAGCCAGGACGTCTAGATCAGCGTTCCTCAGCCTTGGCACTATTCACATTTTGGGCCAGATACTGTGCTGTGGGGGGACTTTCTGGTACAATGCAGGGGATTTAGCAGCATCCCTGGCCTCTAGCCACTAGTCACTAGTAGCATTTTCCAGTTGTGACAACCAAAAATATAAATAGACATTGCCAAATGCTGCCCCCAGCCCACCCCAGCAGGGGCAGCAAAATCATCTCCAATTGGTCTAGGCCCACAGAGCCTACATTTGAGGGAATGAGGAGCACAAATTTCCCAGCTTCCCTATTGGGAGTGACATTACTATCCCTTTGTTCTGGTACCCATGCACCCTAGTATTCGAGTACGAACTAATATTCATTAATTTAGGGTGTATACTGTGTCCTCATGGAGAATGGCACAGGGTATCTTCTCTAAACTGGTCTTGCAGCTGAATCTTCAAAAGACCACCTTCACTCTGTTTCTGAATACAGAGCCTCAGGGCAGTGCAGGGGCCAGGGGAAAAATCACCTGGTGGTTCTGTGGGCCTAGTGGACACGTTGCGAGCCAGACCTTGCTACAGACTTCATTTGTTACCAAGTTCTCACACACCTGTTGATCAGTGGCAACATGATGACATTTTGGGTCCTGGGTTATATCAGCTCATACCCTGTGTCCTGGATCTAAAATCCCTATTCCTCTCTTCCAGTACGTAGTTACCAAGTAGATGGTCATGAGTCCCTTTAGAAAAGCACTAGAAATATCATTACCATACACACTTGGTAGTTGTACTGTAGAGTTCTTCGTTATGGGCACCTGGTGCCTCTCCCTCCATCAGTGGATTCCAGTTGTAGACCTGGCTCGTATCTGAAAATGGAATCTGAGAATGTGACATTGGCAGGGGTGCTGCCCTCAGCCTCCTAATCATCCGTCTTCAGTTTGTTTTTTTTTTTTAATCGATTAAACAGTATTCCTGTTAGCTTCCCTAGTATCTTGTGCCTCGGAACGTTGTATTCTATTTTTTTCAATAGCTCTCTTTAAGTCAGGATCACAGCTGCCACCTAGACCTTGATACTCATCATGATAATTTCTCCCCCCTGAATTCCTGAATGCTGAGCTTTAAGTGGACCAGCTGGACTCTATTATTTCAGGATCCTTATTACTTTCAGGGACCTTTGTTCTGAATCAGCATTTTCTATGATGAGCCTAGCCTATAGAGGACAAACTCCAGGGAGCATCTCAATGATTTTGACTCACTTTTCCTTTCTGCTTTGATAAATAAGGTCCTTTGACTCTCCCACTGAACCTACTTGGCTGATGGGCTTTTCAGCCTTACCTAGTATAGCCACTGCAGCATACACACCTGTCTTAGCCTTTGGAGACTGTTAAGGACTAAATGTTTGTGTCCTCTCAAAATTTATATGTTCAAGACTTTAGCTCCCAGTGTGATGTTATAAGGAGGTGGGGCCTTTGGGAGGTAATGAGATTCAGGTGAGGTTATGAGGGTGGAGTCCTCAAAATGGGATTAGTGCCCTTATAAGAAGAGGAAGAGATGCCAGAGCTTCCTCTCTCTGCTGTGTGAGGATATGGCAAGAAGGTGGCTGTCTGCAAGCCAGGAAGAGGGCCTCACCAAAAATCAATCTGCCTTCACCTTGATCTTGGACTTCCCACCTTCCAGAACTGTGAGGAATAAATGTTTGCTGTTTCAGTCACTCAGTCTGTGATGTGTTTTAATAGTAGCCCAAGCAAACTAAGACTTAGCCTTTCCTCTAGCATGTAGTTTAGGTCATCACTTTCTCCAAACTTCCAAGGCCATCCTCATAGTCTGTTAGCACTGTCTCATGGGGTTCCTGCCAAAATACTAAACCTCGTATTATGGGAGAACTCTGTTATCCAAATTTATGCCTCTCTCCTAGATCCTGCAACCACAGATGTTCTCTTTTTTTTTTTTTAGAGTGACCTGGGGGTCTTCTTATTTATTTTTATTTTATTTTATTTATTTTTGGCTGTGTTGGGTCTTCGTTTCTGTGCGAGGGCTTTCTCTAGTTGTGGCAAGCGGGGGCCACTCTTCATCGCAGCACGCGGGCCTCTCACTATCGTGGCCTCTCTTGTTGTGGAGCACAGGCTCCAGATGTGCAGGCTCAGTAGTTGTGGCTCACGGTCCCAGTTGCTCCGCGGCATGTGGGATCTTCCCAGACCAGGGCTCGAACCCGTGTCCCCTGCATTAGCAGGCAGATTCTCAACCACTGCGCCACCAGGGAAGCCCCATAGATGTTCTCTTATCTTTCTTTGGTCTCTATGTTACTTAGATTCTGAAGCTTCTTTGGAGTGTGTTCCTTTTCCTCCCTTAACAGGTCCAAGACTATTTGAATTGGGTTATGCTGATATTTGGCCCTAACTATGGTGCTTGTGGCCAAGGAGGGAAGTAAGGTGAACTCTGAATGGCAGAACATAATGCCTTGCAAGGCAAAGGCCTCTGCATTGCCTACAAGCAAGGGGAAATATTCATATTTAACTAAGAGACCAAGCTACTTCTGCAGGTTCAGAGGGTTCAGGGAGATCTGGAGTTTCAGAACTCTCAGACTCATAAACCAAGATGGTCCCTAACTCAAATCTTGGGTCCCAGTCTCTATTCTGTCCCAACCTGTGCCTCACCTTGGTGTAGCAAACTTGCCAGGTTTGAGAAATCAAGCCTCTCTAGAACTCTCCTATACTTATGGTTAAGCTCTGTGTCTGATCTTTTTTTCTGCCCTCTAGCTGCAGATGATGGGAATCTTTTTATGGGCAACAAAAGAAGCACTCTTTCACATTTCACCTTAAATTAGTGATGATTCACTTCTAGCTTTTCATTTTTATCTAATACATCAAAAATTCCCAGCGGCAAATACCCAATTTTATACTTAGTGAAATTACTACTTTCCCCTCTCAAATGCTTGGAATAGTCCATCAGGGCTGATATTCCTTTCACAGGCATCCGTCCCCATTTACCACCAGGGAGGGTTTTCACAGTTGCCTCGCTGGAGAACACTGTGGGCTATCGATACTCTACTGGCCATCAGAGGCAGTTTCTTCACTCTCACCTGGCTGACAGGTGAGTCAAGATGCCAATTCTCATTTCAGGGTTGGCTTCCAAGGCCATTCCTAACACCAACTCTCTTGAGTCAGGTTTCCTGGAAACAAAATGCAGTCGAGATTAGGGTACAAGAGGTTTTTTGGGAACACACGTTGGGCCTCTCCTGCAAGGCTGTGAAGGAAGAAAGCAGGATTGAGGAGGGGAAGAAGCTGAAGTGCAGTTCAGCTCCAGTACATCAGCTGATCCCACAGGGAGCTTTAGCGTTGGTGTGGCCCTTCAGAGTCATCCCAACTTGAGGCAACGAGGCGTCAGGCATTTGTTCACTACCACCTCCTCCCGCAGCTCTTAAAAGTGGCAACTTTTATTGTTTTCAAGTCATATCTTAAAATACAAACAAGGAAAATATTTTTATTCTTATTACAAGCAAGTAAAAATTTTAAAACAACACCAGAAAAGGAGAATGAAGATTTTTCTGAAGAGCTCATAGGACAAAAGGGAGAGTTAGAGAACATATAAAACAAAACTTCTTCAAAATCCTTTTTAAAACTTCTTTTGCCCAACATCCCACTCCTCAAAACAGTTGCTACATCTCTTCTATACTCTCGTTCTGTTTGCAGATTTAACTATTCTTGGAGCATTTCCAACACCACCTTGGGCTGAGTTCTCCCTTTTTATCTGCATCCATATTTTGTCTGACCATTTCTTTCTTAAAAGATAATTTGGCTCTCTCAGCTTTTGCTGTATGCAGCCCCATCCATTGATCTACTTTACTAATGAGGGATCTTCTTTGGGGTCCACCTGCCCTAGAACAGTCGAGACTGGAGATAATAAATTCTTTGTATTGAATATTTTATCCTCTCCTATCTGCATATGATAATTACAGCTCTCAAACTTTCCCCACAGGGAAAATAAAATCTTTTAGTATTTTACTTGAAAATGACAAATGATCTTGATTATGATAAAAATCAGAAATCATCAGTGTGGAATTAACCAAAGGCTGCAACTTTTAACACTCGAATTGGCAGGAGAAATTCGAAAGCTATCCTCAAAAGATACTGCATTTTTCGCAGAAGCATATTTTAACTGTATATCAAAAATTAAGAATATTTTAAGCAAAACTTTATCTTATTATATGTAGAAGGATTATTGGCTTCACTCTAAATATACATATTTCAATTAAATGGCAGATAATACAACTCACATTAAGACTGGGTGTTAAAGGGTGATTGCAAATGAGAGTGATACCTCCTCTTTGGGATGTTTTAAAACTATGATCTCTGCCTGACTATCTTATTTACTTAAAAAAATCCATAAGACATATTTATTAACCTATAGGTGAATTTGGATAGAATTTTTTATGTCAGGAGAGAAAATCAGAAATTGCTAATAATAAACCGCTTGTATTAGATGGAGAAAATAAGCTAGGTGGGTAAGCATTCCTCTCCAGCACAAGAGTACGCTGCTTATCAAAGGTCCCCAGGGGAATTTTTTCAGTGTCCTTTTTCTCATCCTTTCAGGGCCTCTGGTAAGCTGCTTTGGCACTTCTTTGGCCACCTAAGGTTTTCTTTCATGATTTATTTACCAGTCCAAAGCCAGCTCTCTTTTGTAAGAGAAACACATTGAGGAGGGGGAAAAAAATCTATAGTATTGGGGACCATTCCAAATAATTTGTAAAGAAGACTACAGACTTTCTCCAATGAATTGCACCATCATTATACACAAAACAAGGATTGCTTCATACTTGATCCACTGCATTTGTACTAATTTTGGCAATAGATTTTAATAATATACCACTCAAACATAATGCAAGCATTCACCACGAAATCTGGTTATTTAGTTATGAGCTCTAAAAACTGTAGAGATTATGATGCTTATTGGGTTGAATCAAAGTCTAAAGATAAACACTCTGGAACAAAATTTCCACTCACATCCTATCAGGCTATTTCATGTATATGATTATTTCTCCAAAGATGCTGAAATTGGGATAAGCTCAAGAATTTTATAAAATGAAAATTACTAGATTTTTCCATGTTTAGCAAAGCAGTCTGACTCTATTCAGTTACAGTTTAAGAAAAAAAAATGATGTGCTTATATCTATAGTCGCAAAGTTCAATCCGGTACCAGTGAGCAGTTCAGACTCATCCTTCGAAAGTTGTTTGCAGAAATTCATCAGAGGCCTGTAAATATTTACAGAAGTAGGCATTTCTGTGTCATGTTTACCTTTGTTAAACATTTTAGGCAAGCAGGAAGATTAGTCCTAGGCCCTCTAAGGAAAAGTCATTTCAAAATCAAAAAAACAGAGAAATAACCTGTGTTTGGATGCCCCCTTTCTTTACTAAGATATAAATTTCACCTTCGCCCACAGCAGGTTGTACATTAGTGAAGGCTGTGCGTAGAGAATTTTTGTTATTTTGCTCTAAATTAAGATTTTATTTAATGAAACTGACTGCTATAATTGAGATTTTTGGTTGATATTTTATTGTCATTTTATCTCATGAACATTTATATAGTGCTAATTATGGTATAATCAAGGCACTGTTCTAAATGCTTTACCACTATTGTCATTTAATCCACAGTACATTGAAAGAGGCACTATTTGATATCCCTAAATTACAGAGAAGGAAACAGGCATAGAGCAGTTAAATAGTTTCCCAAGGTCGCACAGCTAGTAACTGACAAAACCAGAATTTAATCTAGGAATTCTCTCTCTGGAGTCCACACTCCTAACCATTGTACATGCTAGTGAAAAGATAAATTATAAAGCTAGAAATTCTTAAATTTTATGTTTCAAATTCATAGCAAAAATAAAAATCATTTTAAAGGAACTCTGCCTGGTTCACTGTTTCCCTCTCCATTCCTTCTCCTACAGTCACTCACAGTGGCCGCAGCGTGCACACTGTGAACCCATAAAACGCTACAGCCCAATGCCCAGTAACTTAACCTTCTCTTTATCAGGCAGCAAAGCATAGCTTTTAAAGGAAGGAGGCTGCTGGAGCTGTGCTTTTGAGTTTGCATCCTGATTCTGCCACTTACAAACCATGTAACTTTGTGCAAATTATGTTTCCTCTTTGGGGCTCCATTTGCATTGCTGAGAAGATTTAAAAAAAAAAACAAAACCATGAACAGCACTTAGATAATGAGCACGTAAAGATCATTATCTTCTTTTTATTACGTTCTCTTCTCAGTAGAAATGCCTACTTTGTAAGAGTGCTGCAGGTCTTAACTCTGGCTTTCTATAAAACATCTAACCCCGTGCCGGGCGCCTGAATCAATGAATGTGAATTACTTCCCTCCAACGTTCTGATCCACTTTCTTTCCTAGACTCTGGCCATCTCTCTAGACTCTTTCTTTCCCAATATTTTAACCAATACTGCAAATTAGCTAAGTCTAAATTTGAATTATACTCTATCACTTACAGATAAAGTTGTACATGTTCGGGAGCCGTTTGAGGTCCCGTGCAGTTGGGTCCTCGCTTCCTGTTTCTGCCTCTCATCCCTACTCTTTCTCATTTACACGCATACTGGTCCTGTCACACCTGAGAAGTCACACGTTTTGATACCTCTGGGCTGGTAACCATGCCTTTCTTGCTGCTTGGTTACCCTCCTGGCTAACTACTCTGGCCGCAGGCCCCATTCAAAAGTTCTCTGTGGAGCCTGTTCAGTTTTTTGGGACAGTTGATTATTCCTTCATCTGTGCTCCAAAGGCACACCACTTCTTCCAGTAGTTCTAACCATCCTCCACTGTATTTTATACTTAGTTGTATACCTATTTGTGTCACTGTGTAGGGAGTGAAGGCCTTGCACTCTCGTCTATACCCAGAACAATGCCTGGTGTGTAAGAAGTTCTCAATAAACACATCATATGCACAAAATATGGATTGAACACTTAATGATTCCTCAAGGACAATTTGAAAAAGGTAGCTATGTCAGAAATACAGAAGGGAAACAAAAACTTAATATTTACACTGGAAAATTGGTTGGCATTCAACTTCTAAAAACAAATTTGGAAAAAAATAATATGAAGCAGATACTCAGTTAATGGGAGCAACATGGAAAAGGCTATTGCCAAACCATATTTAAGAGTAATCAAGTTCGCTAAATTGAGCATAAGTCTGAAGCATGATCACTTTAACAAAAAAGAAAAGATCAGTGTTATTTTGACTGAATTGAAAACAGAGTGTGGGGAAATTTGTGTTTTTGGAGAGCTGGGTGCCTTTATTTCCTCAAGTTAAGCCAATTTTGTGCCAAACTTTAGCTGATGCTTCAGATCTTGTCAGTACT
>NW_006790467.1:44707-55105 GCF_000442215.2 Lipotes vexillifer | reverse complement strand
TTCCCTGTGTCGTTACTGCGTTGCTCTGTTCTCTGCAAAGTAGTTGCTTACTCACCTTAAATTTTGTGTTAATGGACATAAATATAATATTTTCCCTTATATTAAATGCGTGTTTCCTAGAGCTTTCTGGATTTAGAGACTCACTTCAAGATAAAGTAAGGGTTGGATTTGCCTTACACTGACCATGCCAGGTCAGTCATCAAACTCAGCATCTGTTATGTGTCCGCCATCATAGGATACAGCAGTGTCAAAAGAAAGCCCTAACCACTATCCACCTGGAGTTCACAATGAAGTAAGGAACACAAACATCTAAGTGTAGGTGAGGTACGTGTTACAGAATAATGCTGTGTATTTGCAAAACTCGAGCTTACAACCTAGTTTTAAGGATAAGAAAAGTATCATCTAAAAAGTGATGTTTAAGTGTAGTTTTAAAACACAACTTAGAATTAGCAGAACAGAATAATAAAGGTTGGGGGAGGTATTTTTGGATGACAGAGAGTAGTTGAGGTAGAGGGAACGATATCATACGTGTAGACTTTAGAAGCCTACACTTCTGTCTGAGAGACTATGGAAGAAATTAAAAGAAGTCAGCATTTTTGCAGAGGAAATAAAGAAATAATAGGATATATAAAGCTAGTGATAAGGACAAAATAATTTGAGGTCTTCTAGTTGGCTTCAGAATTTTGGACTTGATCCTAGAAGCTCTACCTTCTTTCCTCCTACAAAGAACAGATTCTCCCTGCAGTTATGAAAAGCCATCTCATCTAGCATTCCAAAGACTTTATTCCTGCAATCAGTACTCTCTCTCCTGAATCTTTTTTTTTTCCCCCTACTGGATCATTTCTACAAAAATATGAATACACCATAAGAGATCACACCTTAAAGAAGAAAAAACTCATTCCCCCATTTTCTCAGCACCGCTTATAGAAAATCACACTTAGGCATTTGTCTATACTCACTGTCTATACTTTCTCACCAATCTGTACCACTTCAGTGTAATTTTACCAGGATTTTGTCCCTATGCTACACTAAAACCACTCTGGCAAAGTGACCAGTGACCTTCATCTCACACATGCCAGCTAATCCAGTAGCACTTAACAAGCTTGCATCTCACTCTTTATACATTTCTGTCAGATGTCCGGTATTGGTCCACCATGTTCCTCACTTGATTGAGTCCACACCTAATTCTGTTGAGGCCATTGTCACTAGCTGTTCGTGAGGTGAAGAGCGTGGTGGGCATCACAGTACACCAATAGCTTTCTTTACAAATCCTTTCGATACCCTTCTCCCTGATTTTCCAATCCTGATCGTTTGATACCCTAAAGATAGGTAAAGGTTTAAGAGTTTTCAAACAGGTTTTCACCCACCTATGTTTGATATTTCTGTACAGTTTTCTCATGTTGGGATGTACCGTCTCTGGTCTGAATGCCTCAGATAAACTGAAATGAGAAAATTTTCATTTTAATAACTGTTACCCATGTATCTTGAGGTGGATCACAAACTTTCACTTAGAACAATGAATCAGTCTACTTTGGGACTCTCAGTTCAAAACTCCTTAGGGACTCTTTCCACTTTGATCATAAAGTTGCTAGGTAGTGAGTAGTTGAGAAAGTGCCAACATGTACTAGTTTCCACAGTGAGGGCACTTTTTCTTAACAAGTGAGTTCCCAATATAGGTTCACAGAGAGCAGCATGCTTGCCCTACTCCAAGTCTCTTTATATAAGTAGAGTAGAAACATATGGATGAAAACAAAGGAAAAAAGATGGCTGTTCTGCTAAGGCACATAAGAGAACCATTTCACTCACATAGTTAAGCCCGTAGTGGACTGAACTTCCTAAGTATGGACAAACCTGCTTTCTGTGAGAGTTAGGCCCTGGTGTGTTATCTTGGAAAAAAATACACCCTGAAGAGTAAATCATGAAAGACTAAAAATATTGGAGAGGAAAATAAAACAAGGGAAAGGAAGAAAGATGGCTCAACTCAGTGATTTGCAACTGTGTTTTTCTTAATAGCAAAACCCAGTGTAAACTGCAGTATGATTTCCCATTTCTCTGATAGTAGAAGGAAACATACATGTGGAGTTATGTAGTAAGATATATGTTTTATATGTAAAAGCATAATTATTTTACACGTTAGAAAACAAGCCTTATTTTAAAAAATACCATTTTTGGCACTGTTATAAAGGGGAATAACTAGAAACAGTGCTGTTATTAGTACCACTCCAAACAGTTACAGACTTTCAAAGTTTGCATAGCTTTTAAAATGGACCATGTCAAAATCATTTAAGAAAAATGTAGATTATAAAATGTCACATTAGAGTTGTGCCATATCCACTTATGATATTTTTCACTTATATTCGTAGTTAAATGTTGTCACATTTTATTACAAGCCTCAGAAATACTGTGGTAATAAGGATACAAACTTATTGCTGAATAAATTTTAGATATGATATGTGGAGGGGTTTGACTGATACTCTGCATCCATTACATAATTGGGTGGCTATTATGTAATGTTGCAAACCTACCATTACTTAAAAAGTAACAGCTTTTCCTGTCAATATTTCATTCCACTTTTTTATCAGATGCACTTACCTTGAGTATATTTTATAATTTAATTGCTTGCAATGACCATGGGCATCAACAAGACAGCGCAACTATATCATTTTATTTCTATACTAACCTCATACCCATACAGCTGAAGTGGCTATCATACCACTGACATTTTGACGTTATGGGTATGCCTATGCACCAATGCATCTACAATATTGCATATATCTGTCAATCAAGAGCAGTATCTATGCAAGCTCTGGTACTGCCATTGCCTTTCTTGGACTAATTCTTTTTTTTTTAATTTTGTTTATTTTTTTGGCTGCATTGGGTCTTCATTGCTGCACACGGGCTTTCTCTAGTTGCGGTGAGCAGGGGCTACTCTTCATTGCGGTGCAGAGGCTTCTCGTTCCGGTGGCTTCTTTTGTTGTGGAGCATGGGTTCCAGGCGCGCGGGCTTCAGTAGTTGCAGCACGCAGGCCCTAGAGCGTGTGGGCTTTGGTAGTTGCTGCGCATGGGCTCAGTAGTTGTGGCTCGCAGGCTTAGTTGCTCTGTGGCACGTGGGATCTTCCCAGACCAGGGATCAAACCCGTGTCCCCTGTGTTGGCAGGCAGATTCTTAACCACTGCACTACCGGGGAAGTCCCTCTTGGACTAATTTAAAGAGAAGAATGATGAACACTTGGTGAGCTATAAGGACGGGAATATGAGTAATGGATTAAGCAAAAGCAAAGGAAAAGTGAATGCATATGTTGTATCTTGCAATACATCTTGATTAATACTTTGTAATTAATTAGTCAAGGGTCTATGATCTTAACATGTCCTGCTTTATCTAATGGCACAGTGTGCTTCACCTCTGTTAGATCTTTACTAGTTTCTTCTTGTTGACTGTCTTCCCTACTAAGCTGGATCTCTCTCTCTATACTTGGCACTTAGTACCATGGGAATAAAACAGTATAAAAATAATGACTTTGAACTGTATTAAAATAAACAAAATTATAGTATTAAATATTCTTTTCAGTCAGGACAGTATCCAAAATAAAACCTTATTATTCCAGTAGTACAAAGCATTATCACCTATAAAATGCTGTTGATAAATAAGTGAATAACATCTTTAGATGTGGATGAATAGAGTCAAAGAAAGAGGGCATTTACCACGTTCCAATAGCTCTTTATCCAATTGCTCAGTTCTCCAGTTGGTACTGGAGAAAAGAGATTTTGTTCTAAATTGTTAAGAACACATGGGGGAAAATATGAGAATTTGGAATTTTTAGCTGAACCCTAACCTTTAGGCGTTTGTCTGTTTATTCTTGGCAAAATGCAATCCTAGCTTAGAGATAAAAAGGGTTAACTGGGCTATTAAAAGTCTCCTTGAACGTCAGAGAGCTCTTAAATGAACATTTTCACAGTTTAACTATGAATGAATGAAACCATGTGGGTTACTTTCCTTTAAATTATACATGCATTTAGAAATTAAGGGAAAAATACATACAGAAAACATGTTACAGGTTTCATCACACTCTATATTGAGTGGTCAATATGCCATTAACATGTCTACAATTAGTTTAAAATTTAAATGTATCTAAAGCAGAAAAACAATCACTGGGTTAGAATAAAAGCAAAAAACAAAGCTTTACCATAATACAAATCATCAGTGTCACCAAAAATTAGTTACTGACTGTACATGATAATGTACCATAAAATGCTACCCAGACCCAGTCTCTCCTTTCTGGGAGTTTATAGTAATTCATGGACATTGTGATATAAGTTCATTCGTTCTTCCTAAAAAAGAATATTAATAATATTTACAGCATGTACAGTGTACCACAAGGTGCGTTGTTCCTTTCAAGACTGCATACTTCGCTGGAGAAGAACCATACACACACCAAGTCAAAATCTGTAATGAGAGAGAGAGATGGATGGGGAATTGAGAGCTTTTTTCTGTCACAGCTGAAAGAGAAATCTGTGAGATTTATTTTTAAATGATGACAAGATAGTGGCTTGTCAAGCTACAATTTGGAGGGACATTCTAAGTACGTGGTGCTGCTAATCAAATCAATTCAGTGCACACTTACTGAGTCCTGGCTGCTGTACTGTGCTACTAGCAAACAGTCCCTACAATGGGAATGACTGGGGACTCTGTTTTCAAGAGGTATCTAATGGAGTGCTGAATCTTGGAAAGAAACAGGGAAATCAATTGTATTTTTTGGACCTAAGTCATTTTAGGTTCTCCAAGATCAGGTGGGAGACAGAAAATAAAATATGAAGAAGTTTCTAAATGGCAGGAACCATGTTACAGGTAAACTCAGTGAAGTGAGGCTCACGTCGACATGTGGCCAGCTACAGTTATTACATATGTTTATCCTCACTTCCCAGTCAGGGTTTTCTTCTGGATTATTGATGCAGGCTTCCAGAATTGTCCCTGTGGACTGTGCTTTTTCTCATATCAGGAATCATATTCACAAGTTTATTTTAAATTGTGATGCAAGAGTATGCAAGAGTGCCTTCTGTGTGAGCCATTTCTTCATAGCCATTGCCTTAATTCTTCTTTAGAACATGCTGCTTGGCACTTGATATCTCAATTCAAAGTTCAATACCTCAGTTTTTACAGACATCATAAGAAATTTCTTTTTACTATAGCCATATATACATCAATTAAATTGAGAAAACATATTTGTTTTTGACGTTTCAATCTCAATACAACCAGGTTCCTATTTCTCCTGCATTTATCTAAATGGGATACTGTGCCTTGGACTAGGTGTTAAGTATAATTAAGTATAATTAATACTAATACTAATACTAATTAAGTATACTAATATACTAATTAAGTATAATGAATATATAGGCAGAATCTTTGATGTATCGGTTTCTCCCAGGTCTTTTAGGAACTCAGAGTCAACTCACATCCATCAGTTTGGTCTTCATTTGCAGAAAAGCATAGACGAACAATGATAGTTCTTTCTTCAAGCACATCAAACAAACTTGTTACCAGGGCCAAAACCTAACTGATCTCTAAGGTTTGAAACTTGAGCCAGATTCTGATCTCACTGGGAAGGATTGACGTATCCAATTTAGACCCATGCACAAAGCCTCTGTTCTAAACACTAATGGCAGTGTTCTTGTGTCAGTTGAAGGCCCTACGGGTCTCTCACAATTCTCAGCAATGAAACAATATGAAGTTTTGAAAAAAAGAAATCTCATTCTATGTATATTGTTTCCCAGAAGACAGCACTCAGTTGACTCGGTGCTGGTTTCTGGAGATGCAAGAAGTACCCATGACCTCTAGTTCTGAGTGAAATATTCTCTTCCCAAAGGAAGCCTCTCAACTCAGTATGAGTACCTGTTCATTGCACTATGTTCTAAAGAGGGCAGGGCAAGTGAGACAAGCAGACTTTGGTGCACAGTCTTTCTTGTCATCTTCATCAGAGCATGTTTGATAGCAGGTAACAAACCTGCTCAAGCAGGTCTCGGGGATTTTCTGCAAGCTCATGTGGGGTATCTCATGAAACACAAAGAAGCACAGCTGGGCTGGCTTAGGGTAAGAAATGCTTGCTGGAAAGTCATCAGGGATTGAGCAAGATACTCTTGAATTAGTATGGGATTTTATAGTGATTAAGAGGGCGGAATCTGGAACCAGGCGTCATGAGTTCAAGTCCCAGTTCCTCCATTTGCTTGCAGTACTTTTTTGAAACAATCTCTCCCTGTCTCTTCTTTCTTCAGCTATAAAGTGGGATAATATTAATTCCTGCTATAGAGGATTGTTGTTGGAGTTAAGAAATACAAAGCGTATATAGTACCTGGCATGTGTAACTGCGCTCAATAAGAGGTAATCACACTAATAACCTATTTATTGACAATGTGACGTTTATTTTATTACCTGTGGGCAATTATCCCTTCAATACTTACTTTTAGAAAAAGGTATCCCTTAACATAAAACATTAATAAACTGAGTCAAAAAAGGGGTGGGACAGGGAACAACTGAGTAAATTAAAAGAGTAACATTGAACAAAATAGCACGTAGTACAGAATATCCATGAAATAAGGTTCATATAAGATCAGACGCGTTCAAATTGGTGGCTTATTTTATGCTGCACAAAAATTCTACATCAAGTCTTTCTTTCTGTGACTTTAGTATGTATCAGTTACAAGTCAGCAAGATGTTTTGTCCTTTTAAAAAGTATAAAAATCGTTATACCAAATAAAAACCTGTTACATACAATAACATTTGGCAAGTAAAAGAGAAAAAAATCATAATATTGATAAATCCATTGATTTTTATGTGTATATGTATACATGCAAGTCAAGGACATGCCCACAAAGATATGGCAGTGTGTTAGCCTTCTAGAACTTAAACCTACAACTAGGGACTTGAGGGAGAAGAAAATGCCTGAATTAGCTGAGGCATCCTGACTTTACTGAGTTAGCGTGCAGCAACTGAGTTTTCACTGTCAGGCAGAATGGGGACTCAAGAAACAAATTAAGTTCAGTTTTTATCTTTTTTTTTTTTTTTTTTTGCATAAATACTTTTCATAGCAAAGAACATCATAAATAAAGTCAAAATATCAAAAGGCCATAAAAGTTTATTTAATTTGGCTACATATAATTATAACTTCTGTAACTATACCATTAACAAAGTCAAAATACAAGCAAAACACTGAGAAAAAGTCTTTGCAATGTGTTTCACAGAAAAGGACTAATCTCCTCAATATATAAAAAGCTCATAAAAAATCAGTAAGAATAAAGACATACAGCCCAAAAGAAATATGATTCAAGATTAGTCACAGAAAAGAACTTTGGAAAATTTACCCAGCCTCATTATATAAATTGTATCCTAATGTCATAAGCCATCTAACAACATGCTTTGTTTACGAGTCTGTGGAGAAACACAGACTCTCATATATTATGAGTGGAAGTATAGTTTTTTGTTTTTACAAACCCCGTGGACTATTAAGCAATGTCTCTTGAAAATACAAATGCATATAAATTTGATCCTGCATTTCATCCAGATTTATTTGCATGTATGTGAAATGAATGTCTTTTCTTATTATAGTACATCATTTTCTAAATAGCAAATTATTGGAAAAAGTTCAATGTCTATCAACAAAGGACCAGTTAAATAAATTATGGTAAATCAAAAGAATGAGAAAATATTTTATATATTTGTTCTGTATGAAGCTATGTAAAACAATCTATGAATATTATATGGAAAGATCTCTTAAGTGAAAAATATTTACTACATACCTTTTTATACACTTTGAATTTTCAACCATGTTAATGCATCACCTATTCAGAAAATTAAATTTTAAAAGTTAGGGAAGTTGGGGCTTCCCTGGTGGCGCAGTGGTTGAGAGTCCGCCTGCCGATGCAGGGGACACGGGTTCGTGCCCCAGTCCGGGAAGATCCCACATGCCGCGGAGCGGCTGGGCCCGTGGGCCGTGGCTGCTGGGCCTGTGCGTCCGGAGCCTGTGCTCCGCAGCGGGAGAGGCCACAGCGGTGAGAGGCCCGCGTACCGCAAAAAAAAAAAAAAAAAAATTAGGGAAGTTATGATAGTACTCACAACAAATAAAATCTAATTAGAGAGTTGTTCCATCATTGCAGGAGCAGTGAAGTAATACGTTTGTTCAACCTTTTTATTATAAGAAAACTTCAAATTAAAATCAAGCTGTGATACCGTTTTTCATTTATCAGAAAAGGAAAATGTGAAATTTGACAATTCACAGTATTGGTGAGGCTCTCTGAAAATAGACACTTGTACATAGCTGGCAGAAGTATGAGTTGTCTGCCTACTATATAGCAACATCCTCACCTATTTCTTTTTCTTTCTTTCTTTCTTTCTTTCTTTCTTTTTTCTCCAGCAGAGCCTGCCACTCTAATAGCAGAACATATTAGCTACTTGCTTTCCCAGCAATGTGTAGTTAGGGCATGGGCATATAAACTAGTAGAGACAAATAGAACCTGAGAGGATGTCTGGGATTTGGGGTTGTTATTCCCCCTTTCTAATAGAAAGGAACACACCGATGGAGAATATTTTCCACTCCGTATGACACCTTTGACTGTGGTAACTATCTTGGACCATTAAGGAACAAGCTAAAAATGCCGGGCTTTCAGATTTTGTGTTATATGTAAAGGACATCTCTGGCTTTTAGTCACTTTTAGTTGGGTATTCTTATTTATAGCTGTAAGCATTCTGATACCTGAAGTTTCTCAGAAAGAAGATCAAATGCTAATAAATAGAGCAAGTTCAAGTTATGTTTGTAACTGTTCTCCACAGGTCAAAAGTGGAAAATTAGAGAAGTGAGAGAGGGCGAGAGAGCATTAGAAGGTGCAAACATTGCAGTTTCGTATAGGTGTGCATTGCTTTGCTTTAGCAACACCGTTCCTTACTTGTGTGGTTTAAGAACATATGGTTTTCAGGCTTCCCTGGTGGCGCAGTGGTTGACGGTCTGCTTGCCGGTGCATGGGACACGGGTTCGTGCCCCGGTCCGGGAGGATCCCACATGCCGTGGAGCGGCTAGGCCCGTGAGCCATGGCCGCTGAGCCTGCGCGTCCGGAGCCTGTGCTCTGCAACGGGAGAGGCCACAACAGTGAGAGGCCCACATACCGCAAAAAAAAAAAAAAGAACATATGGTTTTAATCTCACCAACAAATATAGTTTGTGGGCATAACAAATGCTAATATAGTTTACTGAATGAATGTGGAATTTCGAGCAATAGCTTCTCAAGGAACAAAGGTAACCCTGAGTTTTACATCTCTCTTGATTTTGTCTGTTTCAGGTGTCAGCACCTCTTTGTCATTTAGACCCCTAAAAATAGTGATCATTCAAAGCAGAATAACATTAGTGGTCTCTCCTAAGTTATCCACTAACCAGCAATTAACTTATGAAAATCCAGTTCATCTATGATCCTATGAAACCCTTGCAAAATTACTACTGCCTTATAAACTCAATAAATTTAAATTCTAAGCAAAATTTGATTTTAGACTTTCAATTCTATAGACTAAAAAAAAAAAAACAATTTTGTTTTTCTCTAAATCAAGTGATGCTACCAACTGACAGATTGTTAAACTATTTGTATGTAACAGACAAATTAACTGTAAAATTTACAAAGAGAAATGTAAGTAAAGATTTCTGTTAGGAATGTCTGAACCAGTTGTAATCAATCAAAAAGCTGATTAAAATTATTAATTTACTAGACTATGAATTACTTCTCTAGCTCTAATTTTCTGTACTGTAAATACTCATTTGCCATGAAATCAATAGTATGAGCCTGAAACTGGAAAATTCTATGTCAACCAATATCCAAATATGTATATGTGTGTGTATGTATATCTATATATATATTTTAAATTATGAGTATTAAGGAATTACTGATTCCTTCATTTTGCCATTTCATTTATGGCCAAATCATACTTCTTATGTAAATTTATTTTCATGCACCTAGAGTTTGAGATACATTTTTCCAAAACCTTGTAAAATCTAGATGAAATTTGGACATTTTATTTGCAGTGGAAATGACATCTAAGAAATTATGAAATTTCACAAATATTTAGGATCTCATTTTCCAGAATTACATGCAATATTTAATATAGGACTTAGTAGAACAATTAAATTATTTTGTTAAGTATTAAATTCTATGTTGGCCATTCAAAATATGTCACTCTGCTTGTCTATAATGATATATATTTTTGTCTTTATACTTAGATATTTTCATCAGCGTGAAATCCATATTATATCTTTAGGAGGAACAGAAGTTTATAAAATTAGGTAGCAAATTTAGTTGATTCCCTTTACCTTAAGGAAACAAATTGTGCGTTTTCTCAAGCAGGGAACAGATGTAAGACATGCTCTGAGGGAA
>NW_006790467.1:39437-44697 GCF_000442215.2 Lipotes vexillifer | reverse complement strand
GGGAAAGAGGAAGAAGAGGGGGACATAGTAAAAGCCACTTGTGATCTTTTAAGCAACTTGGTTATATCTGAGGGGAAGAAAATCACAAATTCCACACCCAAAGCATTAAAGGATAATGTGGATTTCTCTGAATGAGTCATGGGAATATGCAGGTGGAGGCAATCGTCATCACATATCACAAACAAAACCTCCCCCAAACCCTCCTTGGGCATCCCTTGCTTGTTACAATTTCTGGTCCCTAAGGTTGATGAGTTCCATCTTACTCTCATTCTCTCCTGCTCAGACTTCCTGCTTCACAGGCCCGTCCTCCCAGAATTCCCTTTCTCTCCTCCCTCGGCCTCTCCTTTTTTCTGCTTTCCTATCCTACCAAGCAAAAAGTGACTCGGCTATGAGCCCAATTTAGGTAGTGTTTTTCCTCTAACATGGCTCCTGAAGGAATGTGTGTTCGTCGGGGGTGGAGGAAAGTCTCAATTCTTCTGCTGTATATAATGTCTTATGTATATTTGTGAGAATGTATTTGTTGTATCTATCCTATGTACCTAGCGCTGTGCTCAACAACAGTGATACACAAATAGATCTGTAGATACTTATCTATATAAATATATACACACATACATACATATATCTACATATAAATACACATGTATACACAAATATATGTATATTTTAATACTTGTATATTATATAATATTCCCATTTCATTTCATATAGGACTAACTTTTTTTTTATAATTAAGGCTTGTACTCAAACACAGATTACATGCTTTTCCCTAAGTGATTTCACCTCCCTTTCAAGAATGCTTTGATAAGATTTTTAAAGTAATTTTATTAGTCTTACAACTGATACTCATCATTATTCTCTTGCTTTCTCTGGTTTCGTCTTGTTTCTTCTTCTTGGACCCTACAGTGGTCACTACACAATGAGCCTCCCAAAAAGTACTGTATGCAAAAGTATAGAATTCCGGAAGGAATGTATTAAAATAATAGTCGAAGCAAGTGCCAGCTTCATTCCCAGCTACTCTTATTTTATTAAGCTCTTTGTTCATGGTTCATGATGAGCATAATGTCTTGTCTATTCTGCTATGACAAGAGCCTCAGACTGCACAACTTTACCATCATTTCATTCCAGTTGCCCAACCAGTTCAACTTTCCACGCATGTAAACATGTACTGGTTTTACA
Organism: Lipotes vexillifer; assembly: GCF_000442215.2. Classification (NCBI taxonomy): domain Eukaryota; kingdom Metazoa; phylum Chordata; class Mammalia; order Artiodactyla; family Lipotidae; genus Lipotes; species Lipotes vexillifer. The sequence goes on along the minus strand of NW_006790467.1, from coordinate 43,518 downwards.
ATCCTGATGGATTTAACAGTTAAACTTAGTTTTCCCAGACCCCTCCCATTCTATTTTATTTCTATCCCCCCACTTTACTGGAACCTAACTCATTCCTTCTTGTCCTGTTCTTAGTAAGAATGGTCATATTTCAGTCATCTCCCCTTTATCTGAAGGCCATTATATATTCATTTTTTCCATTCTGTATAATTGTATCGCAAACCTTTTATCATTTTAAGAGCATACCACAGCTAAGGAATAACTAATTATTATTCATTGTGATATTGCATTATGATTTATTGCCTTTCCTTTCAATTTCATCTATATTTTAAAGATAAACATAGAGAACTTTCCAAAATGTATCTAATTTTGAACCACTACCAGTATTCATGGGCGTTTAACCACAGTTTTCATGCATTCTGAAATACCCTCACATATCTCTAAGGAGTGTGTCTTCATGGGTTGTTTTTTCACTTCCATGTACAAAGCAGCAGTGTGAGTATAATTGGCAGAGAACCTTAACAGAATAAAGCTTTGTTTCAGTTAACCAACAGGAGCAATAGGCTTTCTCAATTTCAACAGTTTTTTTTTTAATATCACTCATCTACTCCAATTAGAAACATAAGGAAAATATATTCACTCTCCGTGGGCTCTAAATTTCTAAGCTTGCATTAGTCCATGGAATAATGAAAAAGAAATGTCTTAGTTACACATCAGTGAAAATGCTTGATTAAAATTTTTTCAGTGAATTTGTATAGAGGCGCATCTTAGTATGTATTTGTGTCACAAGGATTGCGTAATACCACTAACAACTACAATTATTTTTATGTCTTTTACATCATCAGTCGTAATGCACTTGATTGGTACACGCATCTTAGTACCGGTAAGCCGTTCAAGTGAGTATCATTTTATGACAGAATTGCTTAGGGTAAGTGAGTTTCCTTTTCCAGATAACTTTCTTTCAGTGCTAAGGGGGAGGGAATTCATTAGAAGTCATGGAACATTCACTGTCGAGCCATTTCCATTTTCTGAAGGTAGAAACAGGTCATTAAAAAAACATTATGGGTAATGGTAGAAAAGCAGCAAGAGAATGTTGTCTCACAACCCATGGGAGCATGGGAGGGAAGGAGCGCCAAAGTAATCAGAAATTGTTTAAGACAGCTCTCTTGTGCCAAAAAGAAAAAGAAAGAAAGAGTGAGGGAAGGGAAGGAAAGGGAAAGGAAGGGAAGGGAAAGGGAAAAGAAAGGGAAGGGAAGGAAGAAGAGCCTACAGTGTCTCATGAGATATGCCTTTACCTCTCTGGTCCTTAGATTCCCCTGCCCCTGCTACACACTCACACTGCATTCTATCGATCTATTCCAGGTGGGAGTTGCAAATAATTCTTGTCAGGTGATTCTTTCCTCTACTCTTCCACGAAAAGCCTTCTTACTCAAAAATTTAAGAAAAATAAAAAACTTTTTTGAATGATATTGTGAGAAGAGGGCTTAGCAAAATGAAAGTCTTTTATTCTCTTTCTTTCCCTTCCCCTTTCTTCCCTCTCTCCCTTCTTTCCTTCCTGTCAGTCATCTACTGATGTATAACACATATTCCTCATTTTGCTATATGATATCATGCAATTTAATTCAGTTAGATAAACATATACTAAGTATTATGTACAAAGCACTTACCACTTTTAAGATAAATCTTAGAAATTTGAAGGCCAGGGATGAAAACATCCACAATCAAGGATAAAAGGCAGCCAGAGCACACTACCACTCTGCCAAGCAGAAGTTCGTATGAGCCCTTGTATATACAGGCTCTCATTCTTTCCATGGTATTCCCTTGGTTTAGCACTTAGGGCCTTTATTTTGAAGATCTCTGTGACTGTGGTTATGTATCCAAATCTTACTTATTTTGATTGCTTGATTCCCACTATTGACCCATTTAGGACATTGCATTTATTCTTTCCACCTCCATGAAAGTTTATTAAAGCCCTTTTATTCTGAGTGAGAGGATTTAAGATACTCCTTAAACTTGGACTATATTATTGCTATCAAAAAGCATTATAGTAGAGTCTTACGTTATTGTATACAGTAATCCGTTCCAGGTGGATTAAAGCTTCCTGTGTGAAAGGCAAAAGTAGAAAAACTTTTCTAAGAACATATAGAAAGACGTTTACACAGACTTGGGACAAAATAAGATTTTGCAAACAAAACAGAAAAGTGATAACCATAAAAGAAAAGATGGATAAGCCACAAAATTCAATTAAGAACTTCCATCCTTCAAAAGACACCATAAAACAATGAAAAGACAAGCCAGACACTCTGAAATATATGACTTCATAAAGAACCCGTACCAATCCCTAGACAAGTGCACAAAATTCACAAACAGCAGGACGTTGATGCTGAGGGAGGCTGCGCATGTGTGGGGCGGGGAGTACGCGGAAGTCTTTGTACCTTCTCAGTTTTGCTGTGAACCTAAAAATGCTCTAAAAAATAAAGTCTATTTTAAAAAATCATGAACAAGCATTTCACTGAGAAGGAAACATCAAAGATCTTAAACATGGGAAGATTGCTATCGATTAGAAATGTGCAGATTCAGACTGCAGTTAATCACCATTTCCATTTATTCCCCCAAATTAGCAAAAGTCAAAATATCTGATGATGCTGCAGGCTGGTGTGCATGGGAATCAGTGGAACTCTTTTATACAGTTGGAAAGTATGTGTATTATACAACCATTTTGAAGGATAGTTCAGCATTGCCTTGTGGAGATAAACAGAAGCATTTTCCACAACCCAGTGTTTTACTCTTGCAAGATGTGCCAGGATACAGGTGCTTAGATGCTGCAATAGCTAAACCTGGAAACAATTCACATGTCCTTGAAGAAGGCAATATATAAACAAATCATGGTATATAACTAATGAAGTATTATACAGCCATTATTGAAATGATTAATGAAAATAAATGAAATATAACTATATTCAAGAACAGAATAATATTAGAAATATATATTTGAGGAAAGATATGAATTACAGCAGTATGACAACATTTTTATTGAGCTCAAAAGCCATCAAAATCTAACAACACATAGGTTGTCTATACATACGTAAAGTGATAAAATAATTTAAACAGAAAAAAAAAGGAAAAGAAATGATTAGCCCAAAATTCAGAATAATGGTGGAGTCTGAAGGTGAGACAGTGGGATGTAGTTGAGAAGCATACACAGCTGGGTATAAGGGATTGGCAGTGTTCTAGATCCAAAATTGGGTAGTGACAATAAAAGATGTATACTTTGTTATTCAGTTTCTTCTGTGAATACTACATGTTTTTTTCCTGAGGAATTACGTGTAGCGTGCATACATTTTCACAATACACATTTATTGCAGTGATTAATTACCAATAAAATACATCAAGTATTTATAAAATTTAAGGGAATGGCAGATTCAGAGAACACATTAGTCACCTTGCAGTTTTACCTCTTTTAAAGATAACAAAGACAATTGTAGCCAAGCAAATAAAGAATTTATTTTTCAAAAGATTAAATCCAAACTATACAAAATTCAACTCTAAAGCTTATTCTATCCAAATACAGGAATAAAAATCAGGATCGATTCTCAACTTTAGACTTTCTAAAAAATTATATAATAGCAATCAGGAAAAGTTCTTGTTCAAAAGTACAACAAAGCAGTGGTACCTCACCGTAGGCCTTAAGGCAAACTTTGATTCATTTGACTCCAGTGATGGGAGTCAGTGCTTATGATTCTAGTTGATGTTATCACAGACTCGTATCTACTCTGTCACAGGTGGATGACTTGTGCAGTCTTTGAGTCTTCTCTTTCTTTGGCCCAGTTATGCTAAAAGCTGGAAGATTCAACTACATTTTACTGATTTGTGAGGAAAATAGACTTTGGAAGACAGTGGTTACTCATGCCAGCCCTGCTCTGGCTAGGTCTTCCCAGATAATACTGTAGAATAGAAAATTGCTATTTGGGGAGTTCCCTCAGTGTGCTAGGAATTGAAACTAAGACAATTTGGGCAAGGTCAACTGAGGTATGGACTTAAAATATAACTACACTATATATATATATATATATATATATATATATATATATATATATATATA
>NW_006790467.1:34019-39387 GCF_000442215.2 Lipotes vexillifer | reverse complement strand
ATATATATATATATATATATATATATATATATATATATATATATATATATATATATGTATGTATGTATGTATATACTAGAACATTTTTCCAAGACACAGGAATACTTTTTTATCATTCATTAAAAAGAAATTAAACTTGATTCAGAGCCGGGCTGGTTTCCACAAAGTGTTTGTAATATTTTTTTTTTTTTTTTACAAAGCCAGCAGGAAAAAATAAATTCAAAAATAAATCAATTTTGAGATAGCTTTAAATAAAGAGTCAACATTTCCTTTGAATTATAGGAAATGTATTCCTTATAGACAGAAAAAGTGTCTCTCTCACTCTGTACCCTAAGTTACTTCTTTTATAACATTGCATCTCAGGGGAAGTTACTGCCGTTCAGACTGGGCAAACAATCTTGCAACTCCATAGGAATTTTTAGTTATAAAAAATATGTTTTCTACAAAAGCCACGTAACTAGAAGCGTAGAGAATGTCATTACAGTAGGTTGAAGCACCCTCCTCTTAATCTGTGGGCACGTGGGCATACATTGTTTAAGCTGTAGACCAGGAAATTGGCCTACAACCGGGTGTGGAGCTATAATATTTACATATTCAGATAATTCTTCCTTCTCAACAGAACTGGTGATAGATATATAAGAAGGTGTTATGAGTATAACAAGTACAGTAGATTTACTTAAGTAAAATAAAAACTCATTGAGTAAAACCTTGTTAATTTAGAGTTTGTCACATCATAGACATTATATATAAAATCAGGCAAACCCAACTTGCCCTAATGCAGCTGTAAGAGCAAATAGTTGAAAAATCAGTTAAGCACTAACAACAACAACCAAAAAAAGCAAAATAAAACAACCAAAAAACAGCAGTAGTTTTGTCCAAACTAGAAATGATTTTTTAAAAAGCAAAATTCTTAAATATTTTATAATTCCCAAATATTTTTACTCTAAAGAAAGATACTTGTTTTCTATATGTGTCTTAATTTTCCTCATAGCTATTAGATTCATGCCTGAAACCTGAATCCTGTTTGCTTCCTCTCTGTATGATTAGGGTTAAATGGTCATTTAATGTGTTTCAGTGTCACAACTAAGGACACACCACTGACTCTTAAAGCAGCTGACTCCAGACTCTTGTCACCTCCCTTTTGTTCTTTTGTCCTTCTTGCCAGAGTTCCTTCCAGGTACACATTACAGCCGTCTTGCATTAGGAACACCAGACAGCATTTCCAACCTACCCTTGGGGACCATTTTATTTTTTTGTTTATTCATTTATTTATTTAAATATTTATTTTATTTTGGAGCATAGTTGATTAACAGTGTTTTGTTAGTGTCAGGGGTACAGCGAAGTGATTTAGTTATACATATACATGTATCTATTCTTTTTCAAGTCCTTTTCCCTTTTAGGTTATTACAGAATATTGAACAGAGTTCCCTGTGCTATACAGTAGGTCCTTGTTGGTTATCTATTTTATTTTATTTATTTATATAAATTCATTTATTTGTTTATTTTTGGCTGTGTTGGGTCTTTGTTTCTACATGCAGGCTCTCTTTAGTTGAGGCCAGAGGGGGTTACTCTTGGTTGCGGTGTGTGGTCTTCTCATTGCGGTGGCCTCTCTTGATGCAGCGCACAGGCTCTAGGTGTACAGGCTTCAGTAGTTGTGGAATGCAGGCTCAGTAGTTGTGGCTTTCTGGCTGTAGAGCGCAGGCTCAGTAGTTGTGGCGCACGGACTAAGTTGCTCCGCGGCATGTGGGATCTTCCTGGACCAGGGCTCGAACTTGTGTCCCCTGCATTGGCAGGCGGACTCTTAACCACTGCACCACCAGGAAAGCCCTGGTTATCTATTTTAAATACAACAGTGTGTATGTCAATCCCAAACTCCCAATCTGTTCCTCCCCTGCACCCTTTCCCCCTGGTGACCATAAGTTCATTCTCTAAGTCTGTGAGTCTGTTTCTGTTTTGTAAATAAGTTCATTTGTATCATTTTGTTTAAGAGTCCTCATATAAGCAATATTATATGATATTTGTCTTTCTCTGTCTGACTTACTTCACTTACTATGATAATCTCAGGGTCCATCCATGTTGCTGCAAATTTTAAACAGCAAAATACGGAAATGCAAAAAAAAAAAGAAAAAGAAAAAAATGGTAGTAACTAGATAGTGAAAAGGACACTTGTTGATAGCACGAACGCTGAAACTAGGCAGAGCTTGGCCATGTTCAGCCTCAGCTGGGAACATGCATATTAGGTGACTCATTTTTTGCTGCTCTGCCCATGTCTGTGAGTAACTGCAGAGGCACATCCCTACTATTAATTTTGTGTTTACAAATAAATTTTAGTAAGTAGGCAAATTAGCAAATTCTAGGTCCTTGAATACTGAGGATTGATTGTATTTCTCTAATGCCACTTCTCAAACAGAACAAGCCTATCTCTTCTTGTATTAGCCCTTCTCAACTTCGAGGCTAAAGTAAGAGCTAACAGTTACGTAGCCTTTGACGGTGGCCAGGCCTCTTTCACAGGACTTCACTTGTATTTACTTCTTCGATTCTCACAACAGTTTCATGAGGTAGAGATACCATGATCATCATCTTTATTTTATAAAGCACTCAACGAGCACAGAGAGTTTTGATTATTTGCTCAAGTTACACAGGCTGTAAGTAGCCTAGGTGGAATTAAAAGCAAGCAGCCTAGCCCCATACTTGTTCAGGTAAACAGATGCTCAGCTGTACAGCTCACACAAGTGCCTCCTCTCTCCCCACCACCTAAATGTCCTCAACGTACCCAGTGCCTTGGTCTCAAGTCATCCAGGTTTTGCTAGTTCGGTTTTATCTCTGAATCAAGTTAAAGTGCAGAAAATTCTGTGTGTGTGTGTAACATGGTCTTGCCTCCTTGGAGGAAGCTTTTCACAGTATTCTGTCCTGGGCTTACACGGTTAGATACCATAAGTGCCATATGGAACCTGTTACTTTATTTATTGGAGATATGTTGTTGAGGACATTGCCTTCGACATTCCTCAGTGTTCCCAGTATAAAGAACCACATGAATCATTTCCCTCAGGCCTAGTGCCAGGAAGAGCCTAAGTAATACACATGCATTTTTTTCTTTTGGAACAATGTCGGTCATATTAATAACCATATTTCTTAAGTGCATTTTAGGCAACTGTAGAACTCTAAAGGAGGCCATGTGTTCACAACATCCTACATGGTCATTAAAGCTTATGTTACCATGTACTCATTACATGTTTTCATTTTTCTCCTTCTATTGACAGTTCATTCTATTTGAATTTCTACCTTACATATATCTATATATGCTACGTCAAAACAATTGTGGGATGAAACACGGGGAAAGTATATAAAGAAATGAATATATAAATTAATTTGATTTGGAGTCACCTCATTTTCCCTGTCACTGTCTTCTAATGCATTCTAGCTTATAGACACAACTTTAAAAGGGGCATCCAACACTGAATGTGAAATTCTAGAAGTGCTTTAACCAACACTCCTAGCCTTATTCTCATTTGCCTTGATCAATTTTGGTTAAAAGATAGCATACACTTTGTGTCTAAGTTTCCATAATTCGCTATGTGATAGAATTATAATATTTTAGAAATTTATAAGGATATTTTTGGTAAATTCCAATTTATATGCATATGTTTTTAAATAAAAATCTTATTTTTAAATTGTATCAATATTTTTGTACAAACAATAAAGTTATATTCAAGCTCTGCAATATATTTTTAAAACTTCTGCAGATAAATCTAAACAAGACCAAAGTGACTACATTTCCTAAGACTGAGTAGATGAACATGTGTGGGTGTGAGCAGAGTCACATCTGCATAGATTATGCTCCGAAGCAAGGAAGGACTCCTAGTTTTTAAATGTTATGTCAGCTTAGCAACATGATCACATCACCTTCAATTCTAGGAATTCATCCACTGATCACAATGATGATGGGATCATAATCTTATGTTTTGACCATTTTCTTCTAGAAATGTAATGAAGTTATTTACTGTGGGTTATAGACTGGCATCAAAAATTGTTTTTAACTAAATGTGATGGGGTTGAAAAGGTAAAATTATCCTATGAGCCTGTATATATTAGAACTTTAAAAATAATCTTTAAAGAGTCATAAAGGAGCAAGAAGAAAGAGGAGACTGCTGTCTCATAGGAGGGATGAGTTGAGCATGTTTTAAAGTAAAACATGGTTTGGTCTCAATATAAGTTAACTTTATTTTATTAAGGATAATTTACAACCCAGAAGATATAGTCCATGCTGAGACTTTTAGGAGGCTTTAAATTTTATGTGTAGGAGGCTCTTATTTTATGTTAAGAGAAGTGGTATCTGTTTATTATCCAAGAGAGAATAATCCACATTTTGTTTCCATGATTATGGATATGATATTGAATACAGTTAAAGAGCACATTGTGGATTGATTTTTTTGACTTCAGAAAGTGCCAGAGATAGGTAGATATAAATACACACACACACACACACACACACACACACACACACACACATTCACGCACACACACAGATTAGGTAGATGTGATTACTAGATCAGTAACGTAAAAAGCAGAATCGTCACTTTTCCAGAGAACCAAGAGGGAAGGCTTGACTAAAGGTAAAACAAAATTAAAAATATAGACTGTTTTCCTGAGAATTTGTTGAATTTTAAACATACTAATTTTAAGCCTTTTCCCAATGTTGAATTTTAATCATTCAAATTTAAGCAGGGAACTGTAGGAAGAAACGAAGCTTGGTAAAAAGTAATAAAGAAGAAAAAAACCACACTGGAACACCTAATACACATTACTCTATAGCATGGATCATTACAGACCATTATTGAAGAATTTTTATTTTGGTAAAAGATACATACTTTGCCACCTAATAGTCCTGATATTTGTAAGTGTATCCCTATAAAGCAGTTCTTAATGCTACCACACAGAGGAAAAGAGTGTTTCCCTGAATTAATTAGATCGGTGAATGAAGTAACAGAATCTTCCCTAGGTATTTATTATTCTCTTTTCTTTTAGGTGGTCGGCAAACTTAAAGTTTTCAAGGCAATACAGGTACTTTTTTTATATATGGCTTTTATTCTGGCATAAATCCCTTAAAATCAAGTAAAACTCATCATGCTCAACCAACAGAAAACTTCAGGAAGCATAGCTCCTTCTAATTAGTAGACATACATGTGTTGGCACAGCCATAGGAAGTATAAGTTCCACTGACAACAATATTTTTGTTAGAGAAAATGCATTTATTTATAATGTATCCAGAGTCTTAAAATCATCTAAATAATGTATAAAGAAACGTAGTCCCTCTTCAGTGATGGGGAGTACATTCTCTGTCTGTGGATAATTGCAGTCCCAAAAGTCA
>NW_006790467.1:33025-34009 GCF_000442215.2 Lipotes vexillifer | reverse complement strand
CAGCAGGAAAGAACTTTATCAAGTAAACAACATCTCAATTTCTATGCAAAGGGTTGTATGTTAAGAAAACACTTAATATGGGACATAAAGCCACCTAAAACTAACATTTTTCTGAATAATGACTAAGGATGTTGCTATTTTTCTGAGTTGTGACATAAAACATTAAGTGTTGGGATTTGAAAATATTAGAAATAAAAGAGAAATCACCAAAAAAGCATGCAAAATCTTAACCTGTCTTCTGGTCTACTAATTGAAAGCATAACATATAAAACAATTAACGGTAACATCCACTCAGTATATACTAAGTAGTTATTCTGTGCCAAGCACTGCTTGCAATGTATAAGTGAATCTAGCACTCGAGGATCCTGTTGCTTTCTCTTTGCCTTGACTGGTTTATATTCTTCTTTCCTGTATTACCTTATTTTGTTTATGTTTACTATTATTATCAGTTGTTTTTCCCAGTACTTACACAATGTTTATTATTTTAGTCTAGATCTGTGCTATCCAATGTGGCATCCACCAGCCACAGGCGACTATTAATTTAACTTAGTTAAAAATAAATAACATTTAAAGTTTAGTTCCTCAGCCTCACTAGCCACATTTCAGCACAGCTAACAGGATTTGATGATGGACTGCAGGAGGGATGAAGAGAAAGCAAGCCATCAGTGAGGATCCAGGGACTTGGCCCTAAGCACTGCTAAGGATGAATTTGCTAACTACTGAGATGAGAAAGCCTGTAGACAGAGATCAGTAAATTGTATTTGGAACACGTTAATGTAAGTTATGTATCTTCACATCTCTAAGTGGAGATGTGAAGAGGGCATTTGGCTATACAAATCTAGTGTTCAACAGAGAGGTTTGAGTTGAAGATTTTAATTTGGAAATACCAACATGGAGGTGATGTTAAAACCTAGATAAGATTGCCAAAATAGCAAGTATAGATAGAGGAGAGACAATGAAGGACTGAGAATTTAACTACAAAAT
>NW_006790467.1:27125-33015 GCF_000442215.2 Lipotes vexillifer | reverse complement strand
AAGGTGTCTGGTAGAAGCTGAGGAAGGAGTGTAGGAGAGCAGTGTCCCGGAAGCCAAGAAACAGTGTGCAACCAAGGGGAAAGGTAATCGATTGTATCAAATACTTTGATAAGTCAACTATAGGGAGAACTGGAAATTAACCATTGGATTTAGCAACCTAGATGCAACAGACAGAAGCAGTTTCTGAGGAAGGTAGGAGTGAAAGCTTGATTAGAGTATGTTTAAGAATGAATTGGAGAGGGAGTTTGGAAACAGGGCTTATACTTGACTTTCTGAAGATTTTCGCTACGAACAGGATAGTAGCTCGCAGGGAAATGGGATCAAGAGAAAGAACTTTTAAAATAAAGAAATCACAGCTTGTTTGGATGGAGATGAGAATGATCCAATAAAGAGGGAGTATTGGTGATGTCAAGGGGAAAGAGGAGAATTATTGGGGTAGAGGAGAGGGGATAGGATCTGTGGTCCCCTGGATGCATTGACTTTAGACAGGCTTGTGGGGTGCTCTTCCATAGTCTTGGGTAGTAGCAGAGATCATGCGTGAAAGGATGGATGTGCAGGAGGCACGTAAGCTGGTGGGCGTCTGTGGAAGTTCTCCTCTGAATGCTTGCTTTCCTCACCGAGATGGGAGGTTGTTCTTTGAGAGTAAGCATAAGGGAAGAGATTTGGGGGGTTAAGGGTTAAAGAAGAAAGTAGGATATAGACATTTAAGAGTTTATGATGCATAGCCTTGTTGTCTGGCAATACTAGGAGTCTTTTTTTTTTTTTTTTTTTGACGATTTATTTTTTTATTTTCTTTATGTTTGGCTGTGTCGGGTCTTAGTTGCAGCACGTGGGATCTTCATTGAGGCATGCGAGATCTTTCATTGCCGCGAGCGGGTTTTCTCTCTTTAGTTGTGGTGCGCAGGCTCCAGGGCTCGTGGGCTCTGTAGTCGTGGCACACCGGCTCTCTTGTTGAGGTGCGCGAGCTCAGTAGTCGTGGTGTGTGGGCTTAGTTGCCCTGAGGCACGTGGGATCTTAGCTCCCTGACCAGAGATCGAACCCGAGTCCCCTGCATTGTAAGGGGGATTCTTTACCACTGGACCACCAGGGAAGTCCCTGAGAGTCCTTTTGAGGTTAAAGGGTGTGAAATGAGATCAGTCCACATGATTGTGTGACTTTTCCCCAGCTTTCATCTTCACAGATGTAGCTGTGGAATAGGGCAGAAAAGTATTTTACCACAGTTGTGGCTAAAACTAGTATGATAAAGAAACCCAGGCAAGAAAATTAATTTTATATACAAAGGAGTACCTAAGCTGGGTAAAAGGGGATAGGGGACCTCATGGAGTAAGGGGCAAGGAAAAGATGGTAGCATCTACAATGGTAGTTCTCATTGTGTGGTCTGGGCAACCCTGGAAGTGCTCCAAGATCCTTTCAGGGAGTTCTAACTATTTTCATAATGATACTAAGATGTTACTTGCCTTTTTCACACTTATTATATCTCATAAATCTACAGTGGAGTTTTATAGACGCTCACGATGTGGATATCAAAGCATTGACTACAGAAACGTAGGAGAATGCATCTGCCTTCTTTTAGCTAGATGTTAAAGAGATTTTCAAAATATAAAACAGTGCTACTTTTCTCTTAAAGTTTATTTTTGCTTGGGAAATATAGTAATTTTCCCAACGTGGAAATTGATGCTAAAATGTGTATTTGTTTATTTAAAATAAGTCTATTTTTGCTATTTTTAATAAACTTTTAAATAATTTTAATTTTACTTTTGTTTATGATTCAACAAAAAGCAGCAGACAGCCACATAAATAAAAGCTTTTTGGCATCCTCACTAATTTTTTGAAGTGTAAGGTGTTCCTGAGATTTAAAAGTTGGAGAATTGATGAATTAGAGGAAGTGATAGAGTGAAACTATTGTTGAAGTCATATTAAAACAAAGAGTGAGCTGAAAAGATAGGAGGTGTTGATAAATGCACAAGGCATGCAGTTGAGCTTGGGGAGGGATTAAAGTTATTGAATTCAAAGTCTGCAGCTATACTAGCTAATGAAATTTTCTGTGATGATAGAAATGTTCTACATCTGAGCTGTACAATGTAATGGCCATTAGGCACAGAAGGCTACTGAGCCCTTGAAATGTGGTTTAGTGCAACCAACGAATGAAATTTTAATTGTAAATTGTATCTAATTTTAATTTAAATTAAATATGTATAGCCACATGTATCTACCATATTGAACACTGCAGTATCACTGTGAGACTATACAGCTGAAATAGGTTGGAAAACAAGATTATTGCAGAAGAATAATTCAGCCAACTGAGAGAGGCCAAAGTATTGGAAGGATTATCTATTCATAAGTGCATTTTGCACGTTGAAATCATCAAGAATTAATATAGTAACCATCAAAATGACTAATATTCATAGAGCACTTTATGTACCAGGCTGATACCTTCACACGTATTTATTCATTTGCTTGTCACCATAGTCCTGAGATTTAGGTACTATTATTATCTCTATTTTACAGATGAGGGGACAGAGGCATATGGCTGTTAGGTAATGTGTCATACAACGTATTGTGTGGTTGAGGGAGGTTTAAACCTGGGTGCTCCAACTTCAGAGTCTGCTCTTAGTGCATTATACTGCTTTTCTTATTTGAGGTTGGTAATCTTTTAAAGTTTTCTCTAAATATTGCAGATAGGTGATTTTACACCAGGTACACTCTGTGCTAGTTGCTAAGACAGGAATCATACTAAAAGGGCTTGTGATGCAACTAAAGCAAGCTTTATGATAGAGAATATACTACATAAATAGTTGGCAGTTGTGGCCTGGCAAATGTTCAGTACATTTTTGAACCTCACTCCCTGAAGTGTATTGATGGCTAAAATTTAGTTTATAAAGGCAGATATCAATCTTTATGAACTTACATTTTCCAACTGAGCTAATTAGCCCTCTTGGCTATTTCCATAATGCTGATAACTATAAATGCTTAACTAGGTATTTATGATGATAACACGGAAACACTGAATAGGCCTTTTTTTTCAGGGTACATTTAAATATCTCCAGGGTAGGAGGGACATTTCTTTGTCAGGAAAAGAGGTAATGTCACATTAACTTTACCAAATCCTTATCAATACCAATGATAGTAGATTGAGAACACAGCATTTTTCTTATAAATACATTTGGATTAATAGTTAAACAACCCTAGCAACAGAATAAAATAACACAGTTTAAAAAGATTTAAACTCTCTTTTACTAAAGTGTTTATTAAACTAAGAAAAAGGTAGACATATTAATTACTTTGAAGGTAATATTTTATTTACCTAACTTTTATTTATATCTTTTATTAAGCATTTAACGTCTAAAATTTATTTATTCAGAGAGGAAGAACGCTTGGGTGAAAGCATGCAAGCACAAAACATGGGCAGTCCTAGTGGAATTAGACTCTTAAACAATAAAATCATGTAGATAAGAATCATTACTACAAAAATAGTGCTAATATTAAAAAGTAGTATTCCTGAAAGTTAAAGTCAGTGGCTGAGGCTAACATATGTGAATTCATAACTATTGGACAAGGGTCTGCAGTGTCCTGGCCTCCATCCTAATTGATGAGCATCCAGAGGTGAACAACATAGACATTGTCTCTGCTTTCAAGTCACCACAACATATAGTGTTAGAAAATTAAAGGAACCCGAAATATTCAAACCTCTATGAACAAAATATTTGATCATGAAGAACAGTTATGAAAATAAAGACAAATCTCATAAATACCACTATATAACTTTTTCTTAATTAGTTTCTAGGAGAAGCTGGTCGAAAGAAATGTGAGGTTTGTATACATAGTAAACAGTCTTTAACGCACTAATAATGTACTCTGTATTTTCAGTGTCTCTAGTGTGGCATCAGGAGTTATTGTAACTCTTTGAGCCTTTTATTCTTCTATCTGTCAAATTAACATAATGACTCACTCATATCAGTTAACAGTTCTCGAGGGTATAAGGAGCCATGCATATTTTTAAAAGAGCTTTGAAAATTTTTTTTAATACCATTACAGTTTGATGCTGCTACAGATTTGGCAAACTTTATTGCTACAATGTATTTATTATGAATATCAACATATAGAACATGCATTATTATCTATGATTCAAATAGATGTTTCCAGCTATGACATTTATTTAGAAGTAAACATTCTAATCTGTTGCTATATAAATATTACTAGTTTCTTAAGCTGTCTGACTGTTTACATGACACTCCTCTGGTTACTAAAACAAATGACACACCATTTTTGCATATACTTGTTTCATTTCCTTTGTAATATATAGCTTGATGAAGCATTATGTACATATTTCATTCAACAAATATATATTTGTTACTAGGTATACAGCTAAAGTTTAGCCCATGTGAAGAATACAGAAGAATATACAAATGATTCCTGTGATCCAAAAGTTAAAATTTTAATCGAAGAAGAAAAATGAAATAAAGGGTATAATATAATCGTATTGTATAGTAGATACAATACAGTAAAATTAACATCACAGTGTACAGAAAATAAAATATATTTCATTATTGACTTTCATGAGCAGAATGATTTTTGCTGTCATTTTTAGATCTATCAATTATGTTCTATTTCTGTTCATTTTGTTGTGGCTGTTTCCTGAAATGTACTTAGCCCATACTTGGCTTAGTTCATTATTGTTTTAGAACTCCATTGTGAAAATGATATTTTTCTCTCAAAGTAGAATGGTTTCCTTTGGTCATCCAGGTTTTGCCTGTTTATTTGGAAGTTTCCTAATTGTGTGTGTGCGTATGTGTTCATGTATATGTACCTTTATTTATTGTGTGATTGGAGGTCGTGGTCATCAAACCCTGAAGAGGTGATTTTATTAGGATGATATTTATTTTTTAATTTGCATTGCTAATCAGCCTAAAATCTTCATGTTGTTTGATCAGCTGACCTCTTCATAGGAAAGCTTATGTGGGATAGTAACATACTATCTTGTGATAGTAGATCAAAATAAAAGGGCCTTGGACGTAATGTTTGCAAGTTACGACGCTGTTCACCTTCTCCATTTAAGGATGCATCTTCCTAACTTATCACAATATCTATGTTAGCAAATCTCAGCATCACATCACGGTCAAAAACGGGAGGAAGACATTCTGTCATTTCCCCATGATCTAAACTCCATGAAGATTGTCATCTTTTTGTATTTTAATGAATGTTACAATTTTAAAAGTTAAGATATATTTTGCCTTAGTTTTATTTTATGACAGTTGCATCCAGTTATGAAAAGATTATCAATTAGCAATCTCTTTAAAATCACAAGTGGGGTGACTTATTTTTGGAAGAGAAAACAATGTAAATCTCTCTTTTTGTGCATTAAGCTTCTTGTATCTTTTCTCTGTTTTAGGGTTTATTTAGTTCTTCATTCCCTATCAGTAAAAAGAAAAAAAAAAAATCCTCATTTGGAAGCATTTCTCCTTATAGTCAGATAGCTTACTTTTTATATATTTGGAAATTTTCCATGGGTAACATATACTTAATCTCTAAATTTCTGAATAACTTGAAAGATTTCATTATTTGTCTTTGCAACTGACATTTTATTTACTTTTTATGTACAAGTTATATATATTTAACTTATGCTTTTAACACTTCACAAGCACTAGATAGATACATAGATAGATATTTAACCTTTTCATGCCCTTTAACCTTACACTGGTAATTCATTTTATTATGTTATATTAGTTTTACTGACGCTACTACTTTGAAGAGTTTTGTTCTTTGATGAGCAACGCTTACGAGGAGTTTAAGGGAGTAGAAGGAGATTGGGGCTTCTACAGAACTCTACATTATAATTGCTAACAACAGTCAAATTAGAGAAACTGCTTTTTTTTTTTTTTTTTTTTTTTTT
>NW_006790467.1:0-27064 GCF_000442215.2 Lipotes vexillifer | reverse complement strand
TAGAGAAACTTTTTTTTTTTTTTTTTTTTTTTTTTTTACTAAATAAAAATCATAGCCTGTTTAGGACAATGCTTGGCATGTACAGTGATTGATATTACTCTCATTAGATCTTTGTTGAGACTATGAGCTTTCTTTACCTACTTTACTGATTATGCTGACCACTTCTCCTTGGCTGAGGATGGTACAGTACAGTACAGTATGGTACTGTCCCATACAGTACAGGGGACAGAGGGTAGAACACAGGGGACTGGCCCAAGTGCTGAAGACTCGCTGCAGATCAGAGCTGAGCAACCAGGTGGAATCTCTCCCAGCACTGATTCTCATCCATACGGAGATTCTTAATTTTCAGTGATTTCTTATTACCCTTTTCTGAATCAAATTTTATTTTTCTAAACCTAAATCCATGAAGAGATCTCAGCTAGTCACATGGTTTCGACTACCTGTATTCACTTTGCTGACTGAACCTGAATTTGGAGGGTACTTGTAACTGCCGAATAGGATAATGTTCTGGGAGTAATCTTTTGATATTTTCTTAATTTCCTGTGGGTAAGAAGGGGCAGCTATATAATAAACTGTGTCTTAGGTACCAAGCAGCTGTGTAGAAGAGCTGCCAGTCAGATACTAGAGGCCAGAACATCAGATATATATTTGATCACTGTTAAATTTTTTTTAAACGGGTTTCTAAGAAAGTTATTTTTATAGTAAAAACTACAAAAAAAAATTACGTACTTTACTAAAAGAAAATTCTGAATCAAATATTCTATATTTTTCTTTGTCTAACATAAGTGCCGTCAATATGGGTCAGACGATTGTGCCAAAATGCCAAGACTTGTGACAGTGTCACCTAACAAATACCAGAAGCCCAGAGCACTGCCAACTCCGATCAGCACGAACTTTACTGTATTAATTGCCAACGCTTCATGTTTCAGATCTGCTTAATATTGAGGTCATTGGTAGCCGTTTAAAGGTTGGCTGTGAGTTCAGAAGAAAGCCAGAAAGCTCAGCGAACTAAATAATACAAACTAGTTTAGAGACAAGGTTCATATAAACTGAGAGAATAGCACTGAAGAGGGAAATTCCTGATTTCACAGAACAGAAATGAACTCGAGGAACATCCTTCTTACTGTGACTGTGTTTTCTTGCCCCAGTTCTTCCTAGTAGCTGAATTCACAGTGAACATTAGATTCCTCCGAGCAAGCTGCCAGTCTCAGTCTGGGCTTGTGGAGGTCATTGAAGACTGATTCTTAATTGGGGTTTAAGAGAATTTCAGCATGAAGAAAGAATAAGACGTTCCAAAATATGCCTTATATTGTTCCTCTATAATTTAGATATCCTATTTCCCCTGTAGGTACCCCAAGTTCCAAATTAGCTGTTTGAAATTTACATTGTACTCGCAGCACTAATGTGATACTTGGTATGTAACAAACGTATATACTTTGTTTAAAAAAAAATCATTACATTATTTTACAATCTGTTCTTATTTAATTTCATTAAAAATAAGCTGGTATATATCATTTAATTTTTTAAATCCAATTTTAATATAATATGAAATATAATTTATATGATTTTATCTTATATGACTATAGTATGTTAATAGTATATTATGTGGTACTATAAAATATATTATAATTAATATATTTTAAAGGAATGTGACATATTCATTATTAAAATAAAAATATTAACTAATTTAATGCACTCTATTATTTTATATTATATAATTGTATTGATTATAACTAACCATGAGTGCATTGTTTACTTACATTACATTTAGTATCATCACATTAATATTATAGCATTAAAAGCCCTATTGAGTACTTGCTATTTGTTAGCCATTGGGTTAAGTACTATACAGCACCTAATGTTATCCTCAAAACAACCTCTGATTTATCATTCCCATTTTACAGACAAGGAAATTGATACATTAATTTCCTTGCTTGGTGAGTGGAGCAACTGGAAACTAAACCAAAGTATGCTAATTCTAAAATGATCTCAGTGGACATATCTCTGTCTCACCTACTTAAACATTACATCCTTCTTAGAAATAACAAACACTGCACAAATCTCATTTTAAAAGATTATATTTTGACTCCCCCATGAAATCACTCAGTATGTCACCTGATACATCAAAGTTCCTATCTTATGGCACCACCAATATAATTAAATTATTTTAGATGACACATGCATACTTTCCATGGAATAAAAGTTATTGTATATTTATAACAATGAAACCACTTCCAACAGCTCAGTTCACCAAGGAGAAAAACGGACAGATGTTAACATGGCTCATTATTATCATTTTTCTTAAATTCCAAATTTTAATTGATATTAGAAGAGGAAAAGCAAGCTAATTAAACTCGAAAAATCAGCTGATTATTTTAACGCCCAAATGACAGCACTGACGGTCTGTTACCAAATGTCACTCTAACACTTAGTTTCTAAAACTATTATATTTAATGGAGGAAGATGTGAAAATGTGTAACAGGTGCTGCCAACTCTGCCCAATCTCAGTGCTCAGCTTTTCACTCAGGTGTTTGAGCACTGAGGAGTCAAAGGATATGAAGGCCTGGATCTTTCCTTCTGTTGAAGATGGAGCCCATAGCTAAAGCCTGGAGGTGCATTAATTAGCTCAGTGGGAGTACATAGCATCGAACACCTTGTGATGATGCCTTCTGCTAATCAGTATGTCACCAATATTAACTGGCTATAATTAGTAAGTAAATTATGTCCCGACTTTTTCAATGCTTTTCAAAGGGACAGGAATTTTATTTTTCTCTTGCCACAGTGTTCTGGATATACTGCAAATTCTCTCCTTTTTATTCTTTTCCACTCCTGTAATTAGATAAAGAGCCTTACTTTTTGGTAGAAACAAGGGAAACCTTCCAAGATAATTACCATCTAAGTTTGTATTTCTTTCTCCTACATAGGGTTCTGTTTTCCTAAATCCTTTGGTTCATCTGCAGATGTAGAGGCTTGCGAGGTTCTGCTCTACCTGAATGGAGGCATTAAATTTTAATTTGTTTCTTATGTATCTGTCTTCTAAACCCTCAAAATAATTCTCACCTAATATCCCATTTGGATGCCAAGAAACCATGAGTATAAATATCTAATTCATGTAATTAGCTCACAGGCTGTATTCTTTTAAGAAATGACATGCATGTAAGTTCTCTGTAAAAAGAATTAAGTAATTTAAATGTAAAAATCCCTAGTATAGGTAATTAAGCTTTCTAACTTTTAAAAGTGTTTAAATTTAATTTAAACTGAGATATGAAGGTTAAAATTCCCATTAAAGAAACATAAAAATCATATCCACAAGGACACTAAAAAAAGACTCATTTTACTGCTGAAAGGCATCTGTTCATTTAACTTCTGTTTTTCACTGAGTACTGATAATCTAATGACATCCCAGAAAATAATGGAAAAGAAAAAAAAAATCAAGATTTCAGACATATTATCTTTCCATTCTGGAAAAATCATCAGTGAGCATCCTTTTATAATAAGTTGTTACCCTAAGAGAATGAATGCATTATAACTCAGAATTCCTAAAGAATAAAAAAGTTCTTCACATAGATTAACACAAATTTAGAAAACTTATAAGAATAAAGCACTTATCAACTCCCCTGAAACTTTTTAAATTGCTATAAAAAGTGTTCAGTTCTGATTCTGATTTTTTTTTTTTTTTTAGATGTTGGGGGTAGGAGTTTATTAATTAATTAATTTATTTTTGCTGTGTTGGGTTTTCGTTTCTGTGCAAGGGCTTTCTCTAGTTGTGGCAAGCGGGGGCCACTCTTCATCGCGGTGCGCGGGCCTCTCACTGTCGCGGCCTCTCTTGTTGCGAAGCACAGGCTCCAGACACGCAGGCTCAGTAGTTGTGGCTCACGGGCCTAGTTGCTCCGTGGCATGTGGGATCCTCCCAGACCAGGGCTCGAACCCGTGTCTCCTGCATTAGCAGGCAGATTCTCAACCACTGCGCCACCAGGGAAGCCCCCTGATTCTGATTTAATAAGACTATCATACTGAGGCGGGCTCAAATGTCAGTGGGTAAAAATAATGTATAAAGTGATCAATAAAATAGATGATCACTCTGTACATAGCACTTGGTGGAACAAAATGTAGGAATGTTTTTAGTCTCAGTTCCTTTTTATCTGGAATCTAAATTCTTGCAGTGGAGCTGAGTCTGTGTTCCCTTTTTAAGATGAAGAGGCTCAGTGACTTTGACCAAAAGCAGAGCTGGTTGCACCAGTGGAGCCCCAAAGGAATATGACACAGAGGCCTCCATGGGATGTGGTGACTGTTTTTGGTCCCCACATTAGACACACTAGTCCTTAAATCTGCAAGGATAGTGGCTAAGAAAGAAATGAACTTACAAATCAACACTTTTTCAGTTATGCTTTTTAAAGATAGCAATGAATGAAACAATAGCTTTTGCTAGATTGGCTTACATTAATAAATGTAGAGATGTTTTGCCACAGGATTCTTTTTCTGCTCCATTTAAATTTAAAAATAAATTGATTTCAATTAATGATGAGTCTCCAGACACGTGACACTGTTAATAACAGCATTTTCCTCGATGTGTCAACGTAGCTAAAGAGTAAAGGATGGCAAACCTTTAAGGAAAGTAAAATAGACTGCACAGTGATCTAATTCTTCCATCTCTGAGTACATAAGCCTGCCAAGTTTTAAAAAGAACACATACGCACTCACAAGATCTAACAAATTGCAAAATAAGGGGTAAGCAAGACTAAAAAAAACTTTCATTAGGCAAGTCCAAGAACTTAGCAATAGAGTAAGTACTCTAAAATACACTTTATATTTGATATGTCAATGTATCTTTTGCTGTTTGATGTTATAATATATTAAAACTGAACAGTAAATAATACTGCATACAAAGATAAGAAGTCTGATGATGAGAAACTATATAAATTCCAAATTATGACTCCATTTTCCTGTCCTCCATACTGATACAAAACACAGCCCTTAAGGTTCTTCAATTCTACAGCAATTCTGCGGCAGGAAAGGCAAATTTTTTAGCATAAGAAAAAGGAGCAAAACTTTTATTTTACCATTGACATAGATTTCAGTAAGGAGTGAAACTAAGTTAAAATAGCAAGTGCCTCAAATTTTGTTCTTTAAAAGTTAAGAGTAAAATGAGTAGCTAGAGTTCATAAAAAATCGAAAGCAAGATTTGCTACGTGAAGCTTGACTTCAAAATGTATCTAAATGGTTATGTACAAGTATTTAAAAAATGCTATATAATTTAAACAATAAATATTCCATAGTGGTAGTTAAGATAAGATAGTAATTTCTACTTTTGCCATGAATTTTATTTTGAAGCCACTATATATCTAACAAACATAGATGTATAGATTTGCACGTATGCTTGTTTTCTTACGTATACATATTTACATCATATATTTTCCAAACCATGTGCTAGAGCAAATTTGTATGAAAAAACTGCAAATAGAAGGGACAGGTAAAAACATTTCTCTCCAAAAATTTTAGGCTGTGTGCCTTAACTAGGAAAAAACAAAAAAAAAAATGTAGAAAGACGGTCTGCTATTTTCTTGTTGCCAGTGAGATTCTTTGGTAAAGTCGATCATTTCCAGAAGTACTTGAGCTAAAAATGGAAGATGTCTAATCAAGGAGCTCAACACAAAGGGAGTAAATTAAGTATTCTTGATCCCAACTGTGATCTTAATTTTTACCTTATTTTTGTTTAAATTAAATATATCTTTCTATATTTCCATTTCTTCAGCTTTGAAAAGGTCATATTAATTTTACCAAGTGCCACTTATAAGAATAATTTTGTCACTTCAAGTCAAAAGTGTTTTGATGAAAGTTCAGTGTAAAACTTAATGAATAACTATTACTACTTACAGTAGTAATAAAATCGTATTTTACCTAGAAGTTTTAGTCTAGAATTTAATTTATATTTAGTAACAATAATAATATATCCATATACTTTTTCCAAAACTTTAGGGCCAGGTGTTTTTTGGAATTCAGGATTTGGAAATTTGAAAAAGTTAAATGGCACATATACCATATCTTGTGTCATATTTCCTCTAGAGTCTGGGGCTACAATATACAATTAAACTCATTGAATGCTTGCAGTGAAAACAAATTATTCATTCTGTAAGCAGCCTTATATCAATTCAGGTTAAATATTGTTGCCAAATGAATTACAAAAAGTCTATAACTTTCAGAGTATTTTGGATTTCAGAATTGTGGACCTGTGATAGTGACCATTTTTACATACTGCTATTTATCTAATCCACAATGAATACTAAATACAATCCTGCATGCTAGGATTACTTACCCCACTTTGTAAACGATGGAATTGAGATCCAGAGAGCATAACCGCGTTTGACGGACTCCAACCACGTGATCTTTCCGAAGACATACTGCCTCAAAAAAGGAAAGTGTGGCGTTCATGTGGATATGAGAGAGATTTTTGCACCTTTTCAAGCTGAATGGAAGAAACTCCCCAAGTTTCTCCCCGTATTTAGAAATTATTAGGAAGAATAGGTGCTAAATTTATATAAAATAATGTAACCCTGATAAAAGTGCAAGATGTTTCTTGACCTTAGTCAACTGTGAGTTCAGTCCCTGAAAAATCTGACAGATCGTTTTTTTCAGTTGGGCATCCAGTGTCCTATTGTGGACAGTGTGTATTCTGTTATTATTAAATCAAATCTTGCATTTTCTATCTCAGTTTTCTTAATAAAACCCTTGAAATCTCAGTAATAAAATGCATAACAAGGAAAGTCGTAGTAGAAATTTGGCACTAGACTCAAATGAGTTTAAATTTCAATTTACTAGTCATACCATGAGCAATCACTAAACTTCAGTTTTTTTAATTGAAAAGTGGTAATAACAATAGTTATCTAAAAGCGTTCTTGTGAGGATACAGGAGATAATATATGGCAAGTGCTTAATAAATAGTTGGTAATCAATAAATGGCAACCATGATAAGTTCCATTTTATAAATGAGGAAGAAGCAGCATTAAATTAGGTGACTTTCTCAGTGAAGTATATCCTGAATCGTGGGATATGGCATCCAACTCAATTGAGCAAGAAAAAGAAAAAAAATGGAAACAGAGAGTGAGAGATAAGGAGTAGCACCTTAAGGATATGAATTATATCTTTTCATCTTATTTTTTCTTAAAAAAAAAAAAAGCAAGGAACTATGTTAATACATACCTCAGAGTTTCTCAAGAGTTTGCAGTCTCTCCAAAACACCAAGGATATAAATGCTAATTAATAATGGTGGATCTGAGCTCTTCTCCCATGTTATATGTTATAGAAATTGTAGAGAATAGGTCATCCTATGTAATTCATGACTGAGTAGAAACATCATATCCAAATTTTGAGGACGTGTGGTTTCTAGAAAGAGAGAACCATAGACACAAACTACCTAATGAGACACGCCAACCATACGCTGGAGGTCTGAGCCTGACTGCAAAATAATTAGCTTAAGTACTTATTTGAATTGGTTTTGAACAAGTGCATTGTTTAAAGTGACTGTAATTTGCTTGTTCCAGGTAGGGAATGCAATTAAAATTTGAGTGTACAGGGGAAAAAAGGCCCAATCCTGAGTAATGCTGAATAAGGTAATCTAAAATTATTTATACTCAGAGACTTGTTTTCCTTTTGCTTTTTTTTTCTCTTACTAGTCAAATGATAGGGAGAAGAAACTCAAATTTACTGCGTTAGTTCACTGTGTTGGGCTTTTGACATGATGACTTATTTAATTGAGAAAACATTATGACGAGCTATGCCTATGCCTACTTTACGAATAAGGAAGATTAGGCTCCAAGACGTTAAGAAACTTGTCTAAGGTTACACAGTAACTGAAGGAAGTCAGGTTACTCTGACTTCAAACCCCATGTTTTGAATCCATGTACATGTCCATATTCCTGGCTGTTTGAAGTTTGTTAGTTATTATCAGAACATATTTTGCATGAAGCTGACTGAATGTCTGATTATCATTAAGAAAATGAATTTAAAACATGTCATTGTAATATATTCTATAAAACATTGCAAAAGGATTAAATATTTAAGGTAATAATAGTTACTCATCATAATTTTATCCCTGTAGAAAAATGTAGTATGTATTTGAATGATTTTTTTCAAAGTTCACAGATTTTCATAGCACAGAAATTCATAACTCATAAACTTGACAATTTTCCACCCTAAAAACTTATATGAAAAAGTAGGCTGATCTTATTCTTCAAGTGAATAAAAATGATTAATCAACCAAATGATCTTTCTTCTAGTAAAACATCTGGTATAGTATAAATATAATAAACATTACAAGTAGCTTGGCTGCTGTGAGCTTTGATAAATCATTCTGAGATACAGGGAGAGGCCCTTCTCTATTCTAAATATGAAATTTAACAAAAAATCCTCTTACCATATGGTTCTGGATTAACATTATTACTATGTATATTGTTCATCGATATTGTTCCCAAGTGACAAATGTTCTTCATCAAATTGTAGGCTCTACTTTCCTGTGGTGCATATAATTAACTTGTTGAAATTTGGATACTCTAGAGAACATAAAACTGTTTCTTATGAAAGACCAAAATGATAGCTAAGTAGTAGAAAAAGGCATCCAGTAAATTTAGAGTTGACAGACTTTTATAAGGTCAAAATTGGTTACTGGATAAAGTAGTCTGGGATAACTCAGAGATCAGATTTAGATTAACATTTATTAACAACTTATTAGCATGAGTTATACAACTATATTATCTATATAGCATGTTAAAATGTATTCTTATTTCTTATAAATAATTAGAAATTGAAATAAGGTTTGCTCATGAATTAATCTTAGTTTATTTTAAATGCTGAGTAATTGAAAAACTGTATAACTTAATGACACATTGCTTTTAACAACCCAACTTTAAAAAACTTAATGTAATTTTCTTAAACTTACAAATTTTAATTCCCCAATTTTTAATTATAGAATAAGGTATATTTTATTTTATGTAATTCACCATTTCTCACATTATTAGTTTTCATACTATTGTCAATTTTTTAAAAATGTTTTAAACCAAGTAACAAAATTCAGAACATAAAGGCATCTTTAGATGCTAAATAAGTGTTCTAAGCTTAGTCATACAGATTTTCCCCGTTTTTAACGTAATTCTTTTTCTTAACCAAAAATATTACCTGATGTTAAGTTTAATTTTGATATCACTGAATAAATAAAGCAGAAGGAAATAGTCATTATTTCTTTCAAAATTGTTCTTTAGAGTTCTTTTGTAACTGTGTAACTATGTATATATTGTACACCCAAATGACTTCACAAGAGAAATAGGCCCGAAGTCATCTTTTATAAATTTAAGTGTTATCCTACAAAAACTGTTGAAAAGTTCATACTCAATGAGTATAGCAACAACCAGAAGTCTAAAGGCATATTTTCTGATTAAGTCATCAAAATGAAATAAAATTACCTAGTATTTTGCTGGATGATTTTACTAGAAACGTAGTTATTCACTATGCATTTTCATCTTTTAAGGTCTATTGTTACTAGTAAAAATTTTAGAAGTGAGTTAAAATCATTTTAAAATCAATTTCTGGGAAAAATTTTCACAGATTTATCTAAAGATGTTACAAGGAAAGAATCAGGAGAAAACAAGTATTGGACGAAGACATAGAAATGAATAATCATTTGCAAGAACAAATAAATTACATTCTAGTAGGTCAAGGAGTTAACATGAATGGCGATACTTAAAATATTTCTGATAAAAGCAAATTTAAATTGGTTAAAGTAAAATTTTTAAAAATTGAAATAATCTATGAGAGCAAATCCTTCTCTATATTCTCAATTAAATAACAACACCTAGCGTTTATTGTATGCTTACTTATGTCACGAACTGTAGTAAATATGCACCTTCATTCCTTACCGCATTACCTTTTGTAGTCCTCTCAACAGCATGAAGTAGGGGCTTTTATTATCTGTATTTTAGAGATGAAGAAACTGAGACCTAGAGGAATTTTGAATCTTGCCCAGTCTATTCAGATCAGGCAACTAAGTGTCAGAGTCAGCACTGAAATACTTTTCTTATCCCAGAGCCCACATCTTTTAATACTACGCTAGGCTGACGCTTAGAACACAATTGGCAAAATTATCTTCTAATTCAGGTGAAAATTACGTGCTAAAATTGCCTACTTCTTAGGATGCAGAAATAGAATACTGCTGATAGAAGAAAAGAGGCTAAGATCAGAGTAATGAGAAACAACACTGTTCTGTGAAGCTAGATGTAAGCCCAGAATAAAGGCAGAGAAAGAATGACTACTAAAATAACCTAGGTGGAAGCTGATGGAAAGTCTAAATAAGAATTGTGGTAATAGAGAAAGGGATGAGGGAAAATATTCAAGAAATATTTAGGGGATAAAATTGGTGGAACTTTTTACTTCATAAATTTGGATTTTGGAAGAGACAAGAGTTGACAGTAACTGCCAGATTGCTCTGAGTTATTGAATGGATGATTTGTTATTGATTGCATTTGAGTGTTTTACCTAAATATAAATTTTCTTATCCATATACACACATTGAAACAGAATTTTCTTGTAAATCCCAAAGAAAAGTTAATGACTTACAAAAACATCTAATGCTTTCTTAAATAAAGCTTCTCATCTCACTGTTTAGTCTATGTTTTGGACTGAATGTTTGTGTCTCCCTAAAATTCATACCCCTCGATATGATGGTATTAGGAGGTGAGTTCTTTGTGAGGTAATTAGGATTATATGGGCGTGGAGCCCTCAGAAATGGGATTAGTGCCTTACAGGAATCACCAGAGCGCTTGCTTTCTCTCTCTGCTCTTTCCACCATGTGAGAATACAAAGAGATGTAGCCAGTCTATAACCCAGAGAGGTTTGTCACCAGAACCTGACCATGCTGGCTGGCACCTTGATCTTGGACTTCCCAGCCCCTAGAACTGTGAGAAATGTGTCTATTGTTTAAGTCATCCAGTCTATGGTACTTTGTTACAGCAGCCCAAACTGACTCTGACAGTTTACATTCTTTACATTGCTGGACTACAACCCAATGTTGAATGGAAAAAGTATTCCTTTTAAACATTCTGTGTTCAACAATCATATCTCCAGTTCAGAGGCTGTATTTAAAGACTAGTCTGTATTGCTTCTTGTACTGTATACAATTTTTTGAGAGCTTTGCCTTATGGCAAAATATTTACACATTCACAGTTAATGCAGAGATAGGTAAAGTAGGTGGAAAGAAAAAAAAAAGGACATTGAGAAAGTACCGAGTCTGCTACCTTCGTCACATTTTTTCTAGACCTTCATCATCTGTATTAGTCAGAGATCTCCAGAGAAACAGAATCAGTAGGATGTGTACATAGAGAGAAAGAGAGATTTATTTCAGGGAATTGGCCCTTGTGCTAGTGGGAGGTGGCAATTCAAAGTTCCAACAAGAGTTCATGTTGCATTCTTGAGTCCAAAGGCAGTCTGCAGGCAGAATTACTTCCTTCTCAGGGCTTCAGTGAGGCCCACCACATTATGCAATATAATCTGCTTTACTCAATGTCTACTGGTTTAAATGTTAATCACATCTAAAAAAATACCCTCACAATAATATCTAGATTGGTATATGACCAAACAAGTGGGCCCCATAGCATAACCAAGTTGATACAGAAAAGTAACTCTCACATCATCCTTCTCGACCCCACCATTGGTTTATTGACATTGATTTGCCTTTCACTCTAAAGGCAAATGATTAGTTATTTAAAAGTCTTACTATGCTTCCTATGGCCTTTCAACAAACTGGTGCAAAAGTAATAACTTAGTACACTGCATTGTTTCTGATCAGAGATCAATGCATCAAGTCAAAAGTGTTAGAACAAATTCATACCTAGTATTTTCTATTTACATAAATATTATACCAATATTTTCCTGAGATTCAAGAAAATTCTCTAAGTCAGCTATTTACATGAGAATCAAAAATTATATAAAACACTGTGGTCAAAATATTATACTGTTAGGAATGTATACGAAGGCGTTTTCTGGGATAGAGAATCTAAAAATAACAGGTTTTTTTTTAACAGGAAATAGGGTTATTTTTCTTATGTTGTAATTCATGGCAAAAAAATTGTAATTCATTTTTATTCTATTTGAGGACTCAAATCAATTAACGAATAGAGACTGAGAAAGCTTGTAATATAAAAATGTGACTAACTAAAATTATGTAATCAGATTCTAGTCTTAGTAGAATTTTATCAAACCTTTGACAACATATCTCATGATTTTTCAAATATTTAAAGCAAGAAAAGTACAATTTCATTAAAAATTTTTGAGGAAACAATTTGAAAAATTAATATACACATTTTTCAGGTTTCTTTATTATGAAAATTTACATTTAAATAAGTCAAAAACAATACTACAGTAAACCGTAAACACTTCATGCATATCATTAAATTTTTCAATATTTGTTTAACATTTCTCTTTGATGTAAAATTTGCATACAGTTTGCTGCACAAATGTTAATTGTACCATTCTGTAAGTTTTGATAAATACACACAGCTATGTAATACAAATACCTATTAAACATTGCCATCCATCCAGAAGTTCCCTCATACTCCGTCCCACTCAATCTTTATTCCAACCCTTTAGTAAACAACCAGTGTTCTAATTTTTTTTCCCTTCCTTAGAGTAATTTGCCTGTTACAGAACTACATATAATTAGAATCATAACAGTTTATGCTCTTTTGTGTAAGGCTTCCATCTCTCAGCATACCTTGGGAAATTTTTGATTATACATATATTTGTGTGTATGTGTTTTCTGTTAGGTTTTTGGCATTTTGGCAAGTATACTTTTATGATTCCCAACGTATACATTATAAAAATTC
The DNA here is from genome assembly GCF_000442215.2 of Lipotes vexillifer. NCBI lineage: Eukaryota > Metazoa > Chordata > Mammalia > Artiodactyla > Lipotidae > Lipotes > Lipotes vexillifer. The sequence goes on along the minus strand of NW_006790467.1, from coordinate 14,198 downwards.
CATGTATTAACTTGCCTAATGTTTTTGAGCACCTATAGTATATAAATCGAGGTATTTACTTTTTAAATGTGTTCAATGTTTATGTATTTGGAAGTTTACAGTTTAGTTGGAAAAAAAAAATCAGAAAGCCAGAAATATCAATTCAATTTGTTAAGCACAAACTGTTATCAGAGCCAAAAATATACAATTAACCTAAAGGATCGTAGTTGGCTACCTCTTTGTTGTGAAGTATAAATAATGAATTGTTTTATTTCTTAATAAGATTGATTGAGGGTAACATAATAAGAAAAAATATATACACATACCACATTATGTTTCTTCATTAGTTTTAATAACTTGTTCAGTAATCGTTTAAAACCACACTTCACCAAAAATTAAAGTTTATGCACATCATTATTATTATTTTTGTGTGTGTGTGGTACGCGGGCCTCTCACTGTTGTGGCCTCTCCCGTTGCGGAGCGCAGGCTCCGGACGCGCAGGCTCAGCGGCCATGGCTCACGGGCCCAGCCGCTCCGCGGCATGTGGGATCTTCCCGGACCGGGGCACGAACCCTCGTCCCCTGCATCGGCAGGCGGACTCTCAACCACTGCGCCACCAGGGAAGCCCACATCATTATTTTTAAATAAAATTTTTAAAGGATTAAAAAGAAAGCAGTTGTGAAGGCTACATTATTTGCACTCTTTTATAAAATAAATAATTAATTTGCCTTCCACAGGGTAAATACCTGACTCTAGTACATTTTAATCAGAGCCAAGAAATATTTTCAGAAAAGATTATATTTAAAATGATGACTAAGAAATTAATTTATATGATAACCAATCTGTTATGAAGTAACAGTGGTGCTATGATAAGGGCATATCACAGCCTCATCATGTTGGGAGAGATCAGGACAACATTTATTCACAACCACAAAATAAGTGATAAGGTTCTGTTTAAAGATATAGCAGCTTTATGTTTTTAAAACTAACATATTTGAGACAATTATTTTTAATTTTATATCAAATGGTAAAGGCAAAAATGGTTCAATGTGTGATTTAAAGATAACAAAACATGTACAGGACTGCAAATCACAGAGCCGATAAACTTGTCAAGCTGGAAGCATAATGTAACAGATTGCATATATCTTTCACTTTTCTCTAAGAATTACTAATAATTTCAGGCACAGAGAATAAGTATGTGACAAAAACAGACATCAAAAAGCTTTCTTAAAGAAAATACAAAAGTTGCTTAAAATGTAAATAGCATTCATACATATTAAAACATTACAGAAGAAAAACACCCCAAACAATATTGGCTCAAAAATTAATGAATCCTAATATAATTTTAAAACTCTCTTACTCTCTATACCTAAATTTGATCAGTGCAATTTTTATGGTCTATGTACAATCTGTAAAATACCATCCATTCATTTATAAATAAGTATTTAGCATCTACTCTATATGAGGGATCACTTTGGGCACATTCAGTGTATTGGCAAACGCACAGAGCTTGCATTTATCAGGGGGTGACTGATACAACAAAATAAAATTAATCTATGAGTAAATTATATAGCATGTTAAAAGGTAATGAGGAATGTCAGGAGGGGTTTTGAGGGACCACATGCAATGTTAACAGGGTGGTCAGAGTTGTCCCTATTGAGAGGATGACAGTGGAACAACAAGACCTCTCTCAACAAACCTCTCTCTTGGCTTGTTGAGAGCACAAATCAAGATAGATATCTATCTAGAGATCTTCTTGGCAATGGAGGAGCCACTACATAGACTCTAAGGCAAGGAAACCAGGGCAGCTGGAGCGACCTGAGTGAGAGGAAGAAAAGTAAGAAACGCAGTAGAGACGGGAAGCCAGAATATATGTTGTATTGTAAGTCACATTAAGGACTTTGGCTTTGACTTTGAGTGAAATTGGGAGAGTTGGCACAAATGAGTGACTGTGATAGCTGGAGAAGAATTGGGGATGGTTGTATAAGAGAAAGAAAGGAGTCAGAGGTGACTCCAAGGAGTGTTTCTTTTAACCTGAGTATTGAAGGATGGATTTCTAGGGTGGCCCTACATTCCAGATTCCTCCAGCTCAGTGTGTGCCTGTAATCCGATATAGTACACCTTTTACTTTGAAAGTACCTAGTTTGAATGATAAATTGTATGGTTTTCCTGTGGTCAATGAAATACTGGCAAGAAGCAGAATTTTGAGGAAAGGTCAGTGGTTAAGTTTTGGAAGTGCTCAGTTTGATTTGCCCATAGGAATTGTGGTTAGAATGTTGAGTAGGCAGTTAGATATTGAGTCTTTTCTTTCCCCTGGTTTTATTGAGATATAATTGATATACAACACTGTATAATTTTAAGGCATACAGCATAATGTTATGACTACATATATTGTGAAATGATTACCACAATAAGTTTAGTTACACCCATCCTCTCATAAAGCTACAAAAAAAAGTTTTTTCTCTTTGTGATGAGAACTCTTTAGGATTTACTCACTTCACAACTTTAACATATACCTTACAGTTGTCAGAAATTTGGGCAGGGCTCAAGCAGGTGATCGTTTTGCTCTTCATAGCTTGACTAAGATCCTCAGTCGCAATTGAGCTGGTGGAGGGCTGATCTGGAGGATCTAATACAGTTTCCTCACATGTCTGGCTTCTTAGCAGGGGTGTCTGGAAGGCTGAGTTCAACTGGGATGGTCTTGCAGAGCACTTACAAATGGCATCTCCAACCTGGCAGTCTCAGTGTTATCAGACTTACTACATGGTGGCTTAGGGCTCCCAGATGGAAAGTGTTCTTCAAGACAAGAAGTAGAAGGTGCCTGTGCCTTAGGGTCTGGGTTTGGAAACTGGACCAACATGACCTCCCCCATGTAGGGAAGGAGACATGCCCCTCAACTCTGAGTGGAGTGTTAAGAAATTCATGGCCATTTTTAATGTACTGTAGAGTGACTAAATGTTGATTGTGGCTGCTGAGGACTGAGAATTGACAGTTGGATTTAATAACATGAAGATCACTGGTTTCCTTTATAAGAGAAGTTTCATTGTCATGATGATGATGAAAACTTGATTAGAGTAGGTTTAAAACAGAATAGGAAAGCCAAATACAACACATGGGTTGCCCCTTATCACACCCTTGGTGATAAGATTGAGTGATTCTGGTAGTAATATCGCAACTTAAATCACTGTGAATACTTTTCTAATGCCAGAAAATTGTCTTTTATTTATTTATTTAACATCTTTACTAGAGTATAATTGCTTTACAATGTTGTGTTAGTTTCTGCTGTATAGCAAAGTGAATCAGTTATACGTATACACATATCCCCATCTCCCCTTCCTCTTGCGTCTCCCTCCCTCCCACCCTCCCTATCCCACCCCTCTAGGTGGTCACAAAGCACTGAGCTGATCTCCCTGTGCTATGCAGCTGTTCCCACTAGCTATTTTACATTTGGTAGTATATCTTTCACTTCGTCCCAGCTTACCCTTCCCCTCCCCGTGTCCTCAAGTCCATTCTCTACCTCTGCATCTTTATTCCTGTCCTGCCAGTAGGTTCATCAGAACCATTTTTTGTTTTGTTTTTTTAGATTCCATATATATGTGTTAGCATACAGTATTTGTTCTTCTCTTTCTGACATACTTCACTCTGTATGACAGACTCTAGGTCCACCCCCCTCACTACAAATAACTCAATTTCGTTTCTTTTTATGGCCGAGTAATATTTGATTGTATCTATATACCACATCTTCTTTATCCATTCACCTGTTGGTGGACACTTAGGTTGCTTCCATGTCCTGGCTATTGTAAATAGAGCTGCAATGAACATTGTGGTACGTGTCTCTCTTTGAATTATGGTTTTCTCAGGGTATATGCCCAGTAGCGGGATTGCTGGGTCATGTGGTAGTTCTATTTTTAGTTTTTTAAGAAACCTCCATACTGTTCTCCATAGTGGCTATATCAATTTACATTCCCACCAACAGTGCAAGAAGGTTCTCTTTTCTCCACACCCTCTCCCAAGAAAATTAAGTCTTTCAGAGTAAAAAATATTGACCTTGAAACTCTGCCAAAAAGTCCCTTTGAGTATTTGTTATTTTTTATTCCTTTTTACCTACATTGTTGAAGTGGCAATGTTGGAACTATTCTGTAATAATTAAATAACAAATATTTTTTCATAAGTTGAGCATAGACTTTGTGTATTTTTTCACATCCTCAGCATCATTTATCTCAGATCAGACATTAGGGAGTAAAAATACAAAAACATAAACCATCCTTTCCTAGTTTAGCAAAGACATAAATATTTAATATCTTGTTTTATTATAATTTATGTTAATTTTATAATTTTAAAATACAGATTTTGCTAATTAGTTTACAGTTTTAGAATAAGTTCAATTTCTTAAGCAATATAGAAAAAAACATGGGAACTGGGGAAAGAAGAGCAGTGAGTAATGAGTAAGCCATTTTGTAAAAGGCACAAGATTTGTATGATCTGAAGAGAAACATGAGTTTTGAGTAAGCCTTTTGGGAGTAAAAATACATAACTTCAAAAGCGTGACGTTTTAAATCTAAGATTCCCTTTGAGTATTTTAACTTGTTTAAACATCATTGTTCAATCAGGTGCTTCAATAAAAAGCAAAACTGTGTCATGTTATTCACCTAATATTGTTTCAAATTTTGCACAATAAATGTTTAATACTAGTATGAATATTTAATCAGTTAAATTTCCAATGACAGCATTGCAAGCCTAGTAGATTTTAATTGAAAAGATGTTTTAATTGGGTTATTTCTTATAAATATTTGAATGTAGAAAGTAATCTTAATACACTGTAAAATCCAAATAATTCATGATAACTAAATAAGGTGTTTCTAAGGGCCAAGGAAATATGTTCCATAAATTTCAGGCAATGTAATTAATTTAGATGATGGAGAATAGAAAATCACCTTTAATTGCAGACACCCATTTTTCCTGATTAATATTTTCTTTAGCTCTTTATTTTTGTTACTTTTACTTAAATAATTAATGTCTTCAAACCATCACCACGTGAATTGGTTAAATTATGTTATCAACTTGGTTTAAATGCTGCTGGACAATTCAGTCATTACTAAGTAAGTAGTGAAATATCATGGGGGAGTGTAAAGAAAGTTATATAATTGATTAAAAAGAATTTCATAAATACTTGTTTTAAATTGAAAGATTTTCATAGAAATATGTGTGCTTAAAAATTAAGTTTCTGAGAGCTTATGCAAAGTTGGGAAACAAGCACAGATAACTTCCAGTAACTGCCATCCTCATTCACCTATATAAGAGAATTAGACTATGAAACAACATACAGGATTCATGTTCAAAAGATGTATGAATTGACATTAGTGTTTACTGGCCGTATTGATATTGACAAAAATGTTGGAATAAACCAAGCTTATTCCTGACCACTTTAACTATCCCTCTTATCATCTTTACTCGCAGTCTATCTACACTTTTCCTACCACCAACCCTTATTGCTACCACAAAACACTTCTACCTTCTGCATTTCTTTCAGCTCATCTGTTCTTAATAGTTGCACCTCCCTCCATGTAAAACGTCCAATAGTCTGTTTGATTTTTAGCATGTCCTCCTTAGTTGATAATCAACTTGAAAAAAGATTGGTAATCTTATTTACACCAAAGTGTTTGGTTCATAGCTAACATCAGTACTTACAACTATATATGGTAGCATGAAGATGATCATGCTATACAACATGAGAAGCAAATATTTGTTTCTTTCATTTTGTGTATACCTTATTATTAGTGTCCAGGGAACAGAGAGATGTCCATGGAAAAGGTACTGTTTTCAGGGCAGGGAATGTGTTTATAGCCTAAGCATACTGTTTTGGTCAGGGTTCTCTAGAGAATCAAACCCAAAATGATATATAGCTATATATAAGAGGAGATTTATTGTAGAAATTGGTCCATAAGGCTATAAAGGCCTAGAAGTTTGACAGTATGCTTTCTGCAACCTGGAGAACCAGGACACCAGGTGGTGTAATTCAGTCCAAGTCCAGAGGCTAGGAGCTCTAATGTCAAAGGACAGGAGACAGATGATGGACAACCCAGTTTAAGAAGAGAGGTTAAATCCATCCTTCCTCCATCCTTTTGCTCTATTTGAGCCCTCAATGGATTGGATGATGCCTGCCCACATCGGTAAGGGCAGATCTTCATTCACTTTATTGATTCAAGTGATGATCTTTTCCAGAAACACCCTCACAGATACACCCAGAAATGATGTTTTACCAGCTATCTAAGCATCCCTTAGCCCAATCAAGTTGAAAGAATTAACCGTCACTAATACATGTTTTCAAAACTAACATCACTTGTTACAAGACTACATCCCTTGTAGTCAACCTTCATGAGTTTTCCCATATCAACATGTCACATGTACTGTTTAGCTACTTTTTAAATTTTAAGTCAACTCATTATTTGACTCAAATTTATTTAGAATAGGAACGGTATATCACAATGGTAAATGAAAACCAGTGTCACTTGCCATAAGTAGTAAAGATTAACATCCAATAAAAAAGGTAGTCAATACGAAAATTGAAAATATTTATTCATGCGCTGCCTAAAATATCACACACTGAAAAAAATGAAATATGAAATCATCTACCTTCTATTATTTAAAAGATAAACCATCTTATGGCAGTCCAAAATAGCAAATTAAAAGATCATCTATTATGAATGCTTTTTTTTTAATTTGTCCAATCTCTCTCTCTCTCTGTAAATCTCATGAAAATGATAGTAAATTAAAAATTGACCAGAAAAAAATAGAATTGGAGAGAGGAATAATGACAGATAAAAGATACCAACAAAATTTTTTAAGGTTAAAACAAATCATTAAAGAAAATCCTTGTAATCTACCAGAGAAGAAACTGAAATATGCACAAAAGTCTACAAAGAACCAGATGATTTGTATTGATTTGTACTTCAGAAATATCAGGAGTTAAAAGCCTATATAACCATGAATGAACTATTCTTGCTCCTATCTAAAGCTAATCCTTCCACATGTGATGTGGGACTCATCACCTCTCGTCTGCTCAAGAACAACAATCCAGGATTTCTCTCCTAAATCATCAGTGCTTTCTAATCTACTGGATGCTTTTCATCAGCATTCAAATATACTATGGTCACTACCATCTGAAAACACAATAAAACAAAACAAAATTTAAAATCTTGTTCCACTTCTACCACCATCTACCACTAAATTTCTTTGGTTTTAGAAGAGTTGTCCAATCCTGTCCTCCCATTTCCTTAAACCCACGTCAGTGAGGGCTTTGCTCTCCTTGGTCCATAGAAACTAGTCAAAATCACCAATGTCTTCCATTCCGCAAAGTCCAATGGCCAGTTCTTATCATACTTGGCCTATGAGAAGTATTTGACACTGTTGCTCAATGTCTCCTCTTGAACCCTTTCTTCATTTGGCTTGCAGAACACCTCTCTTCTGGTTTTCTTTTCCATCTCCCTGAACAGCCTTGTCAATTCCTCCTCTCCTCAGTCTCAATCTCTTAATATTTGGGTGTCCCAGTCTCAGTCTTGCTCCTCCTTTCTTTTCTGTGTATATTCATTCCTTTAGTGATACGGTCAGATTTCCTGGTTTAAATACCATGTTTATGCCAGGAATTTTCCAATTTATATTCCTACCCATATCTGTTTTTCTCTCTCTCTCAAACTCCAAATTCATATATTCAAATGCCTATTTGACATCTGTATTTGGAGGTCTAATTGCAGCATCTCAAACATCTTGTCCAAAACTAAATACATTATCTTCCCCCAAACTTCATACTCCTGGTTACTAAAAATCTTAGGGTTTTCTTTTTTTCTTTTAACATCTTTATTGGAGTATAATTGCTTTACAATGGTGTGTTAGTTTCTGCTTTATAACAAAGTGATTTAGGGTTTTCTTGATTTGCTTTTTCTCACGTTCCACAGAAAATTAATCAGGAAATCTTTCAAAATATATCTAATATCTAAACTAAGTTTCAGGTTAGCATTTTCTCTTTCCGGGATTACTGCAACCTGCCCTTTGGTTAGGTTTCTCACTGGTCAACCTGTATTAATTCAATACAATACCACTCTTTTAAAAAGGTAAAAATTATTGTCACAAAAATGGAGCTTTCCTTTCAATTCATGTGCCTGATTTAATTTGACTCTCTAGTGGACTCAGAGTTTCAAGGTCAACATAGCATAGCCTATTCTAATTTAGGTAGAATGATGCCACAATATTCTTGCTGTTTTTGTATATTTCTTTGTCCTTAGTTTGGGAAATTTTGAAAATGTATTTCTTTTTTTTTTTTTTTTTTTTTTGCGGTACGCGGGCCTCTCACTGTTGTGGCCTCTCCCATTGCGGAGCACAGGCTCTGGACACACAGGCCCAACAGCCATGGCTCACGGGCCCAGCCGCTCCGCAGCATGTGGGATCCTCCCGGACCGGGGCACAAACCCGTGTCCCCTGCATCGGCAGGTGGACTCTCAACCACTGCGCCACCAGGGAAGCCCTGAAAGTGTATTTCTGAACAATATAATTATAGTGATTTTCCATAAGACCTGCTTATCTGAAGGAAACAGTTTGTCCTGTAAAGTCGCATATCGTCCTGTGTATCTAAGAAGCTTACGGGATAGGTCATATTGCAACAAGATATAAGTTTAATATTTCAGAATATAAGCTGGTCTGTGAAAGACCTATGTAGCATTAAATGACCTGTGGGACAAATGGGAGACCCTATTATTTTGGCACTCTTAATGATGTACAAATGTAATACAAATAAGCTCTTTAATTGTGTAACACTTTATCTCTCCAGACCTGTTTTTTGTCTCCTCTGGTCTGGGAAAATTGAAGCAAATCTTTAGACCTATTTCTTGGTATCTGAGCACAGCTGGCCAAAGCAAATAAAATATTCAAAATACAGCTTTATTTAAAAGCACTTTAAGGATGTTTTGGGGATGTGATTTTTCATTTTATTTCTCTTCCAAAATGTTTGAAATCAAATTATAGTTCTTTTTCAGAGAGTCTCAATTCAGTTCCTTCCTTCCTTTCTTCCTCATTCTTATGAACAGAGTACTCTAACTTCAGGCCTTTTGTAGCCTCCAAAATGAAAACAAAAAATTTACATTGTGGATATAAACAAAGAAACAAACAAAAATCTTACATTACGATCACCTGTGCAGGCTTTTAGCCAATTTAAATATTGTGTCATTTAGCTGATAGCAATTGTTGATGAGGAAGCATAGCAGAATGGTTTAGAGCATGGGCTCTGAACCAGACCCTGTCTGTCCTCATTCAGAACTATCACGTATTGCTCAGTGCTTTTCCTCAGAGGTCAGTCCTTTTGGTCTCTCCACCAAATAAGATTAATTTTGTAACAGCCTATGCCCTTAACATTTAACTTTAGGTGGACAGGGAGTTTTAGTCAAAAGAAATAAAAATGTGCATTTTAGAAATCTCACGACAGGAACATCTAAAGTCCAGAAGAAATGCAAAGTGCTTGTTTTTTGTTTTGCCTTTCAGTAATTTTACCGTCCACACAGAGGTTTTCTTTTACATAGTTCCTGCCCTCTTCTTTCTCCACTGATGTTTATTTCTATCATTTTTATCTCTCAGTCCTCCCAACAAGATGCAGATTCTCAGTCATTTGGCCCCATCCAGTTTTCTGTGAATGCAGAGAAGGGGATGGCAGATCATTTTAGGTTGAAGATGAAATCGTTGACATCCTCCCATCTGGCTAGATCAGAACTAGTAGTTACTTTGGTTAATTAAAATATTTTGTTTAAGTATGGAATTTTAAACAAATTTTATAAAATCTCTACATCTTGTTTTAATGTAAATAGTAAACATATGTGTTCATTCGCCAATTTTGTGATATAGACCCAGGTCTCTTTTCTTGAATACGTGTCCATTAAATGAAGTTTTTCAGAGTATTTTATATTAAAGCATACCCATAATCATCTATGATTTTCACTTCAAAATTTGTTAAAGAGACTTAGAACTTAAGGATACTTAAAGCTGTCTGAGTGAATAGTAATTCTAGATTTTGAAACTTTTTCTCCTAATTTTTAACAGTTGTTTCAACATTACTAGGTTTGACAGCAATTTTTTGATTGGCTTGTCCTTATTAAGATTTTCCAAAGCATTCCATTAGTGGAAACCACATCTTTTTTTTTTCTTTTTTCACTCTGTTTGCATTCGTATTTCATTGGTTTGCATAATATTAACTGAATTCTATAATTACGTTAACAAGTAAAATTAGCGTAAACAGGATTGAGAAGTTAACACCTGACTTTCAGTAAGAACATAGCTCTACAGGTTAGGAGAAATGGTCAGATATTTTAATGAACAGCTTCGTAACCTAGACAGTTCAGCATATTGTAAATCTCAGTGAACAAATAGACTCTGCAGACTATGTTAATCAATCTCATGAGTTGGTTAAGGTCAGGTAAATTACAATAGCTTTTGTTGGAATTTTAATGGCTCATGATGTCACTAGTCTCCTTCCCCTTTCTCATCTTGTCTAAAGACCCCTTCTTCCTGCAAGGAGTTGTAGCAGAAAGAAGGGACAGGGTGAAAAAAACTCCATACCACAACAGTTACTTGTACGCCTAAAGTCTTAGGCTAGATTAATATATCTGTAACACATTCGATATGCTGAGTTTTAGCAGAATTTATCATTGCCAGCAAATAAGTAGGGTATCTGAAGAAAGATACATAGATTATGGATGAACTAAAGAACTATATATAATACTAGTAGAATAAGAAATGATGTATATTTGTGGAATTGTTGTAATTTTAATTATTAGCCCAGGTGTTACTGAACACAAGTGCAGAGTGAGGCCAAACAAACTGCGTCGGAATTTGGAGGAGAGAAAGGTTTATTGCAGGGCCATGCAAGAAGACGGGTGGCTCCTACCCAAAAAACCCCTGAACTCCTTGAAGGGTTTCAGCGAAGCACTTTTATAGGAAGGGTGAGGGAGAGACGTGGTTAGTTGTTGCAAACATCGAAATCCTTTGTTCTTGTAGCTGTCCATGTAGGTCAGGTCACGATGTTCCTGTAAGCCTCCAATAAAATAAATGTTATTCTCTGTTCTCTAACTTTTTATCTCTGTATGAATGGGCTCTTAAAGGTCAGAGCCCTGAGAACAGGCTATTCTGTATATTTCAGGCTATAGATAATATTCTTTTACAAAAGGTGCAGAGCCAGCATGACTGAGCACAGGCAATAGAACAGATCTAATATGGAGTCAGATTTGTTCTTCCCTATTACACAGGAACAAGGAATTCTTACCACAGCATTGGTCCTTATTTATCACATGTCATTGGTTAATTTACATTTTTGCAAATCTATTGGTAAATATCCACTTGAATTGTTTAACTTGTACTAGTCTTCTTGTCTCACGTTGGCATTATAACTCATACTTTCTCTGCTCTAAGCTTACTGATTTACTTTGTACTATGTATTTCTATTGGTTTTAACTGCATTATAGAAAAAGTAGGATTAATGGGCACTTATTTTATTCGTCTGCTGGCGCTGCTGTAACAAAATACCACAAAATGGGTGGCTTAAACAACAGAAATGTATTATTTCACAGTTCTGGATGCTAGATGGCTAGATCAAGATGTTGACAGGCTTGGTTCCTTCAGAGGACTACGAGAAAGAATATATCCCATGCCTCTTCGCCTAGCTTTTGGTGGTTTCATGAAAGTCTTTAATGGTTCTTGGCTTGTAGAAACATCACCCAAATCTCTGCTTCCATCTTTATGTACGTTCTCAGGCATTCTCCCTGTGTGTATATCTGTCTCTTCATGTGGCATTCTTTTATAAGGATACCAGTTATATACTGGAGTAGGGTCCCACCCTACTCCAATATGACCTCATCGTAGTTTAAATAATTATATCTACAAAAACCTATTTCCAAATAAGGTCACATTCTGAGGTACTTCTGAGGACTTCAGTATCTGAATTTTTGAAGTACATAATTCAACCCACATCACTTATTATCTTTGAATACAAGAATATGTAGAGAAATTAAATAAATGTATAATTTGAACTAGGAGAAATTGTCATACATTTGTCTAACACCTTCACTGTAAATCCCATATATGAGGTAAGAGCTTAATATTGCTAGGACACAAGAATGAAAATCAAAACAACACCATGACCTAACAGATTTATGCTTGGCTAAAAGAACTAGATTTTTTTTTTAATCTAAATTCCTCATTCACAGGAATGACAGCAAATCTTCCTTCTGATTTATGTTTCATTTAGAATGTTTCATTTAGAATTATATTCAGCAGTTATAAACATGAATGAAAATATACTGTCTACCATCAATACCTTCAAATCACACGTTCTTAATATGAATTATCAATTTTTCATAGTTTATACTCTCTTCCTATTTAGAGCTACATAAATAATTAAATTATTAAAATTCTTTTTTAAAGTTCAGTAAATATATATACATATAAAATTTCCTTTCCCCTCTTCAACAATGTTTATATAAAACTGACATTATTCTTTTAAAGCACAGAGTACTTTAGTGACCATTTTAATTGTTTCTATTATATTTACCATCTTAGAATTTTCTACATTTCTTTTCCATGTCTCAGCTTACTTTCCATATTTGCTTCCTTTCTCTTCTATTTGCATTTGAAACACTGCTTTAAAAGAGTTTCATTTGTCAGTTACTCAAGTTTTCATATGGTTTTCCTGTTATTTATTTTGCAAAGTGTGTTTTCTAATAATTACATTTCCCCAAATTATAGTGTATAAAATTTGTCTCTTGAAGTTACGTCGTTTATGATACACTGTATTTTTTAGACTTCTTGTATAGATTTTAAAAGTAAATGGGCAATGATAAAAAGTAATGTAGGAACAGACATCATATCAAGTAATACAATTTGGACTCCTTTGGAAATCAGTGACATTTTTTTCTAAAATCACGTAAACATAAATCATATCACAACTTTATTATTTTAAATGTGTCCTTTTAGTGTTAACAGAATTACAGCTAATAAAATAGAGTCCCAGAGAGCACTGATTTGCATCTGTAATGCCCTTTAAAGATCAACTCTTGCCATTATAAGTCAATCAAAAATCAAGTTAAGCCCCTTGACATAATTGGAAGTTTCAAAGTGATCTGAAGAGTACAATTTTCTGTTACGTATGTCAAAGCTAGATGGGAAAAGTACCATGGGAACAGAAAGGTCAAGGGCTAATCCACTCCAAAGTCATTAAAGATCATATTTAAATTGCTTTGGAAACTTCAAGGTTTTTAAAGCCATCATCAAATTCCCCACCAGGACAAGGTGCCTCTGACATGACAGCTGCCCTGTACAGGGAAGGAAGCAGGTTCCTTTCTCTGTCAAGCTGAAATGGATCTTTGGCTTTCAAAGTTTATTTTGTTATGCATATTTATGTATTACACAAATTTAGTTAAATTTTAAAACAGACATTTATTCTGTGTTATAATAGAAGGACTTTTTTAAGCTAAGTGAGCCTACTTCAAGTTGAATAACACTGTAGTTGAAAAATTAATTGTGGCAGTTTGCACAATGCCATCATATTAAATATTGAAGGAAAGGAGTTTCCCATTTATCCTGAGTATATCACCAGCATTGAAGACCTGGAAGAACAAAGTAATTACCTAAGAATTAAGGCTACAATATGAGCATATTTTTCATAAATCATCCAGATACGATAATGACTTCATTGTCACTACAATTGGGCAGTGGAAACCTATTTTATTATAAGCATTAAATCATAATCATTCAAACTTGCTATATGGCTGTGTAATCAAAACAGTGTTAGAAGACATATAAACATATCCACACACCACTAGTAAGTTGCTGGAACAGAATAAAGTACAGAAATATATCCAAATATGTATATATGTATGCATTTACTACATAATAAAAGCTGCATTTAAATTTAATGTGAAAACAGGTTTATAACAAATGGTTTTGGCAGAAGATAAAAGTAAAAATGGACAACAAATCTATGAACCAGTATGCAACTGGAGGAAATGAAAATGCCAATGTGACTGGATGTCATATTTTACCCATTAGATGGACAAATTTTAAAACAATAGTTGCATCATTATTCACAATAGCCAAGATACAGAAGCAACCTAAGTGAGTGTCAGTGGATGAATGGATAAAGAAGATGTGGCATATATATATATATATATATATATATATATATACAC
>NW_006790466.1:0-501 GCF_000442215.2 Lipotes vexillifer | reverse complement strand
CTAAATGTAAGCCAGGTACTATAAAACTCCTAAAGGAAAACATAGGCAGGACACTCTTTGACATAAATTGCAGCAATCTCTTTTTGAACCTTTCTCTTAGAGTAATGGAAATAAGAACAAAAATAAACAAATTGGACCTAATTAAACTTTAAAGCTTTTGCATAGCAAAGGAAACCATAAACAAAATGAAAAGAAAACCTACAGAATGGGAGAAAATATTCACAAATGATGCTACCAACAAGGGATTAATCTACAAAATATACAAACAACACATACAGCTCAATATCTAAAACAAACCACCAATCAAAAAATAGGCAGAAGATCTAAATAGACATTTTTCCAAAGAAGACATATATATGGCCAAAAGGTACATGAAAAGATGCTCAACATCATTAATTATTAGAGAAATGCAAATCAAAACTACAATGAGTATCACCTCACACCAGTCAGAATGGCTATCATCAAAAAGTCTACAAATAATAAATGCTAGAGAGGATGTGG
>NW_006790465.1:0-2780 GCF_000442215.2 Lipotes vexillifer | reverse complement strand
CGCTTCCTCCAAGGTTTCTGTGAGGATCTAATGAGAAAGGGAAGTAAGAGTTGAGTCCAGTAACCAGTTTTTAATACATATAAACTAATGTGAGGATAAGGGTAAGAATACTTGCTATCACTTATTGAATACTTATTATGTGTCCAATATTGTGCTAGTCTATTTACATATCTTTTCTCACTTAGCTTTCTTTTCTCTTCTCTGCCTTTCTATAGGCAAGAGATAACTGATGGCTCAGTATGAGGAAATCTTTTCTCTTCTCTGCCTTTCTATAGGCAAGAGATAACTGATGGCTCAGTTATGAGGAAACCCAGTTTGGGAGGAAAATGTCAGAGGGAAAATGTACCAGAAAGTTAATTCCTAATGGATCTGTCAGCCTTAAACAGAGCATGTCTGTGCTAAAATGTGTAAAATATCTGTGCTAAGACTACTCAATTGGACAAGTTTTGATAAAGTATTAACTTAATGCATAGGCATAAACAGCTTGGAACTTTTGGGAGGGTATGTGGTAATATTAGTATTGGTGTGATGACTTTTGAAAGTTCTGTGGCGTATAGAAGTCAAAGAGAAGACCCGGAAAGGGGGAAAACTCTCTCTGAAAGTTATTGGGGAAGTCTGGCTAGTAAGACTCCAAAAGGGAGAATCAGTAAGAGGCCAGGTTATTCATAGGCCTTCTAAGAATGTGTCCATGAGAAATATTTACAATGATTGGATGCCGGAATAAAGGAGAACACTGGCTCCATAAATGGTAACTTATTTTATACAAACAGGCTAATGATAAAAATAATGAAACTCTGATGGATTTTTGAGAGTTTCATTGACCAGGCTGAGACGAAAGTGCATAACAGCTAGATGCTCATAGTTTTAATCAGTTCACTTTGGAGTCAAGCAAAGATAGCACCTGAAATGGTAAGGGACGTTTATGCAAGGTCACAAAGATTTTTGGTGGTGCATTTGGGATATAAACGCATTTCCATCAGAATTCTTTCAGAAGTCAAATGTTTGCTTGTCAAAAATAGCATGAACTTACTTCCAGGAAAAGTTCCTAAGAAAAAATAATTTGAGTAATGAAGAACACTGATGTAACAGTTAATTTAAGAACCCAGAAATAGAGGTAAAGAGTAAAGCAATTATGGGTTAAGAGTCTGCATAAATTCCCCTGGAAGGGGGATACGGTCAGAGATGGCAATTTGAAAACAGTGAGTCACCAAAAGGAAAAGTTTAAATTACAAGCTGTTTTGGGGGTCTTCAAGAGAGATTTCATAGATTGAACAACAACAGCAGCAAGGATAAAATATAACGCTGTCATGGAGACTGCAGCCTGAAAAGAAAGCATTGCAGAAAAGCCACATCATCCTGAATTTATGTTTCCATGCATTTGAACAGATTGGAGAGCAGTAAAGTTGTTTTAAGAGCGAGTGATTTAAGTCCGCCAGCTTGTGAATAATACGAGATATTTTTGCATTTACATTAACTTATGTCCATAAATAACGAACTTTAACAATGAACAAAATCCAGAATCCTGATAATGCTAAGAAAACTGGAAAGATACCTTTACCTTGAAAAGACAGGATAAAGAAGACAGCATAGAAATTTAGGGAGATTGCAGTTTTGGAAAAATTACATTAACATTTATTAGCTGCTACAGCTTTGAAATGTGATGATTTAAAAAAAGAAGTAGACTGTTGATTTCTGAAAGGTAATGTGTTGGCTGAAAGAGAAGAGAATCTTGTTGAGACCTAAAGTGTTCTTTTAAGGATATATTTCAATGTCATTTCAATAGATCTAGAGTCTGTCATACAGAGTGAAGTAAGTCAGAAAGAGAAGGACAAATACCGTCTGCTAACACATATATATGGAATTTAAGGGAAAAAAATGTTATGAAGAACCTAGGGGTAAAACAGGAATAAAGACACAGACCTGCTGGAGAACAGACTTGAGGATATGGGGAGGGGGAAGGGTGAGGTGTGATAGGGCGAGAGGGAGACAGGAAATATATATACTAACAAATGTAAGGTAGATAGCCAGTGGGAAGCCCCCGCATGGCACAGGGAAACCGGCTCGGTTCTTTGTGGCTGTCTGGAGGGGTGGGATAGGGAGGGTGGGAGGGAGGGAGACAAAGAGGGAAGAGATTTGGGAACATAGGTATATGTAAAACTGATTCATTGTGTTACAAAGCAGAAATTAACACACCATTGTAAAGCAATTGTACCCCAATAAAGATGTTAAAAAATAAAATAAAATAAAATGAACACATTTCCCATAACAAAACAGTGAGATTAAGGGAATAATGCAGGTGAAAGCTTTTTGGCCCAAAGGAGTTCCATCCTTTGGAACAAAATTTTATTGTTGAACACACCATGACCCAGGCCTGTGAGCACAGCACAGTGGCTGTTTTTACAAGATCTGGTGCAATATTCACAGTAGTTCTGGCCTTAGCACTAGGCAAGGATCATTCTTTTTGTATCTTCCTGATTGCTTCCTCTACAGAAGTGGGATAATCCCTCCTCTTCTAAACTGGAAAGTAGTTTCTTCCCTCAATAAAACTAGTTTATTATCCAGGTTGAGCTTTTCCAACTCTTAGAGGTCTAAAATGAATGATATGAAACATACCATATTTGCATCTATTTTTATTTAAGAGTTATGCAAGGAGATTTATCTAACTAAATAGGAATTTCCTAACAGATGCCAAAATAAACAATCAACAGGTTTTCTTTAAAGATTATATATATTATATAACAAGATCCACCTAAGAGTTAAAATATAAGTAGGTATACAAT
>NW_006790464.1:0-3947 GCF_000442215.2 Lipotes vexillifer | reverse complement strand
AAATAGATAGCTAGTGGGAAGCAGCCGCATAGCACAGGGGGATCAGCTCGGTGCTTTGTGACCTCCTAGAGGGGTGGGATAGGGAGAGTGGGGGGAAGATGTAGGAGAGATGGGATATAGGAATATATGTATACATATAGCTGATTCACTTTGTTATACAACAGCAACTAACACAACATTGTAAAGCAATTGTATTCCAATAAAGATGGTTAAAAAAAAAGCAATACAAGCAATGATAACAAAATCATTAACTAATAAAGTGAAGATATAAAGATGGAAGTTTTTTGTATTCCAAGGCATCATTAAAAAATCAAGTAGGGGCCAGATCAAGATGGTAGAGTAGGAAGATCCTGAGTACACCTCCATCCCAAGACACACCAAAACTACAACTACATATAGAACAACTATTTCTGAAAATGACCTGAAGACTAGCAGAAAAGATTTTTCTACAACTAAGGATATAAAGAAAAGGCCACATTGAGACAGGTGGGAGGGGAAGAAATGTGGTCTAGTCAGAGCACACCTTCCTGGTACAGTGACCCACAAGTGGGAGGGATATAACAACTGTGGAGGTCCCTCCTCAGGACCGAAGTATCCAATTCCAATCCCCACATAGAGCTCCCCAGCCTAGGGTATCTACACCAAGAAGATTAGCTCCCATAATGTGTGACTTTGAAAACAAGTGGGGTTTATATCTGGGAGAGCCAGAGGACTATGGGAAACTGAGACTTTGCTCTTGAAGGGCTCATACACAAACACACTCACTCCAAGTCCTAGTGCAGAGGCAGCAGCTTGAAAAGTGCCTGTGTCATATGAAAAGTAGATTCATTGACTAATTTACGACTTGTGCTGGAGGTGCAGGGATCTAGCAGAACTTTCTCCAGGGAGGGAAGCACTGGCGGGTGCCATTTTTCTTACTATCCTTCCACTTAGCTGGCCCAGTTCTGGTGGGCACCACTGATATCACTCTCCATCAACCTAGCAAACACAGTGAGTCCCACCCCAGTGTTCCCCTGAGGACAAGCCCTGCCCCTGCCCAACCTACCCACCATAGTTGGCCCCTTCAAAGCAGCTCCCACCCTACCCCAAGAGGTGGCCCAAGCCAGCACTGGTGTTCCTCTGAAGTGGCTCTTGATCTGGGGGACCAGCACAGCAACATACCCACAATAATTGTGGCCAGGCCTCAGAGCCAGTTGAGCTGGGGGCCACACTCACTCACCAGGGCATCTGCAGTAATCATGGCCCAAGCACAACAGGAAGGTACACACAGCCCACACAGGGGATACACTTGGAGTGCCTGGCTCTAGTGAGTAGGGGGAGTTTTTTCACTGGGCACCATTCGATGCTGTCTACATAACACTACTCCTTCAGGAATGGGAGGTGTAGATGATACATCTAATACATAGAAACAAAAACAGAAAATTAGGCAAAATGAGAATGCAAAGGAATACTTCCCAAATGAAATAAGAAAAATCCTCAGAAAAAGAAGTAAACAAAATGGAAATAAGATATGTAGCAGACAAAGAATTCAAATAGTCATCAAGATACTCACTGAATTTAGGAGAAGAATGAACTCAGTGAGAACATCAACAAACAGAAAATATTTTTTAAAATAACCAATTAGAACTGAATAACTGAAATGAAAAGTCAGCTAGAGGGAATCAAGAGCAGATTAAAGGATGCAGAACAGATCAGTAATCTGGAAGACAGGGTGGTGGAAATCACAAGATCAGAAGAGAAAAAAGGAAAAAAAACTTTAATGAGAATAGTTTAAGGGACCTCTGGGACATCCTCAAGAATTCTAACATATGCATTATATAGGTCCCAGGAGGAGAAGAGAGAGAGAGAGAAAGGGACAGAAAACTATTTGAAGAAATAATGGCTGAAAACTTCCCTAACCTGGCAAAAGAAACAGACAGCTAAGCCCAAGAAGCACAAAGTCCCAAACAAGATGAACTCAAAGAGATAGACACATTATAATTAAAATGTCAAAAGTTAAAGAGAGAATCTTAAAAGCAGCAAGAGAAAATCAAATAGTCATGTAAAAGGGAACCTCCCTAAGATTCTCAGCTGATTTTTCAGCAGAAACTTTACAGGCCAGAAGGGACTGGCACAATATATTCAAACTACTGAAAGGAAAAATTTACAACCAAGAATACTGTACCTGGCAAGATTACAATTCAAAAATGAAGGAGAGATAGAGTTTCCTAGAGAAGCAAAAGCTAAAGGAGTTCAGCACCACTAACCCAGCCTTATAAGAAATGTTAAAGGGACTAATTAAAAGGAAAAAAAAAAGACCATATCTAGAAACAAGAAAATTATGAAAGAGAAAAATCTCACTGATAAAGGCAAACATATGGTAAAGGTAGTATATCAACTACCTATAAATCAAGTATGCAGGTTGAAAGACTTTTATACATGTATTTATATCTAAAATAGTTAAGCAATACACAAAATAATAAATATAAAATATGTCAAGGGAATATAGTCAGTATTTTATAATAACTATAAATGGAGTATAACATTTAAAATTTGTCAATCACTGTTGTATGTCTGTAACATATAATATTGTACATCAACTATACTTCAATTTGAATTAAAAAAAAATAATGTCAAAAACATAAAAGGTAGTAAGGAGAGTAAAAATGTATTGCTTTTAGAATGCACTCCAACTTAAGGAACCATCAGCTTAAAATAGACTACTGTATAAATATGTTGTTTTATATGAACCTCATGGTAACCACAAAACAAAAACCTATTAACAGATACACAAAAATAAAAAGAAAGGAATACAAACATACACTAAAGAAAATCATCAAATCACAGTGGAAGAGAACAAGTGGAGAAAGGAATAGAGAACTACAAAACCATCGAAAAAACAATTAACAAAACTGTGATAAGTACCTACCTATCAATAATCACCTTAAGTATAAATGGACTAAATATTTCAATCAAAAGACATAGGGCAGCGAGTGCATTAAAAAAAAAAAAAAGACCCATATATATCCTGCCTACATGAGAGTCACCTCAGATCTAAAGAAAAACACAGGGTAAAATGAAGTGATAGAAAAAGATATCCCATGAAAATGGAAATTTTTTAAAAGCTGGGGTAATAATAGACAAAATAAACTTTTAAAAAAGACTAACAAGAGACAAAGAAGAACATCACATAGAAATAAAGGGATCAATCCAGCAAGAGGATATAACACTTGTAAATATCTACGTACCCAACACAGGAGCACGTACATACATAAAGCCAATATTAACAGACATAAAGGGAGATATGGACAGGATATAAAACTTGTAAGGGATTTTAACACCATGCTTAAATCAGTGGATAAATCATCCAAACAGAAAATCAGTTTAAAAAAATTGGCCTCATGGCACATTAGACATGATAGACTTAATAGATATATAGAGAACAATCCACCCCAAACCATCAGAATACTGTAAGTCCCCTACACACGAATGAGTTTCATTTCAAGAGTGTGGTTGTAAGACCAATGTGATCATAAGTGCAACAAAGTTAGCCTAGGTACCCAACTAACACAATCAGCTATATAGTACTGTACTGTACTGTAATAGGTTTATAATACTTTTCACACAAATAATACATAAAAAAACAAGTGAACACATAAAATAAAGAGAACAATTTTAATCTTACAGTACAGTACCTTGAAATGTACAGTAGTACTGTACAACAACTGGCATACAGGCACTGGCATCAAGTGAACAGGCAAGACGTGTTACTGGAGGAGAGAGAGGAGGTGGGAGATAGTAGAGCTGAAGGATCCTCAGCAATAGGAGACAGGGCAAGCTGCAATTTCACTCATGCCTGACACTGATGGCACAAGTTCTCATTCCTTGCTGGATTCAATTCTATCTACCCTCTTGAAAAAAACGATCCAGTGATGTCTGGGTAGTAGCTCTTTTTTTCTCATCATAGA
>NW_006790463.1:0-605 GCF_000442215.2 Lipotes vexillifer | reverse complement strand
AACCCGTGTCCCCTGCATTGGCAGGCAGATTCTCAACCACTGCGCCACCAGGGAAGCCCAACCTTCTAAGATTTTATTGTAAGTTCACCTTTTACCTAATTAAAACACTTGCAAGCTCTCTTCCTTTGTAATTTTTCTCTATTCATACCAAATTTACATCACAATAACATATCTTTTAATAATAGAGTAAGAGAAACATTAAAAAGGTGATGCAACATCCCAAGTCATTTACAGACAATGAGGAAAAAAGGGAAGAAGAGAAAGATGACTATTCCTGAGTCTAATTCCTTGGTCTGATATAATGATTTATAAATTACTAATTATTGATTTAGCTAATATCTGCATTAACTGAAGACTAACATTTTATTTGGCAAAGAGTATAATAAAAATTCAATTTAATTTAGTAAGTACTGATTACCTAAGATGCACACTGCTCTCCATTGGGCCCTATGTATAGTACATTAAGTGTATAAAATTTAAAAATCTTTTAATCCCACCATCTATTGTTGATAGAACAAGAAACAAATGTTATTAAATATATAAGTTAGGGGGCTTCCCTGGTGGCGCAGTGGTTGAGAGTCCGCCTGCCGATGCAGGGGACACGG
>NW_006790462.1:0-927 GCF_000442215.2 Lipotes vexillifer | reverse complement strand
CATACTGCATGGTATCCATTCCATGGGGCCCAACTCCCCAGGTTGAATGGATTCTTCCTTCCAACACCACATTCATGGGAATCCCAGAGTATGGTCCACCATGTGTTCGGGCAAAGTTCATAAAATGCATCTCAGTTTACGTGCCCAGGAACACGTGTTGACCATTCAAGATGCTTTACTGACACTCCTCACACTTGCAGAGTCAGTGTCTTTAAACTCCTGTTTGGCACACTTTGCAGTTTCTGCGTAAGATGGACAGGAATGGGGAGAACCAACGAGAAACTAGCTGTAGGTGTTTGGACGGGCACATTGAACTCTAATTTCCCAACAGCAAGAAGAATGAACACAGCTTTACCATGCCGTGCCTGAACCAGACTAGGGTCTGAAGCAATCCTGTGGGATGGCGGCCAGCACACAAGAAAGCGAGGGGAGAAAAGGATCTCAGGGCCACTGTAATTCACAAACCTGCAGAGTTATAAATGACAGCTTTTGTCCAAAAATATATTGAAGTAAGCCTGCGAGGAGAACATGAAAGTGAGGCAGAATTGCAGGAAACCGATTTCAGGAGGTGGTTTGGAATTGCATTTAAAGCCTATGAAAATAGGCAGAACGCCGACCAGGATGCCCTTGGCCAAAAAGGGCGTATGCGTTTTTTACTGAATATATTCAGGAAAAAACGCATACACCCTTTTTGACCAACCAAGCAAGCTTGCAATGGAAATCTGTGCAACAATGAACTCTCACTTCTCCCCGGTCAGAAAGGCCATCTGAAAAAAGTGTAAAATCCAGAAAGGCAGGACATGCCAGGGAGAACAGGGAGTGTTGCTATGCTGATGGGCGGGATGTAAATTGCCAACAGCCACACTGGAGAAATATATGGTTATCCTGAAACATCGAAAAAACAAGGTACATAGCCTCGGGCACTAG
>NW_006790461.1:0-266 GCF_000442215.2 Lipotes vexillifer | reverse complement strand
AAGGCAGGCTTGCTGGAATGATTTCTGAGTCAACAGTCCAAGACTTTTTGTTGCATTCAGCCCCACTTATCCAAGATCTCAAGCATACAACATTCTTCAGGTTATGAAGGAACCATTAGCTCTCTTCTACTGATTCCATTTCCTGTTGTTGCTGGGCAAACACCAAAAGAATTCCTGATGAACCCTCTCGGTTCAGACATACTCCTCCCTGTCCCCATTATGTAGGAGCAACTCATATCTCTGCATGGTAATCAGGGTCAACTTGC
>NW_006790460.1:0-460 GCF_000442215.2 Lipotes vexillifer | reverse complement strand
CAAACCCGTGTCCTCTGCATCGGCAGGTGGACTCTCAACCACTGCGCCACCAGGGAAGCCCCTATCACATCATTTTTCATAGTAAAAAAAATGGAAACAATGTCTATTGTTAAAGGACAGGATGAATAAATGGCAGTCCATACATACAATGGAATAACATTCAGTGATATGAAATAAAGAGGCAGCTGTGTATAAACAGGTAAGTAAAGCTCATGCCAGGACTTCCTACAAAAAAAAAAAAACATATATATATATATGTACAGAACCATGTGTATGGCACATACTCGTTTTTCATATTTTAAGGGGGTGGAGAGGAAAAGAATATATATTGATATTTGCTTATATATGCAAAAAATAACTTAAAGGTTATGCAAGGGACTAATAACCCAATGCTGAAGGGAACAGTATATGCAAAAGTCCCCAAGGTTTAAAAAAAAAAAAAAAAAAAAAGGGGGAAAAT
>NW_006790459.1:0-311 GCF_000442215.2 Lipotes vexillifer | reverse complement strand
GTATGGTGTTAGGGAGTGATCTAATCTCATACTTTGACATGTACCTGTCCAGTTTTCCCAGCAAGACTTATTGAAGAGGCTGTCCTTTCTCCACTGTATGTTCCTGCCACTTTTATCAAAGATAAGGTGTCCATACGTGCGTGGGTTTATCTCTGGGCTTTCTATCCTATTCCATTGATCTATCTTTCTTTTTTTGTGCCAGTACCATACTGTCTTGATTACTGTAGCTTCATAGTATAGTCTGAAGACAGGCAGCCTGATTCCTCCAGCTCCATTTTTTGTTCTCAAGATTGCTTTGGCTCTTCGGGGTC
>NW_006790458.1:0-2112 GCF_000442215.2 Lipotes vexillifer | reverse complement strand
GGGAACAGGGCTCTGTATGGGTGTCTGGCTTCCTCACTGCCAAGACAGGAAGTTCCTTGAGAGCAGGAACAGAGTCTTATTTATATTTATTTTTCTAATCCCTCTGGTGCCCAGTACAGCCCTTGGAATGAGGGAAGGCTTAACCAGGCCTTGCTGAATTGAATTATTGAGTAGACAAGCTTGTGATGGGAAACAAACAAACAAAAGAACCAACCCCTATGATTCAGTGCTGTTCAACCTGTCACTTGCAGAGTAAATCCCCAGCTCCCTCAGATGGATGGTGAAGGGGACACACAGACAGGCAGAAAGAAGGATGTGCCAGGCACTGCGCTGGGCACACCTGTTCTCCCTCATCCCTCCCCGCATCCCTGGGAGGGAAGTGCTCTTACGATCTTGTCACAGATGAGGAAACGGGCTCAGGGAGCTCCAGGCTCACCTAGTGCAGAGCTGGGTTGGTGCCCACAGCCTGCCTGTCCCCAGTGCATGCTTTTCCTCCCAGACAGCACTGAGTTAGTGTTGTCATGACTCCTCTCTTCCCTGGTCCCTCACAGTTCCTGGAAACAGGCTGCAACCCCCTGACCTGCTGATCAGGTGAAAACAGTGGCTATGGAAACAACAGTTGTTATGTCCTCGGCAGTGGCTTTTATCTCTTTATTGGTCCCAAGTTTCTGAAAGATGGCAATGTAAAGATCTGACCCAGAGCCTTTCAACCATCAAGGCCTCTTTCAGTGGAAAAATATTTGGGGTTATAGGAAAGGGTTTTGTTTCTTTGAACTTCTCTCTGTGTATAGCACCCGGCACATGGTGTGTCCTCAGTTCTTATTTGTTGAAAGATGAAGGAAGGAGGCCTGGATTGAATGACTGAATTGTCCTGGCTCAGGTGTTTCTCACCTCTCCTTTCTTTGGAGAGCAGAAGCCCAGCCTGTGACGGCCTGATCTCAAAGCGACCCTAAAGGCCCAAAAGAAACAGAGAAAGAAGGAAAGAGAGTAGGCAGGAAGGAAGAAAGACGAGGGGAAAAGACCAGCTCTCCCTAATTCCTCTGCCCTCTTCTCCATGTATATTTTCTGGAAATAAACGTTTACCCTGTGGGCTACTCTTTGCTACTTCAAGTGTGGTCCATGGGCCAGCAGCATCAGCACTACCTGCGAGCCTGTTAGAAATGCAGGATCTCAGGCCCCACCCCACTCCTACTGAAAATCAGAGTTCGCATTTAGCAAGATCTTCAGGAGACTTGTGTGCACGTTAACTGTTGAGAAGCACTGGGCTAGAGGACAAGGCTGTAGGAAGCTTGTCTATTCCTTTAAGAGGGTAGTCAGATGCCTTCCACATCATGGGAAAGGACTGGGAGGGGGTTTAATGCACGAACTTCCGGAATGGAGAGAGAAGACATCTGGGGAGGAGACTAATAGTGGTGATTATCACCATCACCACCATCGCCATTTTATTGAGCCTTGACTACATGCAGGACACTTGACATTCATGATCTCATTTTATCCCCACATCGACCCTATCAAGGATCTGTCATCATGATTCCTATTTCAGAGATGAGAAAATTCAGGTTGTGGTGACAATGCAACTGGCCAAGGTGACAGAGGGAGACCTGAGTTCTGACTCTACTCCGACCTTGGCCAAACTACTTTGGTCTCCAGGCTAGGCTGCTCCCTGCCTTCAAACCAGAGAGGACAAAGCCCAGCGCCTTCTAGGAAGCAGGCAAGAGAAGAATAGCAAATACACAAGACTGCAATGTCCTTTGGAGCTGAGATGTCCTATTTCCAACGCAACAGAATCATTTAACTGATAAACATGGGAGCCGTGTCAAGATGACAGTAAATTGCCTTGCTATCAAGTTAGGCCTTTGTGTTGTGTTCAAAAGAAACTAATTAAAGGAATTTTTCTTTAAAGTTTATTTGACCCAGACATTTCCACATCGGCCTAGGAAGCCAATTCAGTTTGAAAACTTGGTGTGAAGCTTGAATTATTAACGCATGCATGAAAAATGATACTGCATATTTGCTTTAGAACATTTTGGGGATGGGGGAGGGTTAAATGTATCTCTGGCGGAGTTGGCCAGGGATGGGGGTGAGGGAGGGTAAAAGCAGAGAAGGATGTGA
>NW_006790457.1:0-375 GCF_000442215.2 Lipotes vexillifer | reverse complement strand
CTCTGGGGAATATATCAAAAAAAAAAAAAAACCAAACCCCAAAACACTAATTTGATAAGATACATGCACCCTAATGTTCACGGCACCATTATTTACAACTGCCAGGGTTTATAAGCAACCTAAGTGTCCATGAACAGAGGAATGGATACAGAAGATGCAATTTATATATACACAAAAGAATGCTACTCAGCCATAAAAAAGAATGAAATTTTGCCATCTGCAGCAACATGGATGGACTTGGAGAGTATTATGCTAAGTGAAATAAGTCAGAGAAAGACAAGTACTGTATGCTACCACTTATATGTGGAATCTAACAAAACAAACTAGTGAATGTAACAAAAAACAGACTCACAAATATAGAGAACTAGTGGTTAC